>NC_139625.1:64820216-64827716 GCF_964638095.1 Poromitra crassiceps
ACACATTCTCTCTCACACACACACACAAATACACAGATATACACATGCATATACAAAGATATTAGACACACACGCACGCATGCATGCACGCACGCACGCACACACTCTCTCTCACACACACACACACACAAATACACAGATATACCAACCCGATCTCCAAAAAAATTGTAAAATAGCAACGTTTGTGGACAAACGTTGCTATTTTACAATTTCGGCTAAGAAATTGTAAAATGGTAACGTATGTGTCTACAGCGGTGGGCGTGGTTTGGGGGTGGTTTACGGAGATTTTCTGTTTCTAACCCCTCCCCCTACTCTAATCCTAACCCTAAAATCTCAGAACGTTACTATTTTACAATTTTCGAGCCGAAATTGTAAAATAGCAACGTTGGTCCAAAACGTTGGTATTATACAATTTTCTGTGAGACTGTGTTGGATATACACATGCATATACAAAGACATTAGACACACACACACACACACACACACACACTTTCTGACCTGTGGCACTGGCAGAGTTCCTGCTTGGGGATGTGAGGTGAGCAAAGGACGAGGAGGAGGAGGAAGTGAGGCCAGAGGCGGTTCTTGGTGAGGGACAGCGCTGAAGGACAGCTTCCACAGTCACCTGGGTTCGTCCTGATTGGGCACTTGTAACCCCTGAATGACAGACAGCCACATGAGCCAATCAGATACAATGCGGAAAATATCGGGTAATCTTCACTCTTACAAGTAGCTCATTTTGGAGCTTTAGTTTGGGTGGCATGTGCAATTTGACTTAAATCAAGCATTCAAGGGGTTGTGTCAACTGAAGTGTGTCTGATTTTAAACAGAGCACATTTATTGAAATTCAAGTCATAATTCACATCAGCCTGCACAGCATAGGAACACTAGCTGAAGAATGTGCACTAATAGAGATAGACCCAAAGTAATACTAATTACAACTTGTAAGCATTAGTAAAAGAGTTACCAGAATCGTGTGTGTGTGAAATTTGAACTAACATGTACATGGAGAATGGATGTTTTCATTAGTGCTTGTACTAAGGTGGCTGCCTTGACTTCTCCAGTCAAAATGTCATTACGGAGCCGACAACGCCACAACAAGAGTGTTCCACACAAATATTGCAAGACTGCTCCCCTGAATAGCTTCCGGAAACACTGCCACTTATTTCCAGCATAATTAAGTGTAGTCGACCATAATTGGCACTCACATCCACCAGCTACTGGTTGTTTATGCAAGCCGTCATCAAGTCTAATCAGCCAAACCGGTATTTGTGTGTGTGTGTGACGTGTGTGTGTGTGTGTGTGTGTGTGTGTGTGTGTTTGCGCGCGCGTGTGCATGTGTGTGCATCGTGCGAGTGTGTGTGTATGTGTGTGTGCGTGCGTATGTGTGTCTGTGTATGTGTGCTATACCGGTCTTGAGAACTATCTGTTGCTGGGAGCGGTGTAGGGCCATGTGGGGCCAGACTGTCAGCAGACAGTTATCAGCCGTAGCGCACACCTCCACCTGAAACCTGGAGAAGGAGGGGCCAAGTGGGAGAGAAAATCAAATTAGCTGAATGATTCAACAATCAATTGATCTGAGTACATAGCAAATGTTTATCTAAAACAATAATAATAAATAATAATAATTCACATAACTTAGGGAGTTCCAGAGATGGGGTGCTGTTCTGGAGAAGGCTTGATCGCGAAAGCTGCAGAGTTTGGATGGTGGAACGTGAGGGGAACAGTGGATGAGGAATTTGGGGGGGTCGATGGAGGAGGAGGAGGTCAGTCAGGTAGGGAGCTGCCAGTTTAGGGAGGGCTTTGAAGGTCATGTGCTTGCAAGAACACAACTGAGAGTTACATGAACTTTAACTTTGACGGTTGAAGTCTAGTGGTTAGAGAGATTGCCCTTCAGCTGGAAGATGCAGGTGTAAGCCCCCATGTCTGCAAGTATCCTCACAGGTGAAATGTCCCTGAGCAACACAGTGACACACTAGTATCCTCACAGGTGAAATGTCCCTGAGCAACACAGTGACACACTAGTATCCTCACAGGTGAAATGTCCCTGAGCAACACAGCGACACACTAGTATCCTCACAGGTGAAATGTGACCTGAGCAACACAGTGACACACTAGTATCCTCACAGGTGAAATGTGACCTGAGCAACACAGTGACACACTAGTATCCTCACAGGTGAAATGTCCCTGAGCAACACAGTGACACACTAGTATCCTCACAGGTGAAATGTCCCTGAGCAACACAGTGACACACTAGTATCCTCACAGGTGAAATGTCCCTGAGCAACACAGTGACACACTAGTATCCTCACAGGTGAAATGTGACCTGAGCAACACAGTGACACACTAGTATCCTCACAGGTGAAATGTGACCTGAGCAACACAGTGACACACTAGCAGCAGCTGCAATTTCCATACAGGGATTATAAAGTACATTACATTTACATTACATTACGTCATTTAGCAGACGCTTTTGTCCAAAGTGACTTACAATATCACAATTTGTCAACACTACAGAAAACCACTATGCAACACAATCAATGACAGCTAAGATATTTTGATAGACTAGCACCATGTAGGAAGTAGTTTGAGAAGGAATAAGTAACATGTAGCATTAGTAGTTTTTTTTTTTTTTAATAGATGTTAGTTCAAGAAGGGCCCAGGTGTAGCCTGAAAAGGTGAGTTTTTAGTCTCCGCCGAAAGATTGGCAGTGATTCGGCCATTCTGACTGAACGGGGGAGCTCATTCCACCATTGAGGGGCCAGGGACGAGAAGAGTCGTGATCGGGACGAGCGACTTTTGAGCCCATGTAGCGGTGGAGGAGCGAGGCGATCTGGACGGGTGGAGGAGCGGAGGGAGCGATGAGAAGTTTGGAACTTGACCATGGACTGCAGATAGGAAGGGGCTGACATGTGGACTGCCCTGTAGGCCAGTACCAGTGTCTTGAATTTGATGCGAGCCGAGATGGGAAGCCAGTGAAGGTCACGGAAGAGGGGAGTGACATGAGAGAATTTTGGTTGGTTGAACACCAAACGGGCTGCAGCGTTCTGGATGAGCTGAAGCGGTCGGATGGCTGCAGCAGGAAGCCCAGCCAGAAGAACATTGCAGTAGTCCAGGCGAGAGATGACAAGTGCCTGGACCAGGAATTGTGTTGCTTCCCTTGTGAGAAACGGACGGATTTTGCGGCTGTTGTACAGTGAGAACCTACAGGAGCGGGCAGTTGCTGCGATGTAGGCTGAGTTGGACAGCTGATTGTCAAGGATCACTCCAAGGTTCTTAACTGTTTGAGAAGGAAACACAGTAGTGTTGCCGATGGAGATGGAAAGGTCGGTGAGGGGACAGTCTTTCCCGGGGAGGAAGAGTAGCTCTGTCTTACCAAGATTCAGCTTGAGATGGTGGGCAGACATCCAAGCACCAATATCTTTGAGGCATGCAGCGATACGTGCCTCGATTTGGGTGTCTGAGGGGGGGAAAGAGAGGTAGAGCTGAGTGTCGTCAGCCTAGCAGTGATAAGAGAAGCCATGAGATGAGATCACATGGCCAAGAGATCTGACATAGAGAAGGAATAGCAAGGGGCCCAGGACTGAGCCCTGGGGCACACCTGTGCTAAGAGTACAGGATCTAGATAGGGATCCTCGCCATAGAACCTGGTATGAGCGGTTAGAGAGATAGGAGGCAAACCAGGAGAGTGCAGATCCTGAGATGCCTAGATCAGAGAGAGTAGAGAGAAGAATCTGGTGATTCACTGTATCAAAAGCTGCAGACAAGTCAAGGAGGACAAGGACAGAGGAGAGGGATGAGGCCTTAGCAGTGTGTAGGGCCTCAGTGACTGAAAGGAGAGCTGTCTCAGTAGAGTGAGAAGCCTTGAAGCCAGATTGGAGGATCCAGTAGGTCATTCTGGGAGAGATAGAGAGAAAGTTGTGTGAGAAAGTATCATTTTAGCCAGCACCGTGGCACCTGCACTACATCTCTGGCTTGCTTGGGGAAGCTAAGCATGTTTGGCTGTCGTTAGTCCTTGGATGGGAGACCACCTGGTACTGGAGGTGGTGTTGGAGGACCAGTATGAGGTGCTCTTCCCTCTGGTCTGATGAATAATCTCCCCAATGCCCCAGGTGACTGAGCACCGTCCTTCAGATGAGATGTTAGTGGTGATATGTTGCAGTGTAACAGGTTACCTGTTGTGGAGGTGGTCGGTGAAGGTGATATGTTGCAGTGTAACAGGTTACCTGTTGTGGAGGTGGTCGGTGAAGGTGATGGTGATATGTTGCAGTGTAACAGGTTACCTGTTGTGGAGGTGGTCGGTGAAGGTGAAGGTGATATGTTGCAGTGTAACAGGTTACCTGTTGTGGAGGTGGTCCATGAAGGTGATGGTGATATGTTGCAGTGTAACAGGTTACCTGTTGTGGAGGTGGTCGGTGAAGGTGATGGTTGAACAGAGGGACAGAGGGACGGCGGAGCAGAAGGCTATGGTGCAGATTAGAGAGGATGAGCTGGCCTCCAGGTGCTGGCTGCCTATGAGATGGTTCTAGGGTTGCAGAGAGGAGTGGAAAAGTGAGATCATTTCAAAGATCAGGAAGGCATTTCTGCTTTACTTCAGAGTTAAGTGTCAGTGAGAGCCAGGAAACACTTACACTTTCATTTCAATCTTACATTTCACTGGATCACTGGATGCACGCACAGCGAGTATTCTCACACTGCTACAGGATCTTTAAACTAGATATGGGAGATGGCTGGCATTGTGACTGGAATCCTATGCAGTCAAGTTCAAGTTCAGCTTTCAAGTCATGATGATATCTAGCCACAGTATGATTACAAGTAATGACATGAGAAGGAGATGGAGACCGGGCAAAAGTAAAAAGAAAATGCAGACACAGATTTAAATAAATACAGCCACAAGAAATGCATAACAGCTATTTTCAGGCTAGGTAATCCATGTGAGCCAGAGTCACACATCAAATGATTCACTCATTTAATTTTATTTCCATTGACACCAATAGCAATATAATTCTTTGAGATCGTTGTTGAGGTGGCCCATGCTGCTGATTAAAAAAAGACAGGGTAAGCTCTGGTTTCGATGCAGGACTGTACCTGGTCCTGGGCCTGAGCAGGAATGCTGTTACCCTGGGGAAAGATGACAGAGACAGGCTGCACCTTCATCCCGTCCTCCAGTTCCACCTCACCCACTTCCGCCGATACACTGGTCCCACTGAAAAAGTGTGTGTGAAAAAAGAGTGGAGGAAAGCGAGTTAATATGGCGTGCACTGTGTGCCAGCATCTCAAATAGTATAGTCAAGCTTCGAATTCATACGTTTTAAATAAATACATATGTATTTGTGCTGAAAAACATATTAAATTGAAATGGATCTCTGATTCTCCTATTTAGCATTTTCCTTTCCTTCTATTTCTCATTGTATTGCTCCAACATCATAATGAGGTCTAATGAGTCTGACCATAGACTCTGAAATGTCATTAGTTAATCATTCTAGTTGTTGAGGGTTCAATGGCACAAGTCTGTTCGGCCAACAGGCACATCTGAAGGACACTACACAAGGAAAAAGACAAATTTTCACAGAGCTGCCAGAACAGTCCAAGACAAATTCCAACTCAAGTTTATCTTATCTTAACTTCTATGTAGCAGATAAACTTGCTTTGCAGAATTCTGTGTGATTTAAGACACTGTCATGTGGGTTCCTGGTGCCAAGATCTTCTCCCTGGCACGTTTTCCACAAAGGGATGACCTCCAGGATCACCAGGTGGTTACTCGGGATGCAGCCCTATGACTTTGAGGTCCAGTACAGAAAAGGACAGGAGAACTGCACTGCAGACTTTCTCTCCAGTGCTCCAGCAGGACCATGATCAGAGGGGAGGGAGGAATGTCACAGACATGGCTGCATAGCCACTTCTAATGACATCTTGCCAGCATAGAGGTGTCCGTGTGCCTCACAGCATAGAGGTGTCCGTGTGCCTCACAGCAGAGGTGTCCGTGTGCCTCACAGCATAGAGGTGTCCGTGTGCCTCACAGCATAGAGGTGTCCGTGTGCCTCACAGCATAGAGGTGTCCGTGTGCCTCACAGCAGAGGTGTCCGTGTGCCTCACAGCATAGAGGTGTCCGTGTGCCTCACAGCATAGAGGTGTCCGTGTGCCTCACAGCATAGAGGTGTCCGTGTGCCTCACAGCATAGAGGTGTCCGTGTGCCTCACAGCATAGAGGTGTCCGTGTGCCTCACAGCATAGAGGTGTCTGTGTGCCTCACAGCATAGAGGTGTCTGTGTGCCTCACAGCATAGAGGTGTCCGTGTGCCTCACAGCATAGAGGTGTCCGTGTGCCTCACAGCATAGAGGTGTCCGTGTGCCTCACAGCATAGAGGTGTCTGTGTGCCTCACAGCATAGAGGTGTCCGTGTGCCTCACAGCAGAGGTGTCCGTGTGCCTCACAGCATAGAGGTGTCCGTGTGCCTCACAGCAGAGGTGTCCGTGTGCCTCACAGCATAGAGGTGTCCGTGTGCCTCACAGCATAGAGGTGTCCGTGTGCCTCACAGCAGAGGTGTCCGTGTGCCTCAGCCATTCGGCCATCCTCACAGACGTGGCCATTGAGTCATTAGATCCACGTTATGGCCCAGTCATTACTCCATAATTGCTGTAATCATCTGCACTCTGAATACAATGTGAGCCACCTAGGAACGGATTAGCTCATTGGACCACAATGTAAGCAAAATCTGACGTTAGTCCAGACCTGCCAGTTAATGAGTCCTGACGTTAGTCCAGACCTGCCAGTTAATGAGTCCTGGCATGATAAAAAAATCCCACTGAAATGAATAATGGAGGCAATTTATGTATGTGGCAGTGTTTCATTGGCATTCATTTAGCAACAGTGGCTCGCCACTGCCAATCGCCTCAAGCTAGAAACATGTAAATACAATACGAATTCTGTTGCTCAGCCGACCCAAATAAACTGACACTACTGTACATTTGCAATTACAGCATGATGGTCCATATGTCATGATGTAAATATCCAAATATGAGGTGTGTGTGTGTGTGTGTTTGTGTGTGTCAACCTAGGATATCCTGAAGCCAGAAGGGTGACCGTAGCTGTGGCGTTGCCATCTAGAGGAACTGGTGTGAGGAGGACTCGAGGGGGGAGGATGGTGATGTTGGGGAGATGGAGGGTAACAGTGATTGACAGCTCTCGGTAGGGGTGGCGCGCCTCCTCTCCTCCCTCCTCCAGGTAGAGAGGAAGGGACAGCTGGGCCACTCTACCAGACACTAAGAGAGGAAAACAAACCACGCTGGGCACTCAGGTTGCATCTAAAAGCTCATAGTCAGTGTATAATTCCTAAAAACCATATGCAGCAGATATAAACAAAAATGATCTATGCTTTAATCTCATTAGATAGCACACCATTGGCATAGGCACAGATTGTATTGTCATTGTCATGGTATTCCAGTGAGATTACATTTAAAAATGCTCTGCGACTTTATCAGAATTAGCTAACTTTATCATCAATA
>NC_139625.1:64832716-64947716 GCF_964638095.1 Poromitra crassiceps
TTATGATTAAATATTTGAATTAACAAAGTAATCAGAAGTAATACCATAAAAAAGCAATAGTAGTTAAATTACGTGTTATTCTGCATTTAACAGTAATGTCAAATGTCTGTCCATGAAGATATTCAGATAGCATTAATAGCTTGTGGATTTATTTTTGTTGTTGTTGCTCATCACAGTTTGTCTCAACAAATATCTCACCTGTGTTATGGACACAAATACTTCTGCGGCCAGTTGCACCAAGTGGTCTTACGACTGGTCTTAAGCTACGCCGGTCGTAACTTTATGACCTAACAGCTACGCCGGTTGCACCAAGAGGGCTTAAGCCTTCTTTTCACTACGCCCAGGCGTAACTCTTACGCCTGGTCAGGAGGAGGCGTAATGAAGTGCCTGCCTGTAACAGAGATCTCCGTGTCTATCATCGGAGACCTGCTGTAATTGAGTCCTTACCGTCCTCATCGTCGTAACGTCGCCATCGCAGCATGACGTTAGATTATAACGAACTAGTTGTGTGGCTTCCCAAATGTTGAGGGTAATTTTTTAGAATTTAATACATAGAATTGGGAACGTTACATTCAATTTCATTCAGACTGCCTGGCACTAATCGCCGCCATTTTCCCCCCGGAGCTTGCACAGTAGTGGGTGACGGCGCGAGGCAAATTTTTGGGCCAATCGGGGCACATTCCCCGGCAATTCACATGGACGCGCATTGCTACGACCAGCGTAGTTAAGACCAGATGTAAGCCCTATTGGTGCAACAGGCGTAAATCCACTCTAAAGACTGGTCTTAACTAAGACCGACGTAGGAGTTACGACCAGGCATAGTTAAGACCACTTGGTGCAACCGGCCCCTGGTGAGTAAGGGGGAAGAAAATGTTGGCAATCAGACTTTGGAGTATTTTGCCTAAATTTTTGTATGTGGATGGATTATTAATTTGCACTGTATTGCCGTATGCCCATGTTATCATGTTCTGCTTATGAAATACAAAATAAATATGGAAATACTTAAAGGCCGGGTTTACCGTGGGGAACTTGAATATATATTAATTCTTAAAAAATCTTAAATTTTGAATCCGTTGAAATTTTTGAAATTGCTTGTTCACAGCCAGAGAAAAAAATAAATGAAAAAAAAAAAAAAAAAAAAAAAAAAAAAAATTGGGCCAGGTGACGCGTTTCGCGTCGAAACGCGTCACCTGGCCCATTTTTTTTTTTTTTTTTTTTTTTTTTTTTTTTCATTTATTTTTTTCTCTGGCTGTGAACAAGCAATTTCAAAAATTTCAACGGATTCAAAATTTAAGATTTTTTAAGAATTAATATATATTCATGTTCCCCACGGTAAACCCGGCCTTTAATCTTAGTGTTGTGTGTTGATCAGAGTTGTGATGAAAAAGTTGGATGTGCCATGGAAGATTTCTATCTACCTACCTACCTACCTACCTACCTATCTATCTATCTATCTATCTATCTATCTATCTATCTATCTATCTATCTATCTATCTATCTATCTATCTATCCATCCATCCATCCATCCATCCATCTATCTAGGTGAGGTTGGTCAAGGTCTCACCTGGGTAGGGGAGAAGACCAGGGAGCAGTCCACTGTCTGGCAGCCCTGGAGCTCCACAACACTCACTCTTGGCTCCTGCTCAGCTCCTGACAATACACATCCACAAGCACAAACTGACACAAAAGTACACACAAGCTGAAACACAACAAACTATAGGACTATATTTTGTATGTATCAGTGGTGTAAACAAAACTAATATGACCAGCATTCTATAACAGTCTGGTGTTCCCATGCATAGATATATAACCAATAGCTTTCCCAAACTGCCACAATAACATAATAATAATACTTAATGTGTTGCTTGTACAGTCTTTTCTGACACCTCAACTCATAAATAACATCAAACCCTGTGGGAAATGCTACATGTGTACCTGCTGAGGGCCGAGGGAGGCGGAGGGTGAAGTCGGTATATTCCGACAGGTCAAAGGTGACCCGGGCCGCGGCTGGCGAGCGGTTTGTCAGAGCGAACGCTATCGCTCGCCGAGAACCGGCATGGACCCCGTGGAACTGGAAGTGGGACTGAAAGGAGGGAAGGAGGGAAGTAGATTAGAGTGATGGAGAGAAAGAGAAAGAGAGAGGGAGAGGGAGAGGGAGAGAGAGAAATGAATGGAATGGATGGAGGTGAAGAGTTCATATAAAAAAAGAGATGAAAGAGAGAGTGAGAGAGAAAGAGAGCAAGTAGAGGTCAAGTTTAGAAGACCGGGAGAAAAAACTATTGAGGAACACAGGCACGGGAATTATTTGTAAGATGGAGAATGGCTTGGCTAGTAACTTGAATAAAAAGGCACTTCTGAACACAGCAGAAAATACAGTCACAAATATTGAAAGTTAACTGTTTTTTCCAGGATGCACACAATGATGCCAGTGTGCTCTTGCACTTTTTATTAATTAGTCTATACCTGGTGGGCAAGCCAACTGGATTGGCATTAAATTACCTGTCATTCATGTTTGTAGAAAAGCTGCTATATGTATATTCACAAAGCGAAAAAATGAGCTGCTTGGAGTTTAAAGATAAATAAATTTAATAAGAAGTAATTTGTACCTGCGTACTTCACAGTTAACAAACAGTGTACATCTTCACATAGTTGATACGGGCAACTGTACAATATGTATATTCACAACACAACACAACACAACACAACACAACACAATCAATATTGGACACACTGCTACCAATCCTTTAATTGCACAATGAAAAAGATCAAAGAGTCAAACGGATCAAAGAATTGCGGGAGAAGTCGCTGCATTCCTTTTTATCTATTAAGTTTGAGTGAGACAGCTTCTCTACATTTACTGTACATGTAGCTCTCTGCAAGTTTGAAAGAGCAATTTAAGAATCATTTCCTGCCAAGAGAAGTCTGTGTTTCTGCCACTCCATAGCTCCAAATGAGAAGAATGAAAGAGAAAGAGTAATTTGCCACTTCCAACTACAAGAGTATGAAAGCAGAACCTCCTCCACTCCATTTCCTTCAAAGCTGCAACCCCCCTGCTGTTCCCGAACACACACACACACACTCTCTCACACACACACACACACACACACACACACACACACACACACACACACACACACACACAGACACACGCACGCACACACACACACACACACACACACACACACACACACACGCACACACACAGACAGACACGCGCACGCGCACACACACACACACACACACACACACACACACACACACACACACACACACACACACACACACACACACACACACACACACACACACACACACACACACTTTCTTTTCCTCCCTACTTTTACAATCCCCAACTCTCCTCCCCCTCTCCTCTAACGTGCTACATCTACTGAGCCGAGGTATTATCACCTCCATGGGAACCAGGATGTAAAACATGCAGATGATCCAGCAGTCCGTTGCAAGCTACAGTGCCCCAGGCTCCATCATCACACGCTGGGCTCTTTTGAAACCACAATCTAGCGTTTCATGAATCATCTGAATTTTAGGGTTCATATTCAGTAGCCTTTTGATAGGGATGTGAAAAATACGCTTTTTCAAAATTCAATCCATCATAAAATCAAAGACACTGGTTCATTACACAACAATTCCAACTAAATATTAGAGTGCAAACAAACCGTTCACAACACTACACACAGTCCAATATCCCACTACACACAGTCCACTACACACAGTCCAATATCCCACTACACACAGTCCAATATCCCACTACACACAGTCCAATATCCCACTACACACAGTCCACTACACACAGTCCAATATCCCACTACACACAGTCCAATATCCCACTACACACAGTCCAATATCCCACTACACACAGTCCAATATCGCACTACACACAGTCCAATATCCCACTACACACAGTCCAATATCCCACTACACACAGTCCACTACACACAGTCCAATATCCCACTACACACAGTCCAATATCCCACTACACACAGTCCACTACACACAGTCCAATATCCCACTACACACAGTCCACTACACACAGTCCAATATCCCACTACACACAGTCCAATATCCCACTACACACAGTCCAATATCCCACTACACACAGTCCAATATCCCACTACACACAGTCCAATATCCCACTACACACAGTCCAATATCCCACTACACACAGTTCACTACACACAGTCCAATATCCCACTACACACAGTCCAATATCCCACTACACACAGTCCAATATCCCACTACACACAGTCCACTACACACAGTCCAATATCCCACTACACACAGTCCACTACACACAGTCCAATATCCCACTACACACAGTCCAATATCCCACTACACACAGTCCAATATCCCACTACACACAGTCCAATATCCCACTACACACAGTCCACTACACACAGTCCAATATCCCACTACACACAGTCCAATATCCCACTACACACAGTCCACTACACACAGTCCAATATCTCACTACACACAGTCCACTACACACAGTCCAATATCCCACTACACACAGTCCACTACACACAGTCCAATATCCCACTACACACAGTCCACTACACACAGTCCAATATCCCACTACACACAGTCCAATATCCCACTACAGACAGTCCAATATCCCACTACACACAGTCCAATATATCCCACTACACACAGTCCAATATCCCACTGCAGTCAACCCCCACGCCCCACCCCTCCTCCTACTAGTGTTATTTACCTCAGCGACAGGCAGCACAAGCTAGCTGGCCAGCTAGTTCACTCATGTTTTTGTCAAGTACATTAATAACATGCCAGACAATCAACAGTGTTGTTGAGCTAGGAAATGGGGATCTTTAACTGTGATTGTTTATGAACTTTTAGAAATAAAATATGCTTGGATAAGAGTCATTGATTGGTCTGTCATGCTACATAGGTGCAACTAAGGTATTTCCGAACATTTGATAAAATTGCCCTGGAAATGATCCAAAATGCCCCCGAAATATATTTCACAGGGGCAAAAATAGCCCTTGTTTAAAAAAGTTAATTTCCTACCCTGCACTACACAGTCCAGGACGTGTCAATATCCCACACACAGTCCAAGACGTGTATTTCAAGGTTTGAAGCTGTTCTGAAGGTAAAAGATGGCCCTAATCCTTATTAGATTATAATGGACATGCAGATTTTCCTGGGTTGTTCCTGCGTGTCCTTTTTTTTATCCATACCTTGTACATTTAATTTAAAACAGTTATGTCACATACTGCAAATCCTTGCATCAAAAAAAATCCAGAGAATGCCAAGAGTCATGTGGTGGGGCTACCTTTTCGTTTCTATCTGGATCATGGAGTAGGTCTTTAAAAGCTACTGCTCCAAAAGAAGGAAAGGCAGAAGCTTCCATAACTCAAGGGAATGTGCAGTTGACTTGCTGAACCAGCAGAATAAGAGCTGAACAAGGTTTTTAGTCTTTTACATTTTATGCTTTTGTCTTTTGCTCATTTCTAACGGGCAGGTGCATCATTAAAACAAACTAGCTATTTCTGCACATAATGTTGAGGTTAGAAATAGCAGGTTTTCACTGTAGGTTGTCATCTGCGAAATTCACTGGTGAATCTGTTACTTACCTTTTTGGCCTTTACTTAGCCTAGCGGTTGAATAATCCTATTATTTACAAAATACTTTATTGAAAAGATAACATAACAAGATGATAATATATAGTATATGTCAGAAAAAATAGTTTACATATAGGCTATCATCTTATTACCACTGGGGCCATTTTGGTTTTGGAGCCACATCCTTGGTTCTTGGCGAGTTACAACCCATATTTAACATAATAGCTTTGATTACGATAAAACAATTAATTTTATAAATAATTTTACACTTGGAACTAGATAATAATGTTTAGCAATTTTCGCTATTTCCTAGCAGTGTTCCGGTTCAGTGCAATGTCGTCCCCCCCCCCCCGCCCCCCAGTGCAATGTTCCTTGCTGTGGCTGACCTGTGAATAAATACAGATAAAACAGTGTGTGCAGCCGCAGACACATCATGTAAACACACACATATATGTATATGTATATACATATATGTATACATATATGTATATGTATATATACATATATGTATATGTATTATACATATATGTACTGTATATGTATATACATATATGTATATGTATATGTATATGTATATCCACCTTATTTTTGAATGCCCCACTGTAAAAAATAATTGTGGAAACAAGGTCCGGTTTAACGTGACTCTTGCAGCTTCCCATTTCCTTTGTTATACTCGGCTGCAGACTCGAATTATAAACCGGAAACTGGAGTCCGTTATAAAAGTTATAAATATAGTCACGTTGTAAACAACTAACCAACGCTGCGGGTCCGTATGGAAACAGTGTTACTCGAAATGGTTAAAAGTTAAATCAATTTGGTCATTCAGTGGTGTTTTACTGCCATGTAAAGTAACTATTACGCTAGCCGTTAGCATTAGCCACAGTAGCCGACTACCCACAATGCATTACGTTATCCCAGCAACCGAACGAGCAGAATGGCTCTGCTGTAAAATCCTCATAGACGTTTTTTTTGGCAAGTTAAAACAGTGTAAAAATTACACCGGAAGCGGAAGAAGCACCCATCAGGCATCATGGCAGCTAGAAATAAGGTGGATACATATACTGTACATATATATGTATATGTATATACATATACATATAGGCTACATGTAGAAACTCACCAGACTGATTTCCACATTTGGAGGCTCCACTGATCCGCCCACCCTGAACTCAATGGACTTCATGCTTCTCAGAGCTATCTGCAATACACACACAGTTTGTGTAGATTGATTTTTTTCTCTTTCATGAACACACAAATAAACAGACAACCTCCTCTCTCTCTCACCTCCACACTGGTGTCAAATTTGATGACAGCATCAGGGTTGAAGTGGATCTTGAGGGCAGCTTGCCCCCCCACTGGCACAGTGCCCTCGGATGGACTCACCACCATGCCTGGAAGAGGGCACACATCCAGCACCTGCCCCATACACACACACACGCACACAAACACACAGAAATGCACCTGTTATAACAACATGAGTGAATGAAATAGTTTGTTTGTGTGTGAGAGTACACGCGCATGTGTGTGTCCGTGTGTGTGTGCGTGTGAGTGTGTGTGTGTGTGTGCGCGCGCGTGTGTGTGTGTGTGTGTGTGTGAGTGTGTGTGTGTGCGTGCGTGCACCTGGTAGAAGGCGTGTTTCTGCCCAGTGTTGTGTAAGACAGCGGTTCTGATGGAGGGCATGTTAAGAGGCACTGATCCAAACGTCAGGTGTCTCTCTGCCAGCTGGACACTGGTGGACCCAACCTGAGAGGAGGGGCGAGAGAGATAGACAGAGGGAAAGAGAGAGAGAGAAAGCGAAGAGGGGGAATTGTATTAACACATTTAGGCAGCGTTACCGTCAGACTCTTACACTGTGTGCAGTATATCATCAGTCTGTGTCTGTGATGTTCACTGCTTTCTAGGAGTTATTTTGTGATGAAACCTGCCTCATTCAAACCACCACCACATCATTGGGAGCTGCCCCAAGTTACTGCTAATTTATTTTGGGATAATTTATTTGGAGAATCATACAACATATTCTCGAGTGTGAGATTCCATTGACGTGCAAGTCACTTTATCTGGGTGAGATACCAGAAGAAATAACAAGAAATGACAGATACCTCCTGAAAATACTGACTGCAGCAGCAAAGAAAGCAATCACTCGTAAATGGTTAGAGACTGATCCACCCACAGTAGATAATTGGCATGAAATCATCAAAGAGATTCATGAAATGGAAAGACTGACTTTCCTATTGTTACTGAGAAATTACTTTTACACAAGTTGGATTTTTTTTTTTATATGTGTCGGAATAGGGAATGTGGCTGGTGGGCGGTGGCTTTCATTCGCAATGTTTAAAATATTTAAAATGTCTTAATTCCTTCTGCTCTACCAATCAAGGATAATTATATACACTGTAGAAATCATGTAGTGCTGTATAAAGACCCCCTATTCATATTCTAATATAATATCTGTTATCGGAACCTTGGGGATATCATAAGGACTGGCAATGATATTATTGTACTGTGACTCTGTTTTAAAAAGAATAGTTTGCTTTGTTTTTTTGTCTGCGGACAACCATTTTGTTATGCAAAAAAGATTTAATAAAATCTAAGTGAAAAAAAATAAAAATAAAAGAAACCTGCCTCATTCTCTTCTACTTCAGTTCGTGATTTTTCCCAGAATGACTTTTGATAAGTGAACGGGAGTGAACCTGTTGCATTCAGTCATAGATTACAGGTGTCGGTGGAGAGAGTGACGGCAGTCATGACAGCAGCACAATAAGAGTGAGAGAGTGACAGTTTTTCCACTCAACCATGTGTGAAGCACACATGGTTCAATCACCGTTTAGGTACCAGTACCATCTTAAAAGTGTCGTTTTAGCAACGGCTTCGGAAAAATACGAAACAATATCCAACCCTAATTGGACTGTATCTGCCAATGGAGAAATTGGTATCTCTGCTTCTTCTATGATAGATTCCCCCTGTATATGTGAACATTGGTGGAAAATGGTAAATCTAGAGAGAAGCTGTTACCCTTTGATTGTGTTTTTTCTCTGAAGGTGGATGATTCCATTAAAGCTATTCAAGCCCACAAGCAATAACTTAAGTTAAGTTAAGTTGAGTTAAGTTTAAAGCCACGCTCTACCCATTGAGCTATTCAAGCCCGCAAGCTTGACTACAGATGCAGGGACTAATGAAAGTTAACCTCGCGTCACCAGGCTCTTCTCGGCGAGAAAGAGCCTGGCTCCCGCCCACAATTGATTTTGTCACCCTACTGGTTCCAGCCTAGAGCCCGCCCTAGACCGGATGGCAGCATTTCTAGCTCGTCAACTTTCACGTTAACTTGACAATTTGACCCAAGTATCAGAATCCTCTTTCACCGTTTTGACCGGTGTGTCAGGCGGTGGTGGCGGAGATGCCATATTGCATAAACGTTTTGTTTTATGTAACACTAGCTTTGTTTTGATCAGACTCTAGTTTAGGTAACATCACCGCGTCAAGCTAACGGCAACAAAGACGTTGTTAGGCGCATTGCCATCCGGTGTTAATTCTGGGTCCGGGGTTTACGCCCCCATGACAAAAAGCGGGGTGGAAGGTGCCCAGACTAAATGAAAGTTAACGTTTAACTTAAGTTCAGGAGCTGGGCCACGCCTCAACCACTCCCCCAACTTCCTAACCACCCCTCTAAACCACTCCTCTAATTACATGGCAATATTACTTACACCTGGTTAACCTGCCTCACCCTGTTTGTCTCGATCTCTCGACAGACAGGCTGTGCAGGCAGCACACATACATCACACACTTTACACATCAGTAAACTTTGCCTAACGCTGGAATTACCATTTCAAACAGCCAAACTCACCGCAATCCAGATCTGCAATCCACCCGATTCAGACGGCGACTGCGTGATTTGCTACCGATTAGCAGCGTCCACCAGACATGCTATCATCACATCACAGCCTCCGTGCCAAAGCAGAGTCTCCACGGCCAGCCAGATGGTATCATCAGTCAATATTCCTGGGCCAAATCGACTCGACAAACGTGGAAGGCGATCCATTCCAGCGAGGCAGCGCATCTTCTTCAACTACGTTTCCCGGTGTCATGCCGAATCCCCTTCAACACGGCGCACCCCGGTCCTCACGTGCCAAACTCCACGTTCACACAACGGAGCCGAATACAGACTTTACCGTCACCTGCACCCAACGTTCCAGAGAAGGAAATGCATCCTCTTTCAACACGAGAGAGGAAAAGCGATAGTAATTCATGCCATCCAGCATCCATCACAACAAACTTTCCGAGCAGACAGCGCTTCCGGGTCCTGCTTGGCAGAGCCAATCCAGAGCCAAACCTGCGAGAGCCATGAGCCAATCACCGTCAGCGCTGTCCGGTTTGATGTCACAGTGCCACTGAAGCTGCAGACGGCTGCAGCCAGGTCGTATATTCCCTGGCTCCCTCTGCCAGACATTCACAGTTGATCTCATCTCTTCATGTATCATTGTTTACATTCATTCAAAACATGATATTCAAGTCATATCCCGTGCCTGCTCCCTATGTCTCCCATCTCTCTCAGCTGATCTCAGCTTCCCTCTCATCCCAGTCCCGCAGGCTGCACAAAAAACCCTGTACACATGCATCCTTTCATCCCTACATCCCTCATTCCTCTAACTTTCATTCAGCTAAAAACAGCAACATGGCTACTGCCCCCACTTTCTCTCTCAGCCAACACGGCTTCGGCTAATCAGCCCAACCCTCCTCTTTTCCCAACTGGTCTGTCCTTGTCGCCCCTCCCCCCCTCCCCCCCCCTCTCCCTTCCCCATCACCCAAATGTATAACTCACCTGGCTGTCTCTCTAACCACAACACCTCCACAGCTGATCCCTAGCCTTACCTCAGCGCTCCTGCCTTCGGTCATCCAGCTTCAGCATAGCGCTGTCTACAGCAGGTTCTCCAGCCTTCACCACAGCACCACCTACGATCTCATCTCTTCATGTATTATTGTTTACATTCAATCAAAACATGATATTCAAGTCATATCCCGTGCCTGCTCCCTATGTCTCCCATCTCTCTCAGCTGATCTCAGCTTCCCTCTCATCCCAGTCCCGCAGGCTGCACAAAAACCCTGTACACATGCATCCTTCCATCCCTACATCCCTCATTCCTCTAACTTTCATTCAGCCAAGAACAGCAACATGGCTTCTGCCCCCACTTTCTCTGTCTCAGCCAACACGGCTTCGGCTAATCAGCCCAACCCTCCTCTTTTCCCAACTGGTCTTTCCTTGTCGCCCCTCCCCCCCCCCCCCTCAACCCCCCCTCCCTTCCCCATCACCCAAATGTATAACTCACCTGGCTGTCTCTCTAACCATAACACCTCCACAGCTGATCCCTAGCCTTACCTCAGCGCTCCTGCCTTCGGTCATCCAGCTTCAGCATAGCGCTGTCTACAGCAGGTTCTCCAGCCTTCACCACAGCACCACCTACGGCCGGTGCTTCAGTTATTACTACAGCGCCACCTACAGCCAGAGCTCCAGTCCTTACCACAGCGCTCCCAGTCCTCAAGTCTTCACCACAGCGCCACCTACAGTCAGTCCCCATCAGAACCGATATTGCCGCTACCACGAGTTTCAAGTTTCAAGTTCCAATACTTCATTGCCTTTCATCATCGTTGACAGGAATTCGATTTAGTGAGCTCAATCACAGAACACAACAAGACACGACGACATACCACAGGACGGTCGTCGTGGTCAACCCGCTTCACTCAGGGAATGACACAGAGCCCCGCCATCCAGTTCCAGCATTGGCAGCAGCCAATCTAGGCAGGAGCACCTGGCTACAGGAGGCCACCCCCCCCGCCCCCCCACAACTTACATCCAGCAATCGCTGGACTCCTTCATCCCTCATCCCTTCATCCCCTCGACCCCTTCATCTCTCCTCACATGGCAACAGCCCGGCCCACATGGCTTCAGCCCGGCCCACATGGCTTCAGCCTGGTCCACATTGTCTATCCTCACCAGTTTATCTGTCAGCTGCTACAGACGCAGTTTTCTCCAACAGCTACTGCAGACGCAGTCAGCCTCATCTACTGAACAGAGTAGTGTTCACTCCATCAGCTACTGCAGACGCAGTCTGCCTCATCCACTGCACAGAGTAGAGTAGAGTTCACTCCATCAGCTACTGCAGACGCAGTCAGCCTCATCTAATGCACAGACTAGAGTAGAGTTCACTTCATCAGCTACTGCAGACGCAGTCAGCCTCATCTACTGCACAGAGTAGAGTTCAATCCATCAGCTACTGCAGACGCAGTCAGCCTCATCTACTGCACAGAGTAGAGTTCAATCCATCAGCTACTGCAGACGCAGTCAGCCTCATCTACTGCACAGAGTAGAGTTCAAACCATCAGCCACTGCAGACGCAGTCAGCCTCATCTACCGCACAGAGTAGAGTAGAGTTCACTCCATCAGCTACTGCAGACGCAGTCAGCCTCATCTAATGCACAGACCAGAGTAGAGTTCACTCTATCAGCTAGGGATGGGCATCGAATTTCGAATTTTCGAATAATCGTTGTTATTATCAAGGTCGACTTTTATTATTGAAATTCGAAAAAAAAAAAAGAAAAAAAAAAAAAAAAAATTTGAGTGAAATGTTGCATTGTCTCCCCTGATTCTAAGTATAGTCAAATCGCTTGGTTTGAGCAAGTAAAACAATTTTTATAAGCATTTTAAGCAAGGTTTATGGAAAAATGAATGGCGGATGAAATCCCATGAAGAGGGAGAGGGGGTGACTTTGGCACCCCTTTGGCACTCAGACCTGAGCCTACTAAATATTTAATGAACCACTCATGATTGTCAAAACTGTTTTTTATTTTCGAAAATGTCAATGTCATGTAACATGTTCTTTACTTCAGTGGTGCAATGCTTGTTTGAGCTAAAAATCCACAGCAGAAGCTTTTTATATTAATTAATAAAGCCGTAGACTTAGAATCAGGGGAGACATTGCAACATTTCACTCACAAAAAAAAAAAAAATTACATTTTTAATTTTTTTTACATTTTTATTTTTATTTTCGAATTTCGAACCTCTTCCCCCCTAGCGGGCCCGCCGGCGGGCTGAGCCCTTGTCATCTCTCACAAATGACTCTCTATAGCAGCTTAGGAAGCAGGCAGGGAGACGTACAGCACACCAAAATGTCGGGAAGAAACGTGGCTACAAAACTCTGACAAGCATTTGTATTCAAACGAAAAATAATTCCAACCCCAAGCAACAATATCACCATGTAGCAAAAACAAGAAAACAGTGCATGCCTGCGTTTATGTGGTGATTTGTTTTTGTGAGTGAATATTTTCTCTCCAAACGAGGCGGCTTTCGAAAGCTCGGAGTCTCCTCTTTCCAAAGAGGTATAGCTCGTCTCTGAGAGATGAAAACTCACTCAGTAGGCTGTCAAAGAACAGCAAAAAAGTGTTTAACGTTTTACAGATAAAACTACAAGTTATGTCTTACCTTTGCCGTTTTCCAATCAAAAGTTGTGTTTGACTTCATAAAAACGCTACTAATTGCTACTCCTAATGCCTCTTCATCATCTTAAAGCGTTGTTTTTTACAGTCATCGTGTTTACAAAGCCATATGGAGGATTTTACATGGAGTGGTCATCTTCACAGAATAGACGAGCTTTGGGTTCAGTCGACAGCATTTCCTGAAAAAACTGCCTGACGTAAATTATTCCAGTTCACGTCGATTCTATTGGCTCTGACGCTTCCATAGAGGTGTCAATCATCGAAATAGGCCAATGGGGTCCCAAGATATCCCTCTGCGTATCGCCCCAGGCTTTGCAGGCAAATTGAAGAAGCCCTTTTGATGCATTTCACAGAGTAAAAATACAGATATAAGGCTTGAGGGTTATCCAAACCATAACGCATATTAACTGAGTACCTATAGTGATATGTAAATAGGAGAAAAAAAAGGTATTTCAGTCTTCTACCATAGAAAACTCAAATGGCACCATGATGCCCAAAATGTGCCCAGATCAGATCCGCCTGGGCCTACATGTAGTAAATCATCTGTAAAATTGCTCTGGTTCACTTTCTAAGGATTTCCTTTGATACAAGCACTCATAAGATATTAGTCTACTGCTCCATAGAATAATTTGGCTACCAACCCATGATTTTCAGGTGCTTTTCATCCAAAATAGTGTTGTTTTTTTTAGGCGGAGCTTGAATTTTTAATTTTTTGCCATGTTCCAACTGATTTTACTCTGAGACAGTACTTTTGTAATTGATTCTGACACTTCTACAGCAATCGCACAGGTGTTGGCTAGCTTTTGAAAAAAATAATTTTCAGAAAATACCCTGTAGTTGTGGAGATATACTCCATTCAGTTCGGGCATGTCATTTTCGGCAGGTGAGCTGAAAAATAGGCTTAGGGATTAACAGGTTAAATTCGAATTTGGCCAGCGAATTTCGAATAGTGTTTTTGCTAGAAATGCCCATCCCTACTATCAGCTACTGCAGACACAGTCAGCCTCATCTAATGCACAGAGTAGAGTTCACTCCATCAGCTACTGCAGACGCAGTCAGCCTCATCTAATGCACAGACTAGCCTCATCTACCGCACAGAGTAGTGTTCACTCCATCAGCTATTGCAGATAGTCTGCCCCATCAGTTACCGCACAGAGCAGAGCAGTTACGCCGTCAGCTGTCGAGATGCAGTTAGCTCCATCTGCCACCGCAGAGTGCAGTTCCATTCATCAGCCGCTGCAGACGCAGTTCACTCCTTCAGTCACTGCACAGAACGCAGTTCAATTCATCAGCCGCTGCAGACGCAGTTCACTCCTTCAGTCACTGCACAGAACGCAGTTCAATTCATCAGCCGCGGCAGACGCAGTTCACTCCTTCAGTCACTGCACAGAGTGCAGTTCAATTCATCAGCCGCTGCAGACGCAGTTCACTCCTTCAGTCACTGCACAGAACGCAGTTCAATTCATCAGCCGCTGCAGACGCAGTTCACTCCTTCAGTCACTGCACAGAACGCAGTTCAATTCATCAGCTGCTACAGACCCATCAGCTGCCGCAGAGGCAGTTCGCCACATCAGCCTCAGATACGCCATTTTTTGGGGGCACGTAGGGTCTAGGAAGTCCCAACTCATCCACCCTCACTCCTCTTAACAGGAATACAGACACTTCATCTCAGGAACAGTCACGTCATTCTATTAGCTCCTAGAAGCCATCCTAAAAGGCCTCTTACTCGCCATTCTCTCTCCACTCAGCCTCTGTATCAGTTCTCTACATTCGGTCAACATATCTTCAATGGTTAAGCTACTCATAAATCCACGTTTACGCCGGATTCAGGCTGCGGAGGTCCCCCGAATTACTGACCTCACCTGCCTATGGTCTTCTCCTCATCCCAGTCTATCGGTCATAACTACCCGCACTTGCCACTCCAACGGAGCAATAGATTAGCAGAGAATCGGTCTCCCGACCTACTTCCACCTCAACTCCTATCTTAGTTATACAAGCCAGCAACTAAATACTACAGTTTCAGGCATGCCACAGGCATCACCTCAACATCCACTCTCTTCATGGAAACAGGAAGAATTGCCACACTATTCTGGTTCCAGAAGTACCTACACCGAGCCTCAGCTCCAGGCTTATCTCCAGAACACTATTCAAGCCACTCCTCCATAGACGTCAGACTGAGCACATCGAACCAAACCATCGAGCCCCTCGACCCTTCGTAATCTCTCGCATGTCGCTTCTGCATCCTCAATGATCTTAACGATCGCAATGATCTTAACGATCTCAATGATCTTAACGATCTCAATGATCTTAACGATCTCAAGGATCTCAGTCGAGCTCACGTGCAACTCAGCTCAACTTAATCCGACTTATTTTGGGGGCCTGAAATCTGCTCGGGCTGAAACACGCCTCACGCCAGATCCGCTCGGGCAGACCACGTCTGAGACGGAACCCCCACCCTGAGTCTCCCTCTGCCCCGGTCATCAGGACGTTCCCCCGGAACACGTGACCTCCTAGAACAGACGACTCATCTCGCACCCACACTACACCATACACAACTCATTCTCTTCAGTAAAGAACCTTAACGATACTCTTGTTGTGGCGTGGTCCTTGCTAGTGAAATGAAAGTTAACGTTTAACTTAAGTTCAGGAGCTGGGCCACGCCTCAACCACTCCCCCAACTTCCTAACCACCCCTCTAAACCACTCCTCTAATTACATGGCAATATTACTTACACCTGGTTAACCTGCCTCACCCTGTTTGTCTCGATCTCTCGACCCACCCTCCCTCCCTTGTATATCTCATCCCTCAATCCCCTATCCCTTCCCGCACCCCTCAACCCTAAACATCCTCATTCCCTCTCACTAGGCACGGTGCATGCCTCTCCACGTCTCGTTCTAGGATCCATCCGGGGGGGGCCTGAAATCTGCTCGGGCTGAAACACCCCTCACGCCAGACCCGCTCGGGCAGACCACGTCTGAGACGGAACCTCTACCCTGAGTCTCCCTCTGCCCCGGTCATCAGGACGTTCCCCCGGAACACGTGACCTCCTAGAACAGACGACTCATCTCGCACCCACACTACACCATACACAACTCATTCTCTTCAGTAAAGAACCTTAACGATACTCTTGTTGTGGCGTGGTCCTTGCTAGTGAACAGATGCAAATTAGCTCTTAGCTATCTCTGGTGCAATATGTTTATTGTGTACTGTCCCTGTTCAAATAAACAATAAAGATAAACAATAAAGATAAAGCAATAAGCAAGAGTAGATCACACAAAATCCCCCAAGTCGAACACAGACCTTGGCGATGCAGTGCAGGCGTTGCGTGCTGCCTTCGTGGACACACAGCTCAAAGTCTCCCTCTGGTGGAGAGGAGAAGGATGGCTGCCACACCACCTCACAGTCCAACTCCCTCAACGCCTCCACCGTACCTGTGAAGGCGGGAGCAGAAATTAGTTGTATTCAATGATTATTTAACCAGGTTGATTTTGTCTATATTTAAGCTTGACATAACCAGGTAAATAAATTAATTGCAGATGTAGCACCCGTAGCTGGTCGAATGGAGAATAGGATCCCTCTCTCTGTGACGACCGGCCGCCACGTGAAGTCGGCTGCATGGTTATGGGGGTTTCTAAGGGTGATGGAGCTCCTGTATCCTGATTGGGCCAGCAGTGAGGGGGAGGGGCCGAGGACCAGCTGGGTGGCGGACAGTTCCAGAACCACAGGAATGACCTTAGCCTGGACCAGCACCTGACCAATGTGTTGCTGGTTCACAGAGTAGGAGAGAGGTCTGGGGGAAAGAAGCAACATACATAAACAAACTTATAGTTGTACTGCTGTACACATTCCAATGTTATTCATTCCCTGCACCTCTAATGTAACCATGAAATAAGTATTTTAGTGAGAAGCAGCCAAAACTTCCCCAAAAAGTCATTTTCTGATACTATACTTGCGATGACACCTTACTGAACAGGTAGACAAGCACACACTTGAATATTGCAAGTAATTCAATAGAAGGTGGGCAACTAAATAGCTAAAATGCAAAGAGCTATAGTAATGACAACACCTACTGTGTTGAAATTGTGTAATGTGATTTCATCATGTCAGTAAACGACATACAGTGCACTTATGATGTTTTCCAAGCCGGCCAGTCTGTCATCATCACTTTATACCAAAGGATACCAAAAGCATGAGAGTGGCAAAACGTTGGTGCAGTTTGTATCTTACTCTCATTTTGATTAATCACTTCCACGTCGGATTTAAGGGCAGTTTATAGTACATGATCACCACCGACCATGGCCACCGACTGTCATCGTCATCAATGTCCAATGGGCCCAATGGACATCAATGATAGCCGGCGGCCATGGTCGATTATCATCATGTACTATAATCTGCCCTTTATACTGATAAGTCAGGTCTATTTTTACTTAATATCATACCTAGTGTAGTTTAAATTTGTCCTCAGCATCCTTTAACCTTGTCAACACAACGGAAAACTGTGTTGACCTCCTTCCATCACCAACCTGTAGAAGTAGCCCAGCTTGTTGCTCTGAAACATCAGGGGGAGGGTGGTGCAGGACTTGGGTGGCAGAACGTGGGAGAGGGGAGAGGAGCCCTGCAGCTCAGGGCAGCCCACCTCCAGCTGCACCCAGACGCACACCGACAGATGGTTTGCCAGACTCAACCGCTGAACACACACCGACTGCACACACACCTCGCCATAGTCCACCAACAATGGGCCTTGTGAGTAAGGAGAGAGGGGAACTTGAAGCTTCAATATATATATATATATATATATATATATATATATATATATATATATATATATATATATATATATATATATATATTCCTCACCTAAAACTACTTGGCAGAGCTCCTGAGCTGTGAGAGTCCTGCTGCAGTCTGCCACCTCCTGGCTGGTAGAGGGAACTGCATGCATCACCTCCATTGCCTAGAGAGAATGAAAGAGATGAAGGGGGTGACTGAAATAGACAAATCTTCTTGAGTCCTGAAGACTCAATTTTCCATGGCAACCCTTCTGGTTCATGAGACTGGTCAATTTCACACTGAAAGCAGCAAGGCAGGGGAAATTATGATGAATTAAAGAGAGACTATAAAAAGAGAGACTATAAAATATAGTCTAATGACTTTTTTCTTTTTTCTTTTTTATGTCAAATCAAATCTATATCGGTAACTTAAATAATCTTTATTTACACCATGTTGGAGCTCACCTGACATGATGCCATGTCTAGCATACAGTTGCGGGTGGTTGCTGGTGGAGTGTTGCTACACCGTCCCGGCTTGGTCTCTGGGATCTTATTAGTCTCCAGGTCCCTCAGAAGGAGATGAGGAGGGACGAGACCCTGGGCCGGAACAATCCCGATGTCCACCTCGTCCTCCACTACTTGCCCCTGCCGTCTAGCAAGCAGAAACAGCAGAGAACCCGCTTTAATACCCTGTGTTCCCCGCACATCTTATTTTGAACTGGCCTGGGATCAAATGCTAGCCATGACTGACTACTGGAAACCTATTTGAAGTGCAGAACTCTTTTGCTGAAGTTGAAAGATTTCTTTCGGCGCCTGATGCTCTGGCTGCTCAGTGCTGTCAGAGATTGCAGTGCCCTCTTCCCATTAAAAAATAACACGACATAAAAGCTAGTGCTTTAAAGATGGAGATATAGAGTATGTTAGGACCTTTTGATGACTATAACGCAAAACTATCCACAAACAGAAAAATGGTTTAAAATTTGACAAGTAAATCTTTTTGACATAATTATTACGAGGGTGACTGTTAAGATAATTTAACTAACTGAAGTGTTAGTACTGCCATTGCCAACAACACCCCGCAAAACTGACAGAGTGAGTGAATGAGTTATGTTTCAGCCCGCAACTCATATTGACTGCTTTTCACCTTCCCAGGACCCTGGCTCATGTAAACTGAGTCTTACTTGGCTCTGTTTTGGATTCCAACTCATATTTCAAGAAATGCAACTGTGAAGCACCATAATGGATCAGCATGTATGGGGTAGGTATAGGGTGGCCTAATGGTTAGAGTCACTGCCCCATATTAGAATAGAATATAACTTTATTGTCCACCGAGGTGGAACATTTTCTTTGGCTCACCAAACACAAAAAACAACAACACAAGAGGCCAGAAGGCAATTAGTGAGACAAGGATATAAACAAGCATAGACAGACAGGGTTAAATCACACATTAACACATTGGTTAATAATAATAATAATGTTTTTTTTTTATCACAGACTTGTGGCCTCAGCACAATCCAAATCCAAGTAGGGCTGCAACTAAGGATTATTTTCATTATCGATTAATCTGTCGATTATTTTCTCGATTAATCGATTAGTTGTTTGTTCTATAAAATGTCAGAAAATGGTGAAAAATGTCAATCAGTGTTTCCCAAAGCCCTGAAGATGACGCCCTCAAATGTCTTGTTTTATCCACAACCCAAAGATATTCATAGAGGAGTAAAGAAACCAGAAAATATTGAATGGAAACAGAGGGGGTTTTTTCTTGAAAAAATACTCAAAACGATTAATCGATTATCAATATAGTTATCGATCTATTCATTTTCTGTCGATCGACGAATCGATTAATTGTTGCAGCTCTAAATCCAAGTAAGAAAAGTAGTCATCAGCAATCATTATCATGTCGGGGGAAAGTGAGGACATAAATATCAAACTCCACCTGTCCCTGGTGCTCTGCAAACGACTTTGTCTGAGCTGTTTGATGAAGTCTGTGTAGATCTGTGCGTGTCTCTGTCTCTGCTGCTGCTCCTCCTCAGTGAAGGCATAGTCAGGGTCCACATAGCGGTAGCGTCTCACACCAGTGAAAATGGTCCTGAGTACGATAAGCAGAGGAGTGATGGGGAAACACACAAAGACAAGCAGTGTTTCTAATACAAACTGCATGAAGAATACAGGTTATATACAGGTCTTGGAACTGTCTACCAAGCAGTGTCTGTTCCATCAAAGGCAGGGCTTGTTTTAAACTGAAGCTCAGAACCCATCTGCACTCACACACGCTATCACACACATTGATGTTGGTCACATCACTTTGACTTTACTTACTATGTGTGCTTTCTAAAGTACAGAGAGTTGTACAGATCCTATGATATTTGGGCTATAGGCCAGCTAGAGGACTAGCTGATCATGCTATTGTCTGTCGTGATTTTGTATTGCTTTTTATTCTGTCTTCTGTGATTTTCTTTTGTGCTTATTGCATTTGACTATTGCTTGTGTTTTTTTTTTGTCATTGATTGTCATTACTTGCATTCTACTATCATTTGTCATGTAATAGTGTTTGGACCCCAGGAAGACTAGTGGTCGTCTTGGCGGCAGCTAATGGGGATCCTTTTAATAAACAAATAAACAAATGTATCCCACAGAAAAGGTGGGCCCCCACAGCTAGAGAGTTTTACCACTATTATAAAAATTACAAACAAAAACAAACATACTAAACAAACAAATATAGGAGGATCAATGTTGAAATAATCTTCATGTCATAAGAAGCTAACTGGAAATAAGCTGGTGACTTCTAACTGGACCCAAAATCAAACTCCCACTGTTACCAAAGTGTCAGAAATAAGCTGATGAGCACAGACAGACAAACACACAGACAGGCACTAACACTCACTCGTGTGTGTGTGTGTGTGTGTGTGTGTGTGTGTGTGTGTGTGTGTGTGTGTGTGTGTGTGTGTGTGTGTGTGTGTGTGTGTGTGTGTGTGTGTGCTTCAAAATGAAGAATGTCTACTTCTTCTTTTTTGAGCAATTTCAAGTTGTTGCATTCATGGGGTGCTGCACAAACATTTTTTATGAATTCGCCCCGCTCTGGGAAAACACATAGCCATTGTTTTTGTTGATCACTCACATAGGATACGATATTTCCCAATGATTGGCAAATTCACAAAGACTACTTGTAGACTACTTGTGAATTCCTCACATGAAGAAAAATGTTATTATCAGTGAACTAAGCGGGCTGTGTTTCATTTTGCTCCAATGCACAAATTTGCTGCCAACCTGACCTGTACTGTGTCTTCTCTTTTTTCATCAAGTGGGAGGATCACGCTCCCCCCCCCCCCAGTTCCCCTCCTTCCCGAAGAGGCGCCCCGACCCGCGACGAGAGGAGGCATTAGTGTGACCTGTACTGTGTCTGTAATTGTGTGTGTGTGTGTGTGTGTGTGTGTGTGTGTGTGTTCCTCCACCTTTCACCTGTATTGTGTGTGTGGAGAGGCAGGCCTGATGCTGGCGGCTCGGTCATTGGGAAAGGCCACAAGCTCCTCCTCCTCCACGCTTTGGCTCCTCCCGCTGTGGTGTGCGTGGAGTCGTGTTTTGGCGGCGCCGTGCACCGCGGCACGCACCATCCCGCTGTGTCGAGCCAGCTCACCGGACCGAACGCGAGGCTGCGACCCGGTGGGATTGGTCACAGCCGGAGTGATGCCTACGAGTCAGCCAATCAGAGCAGGGCACATAAATGCATTAAAGTCATGTGATTAAACAGAGCAGGGCCAGCATGTTAGTGGTTAAAACTATTAGAGCAATTAGTACTGCTGAATGAACATAATGAATGGCACATTAAACGCTATTCAGTTTCAGGGCAGCTGTTCCGTTGGAAGCGAGCAGCAGTGTTTGTGTTATTCACCGGGATTGAGTTTTGGCTGGGGGTGTGTGGTCTCACTGCAGCAGACAGCCCACAGGTGGAGAGTGATGGTGTGGAAGCTGCCAAGGCCGAGCCCTGTAACATCATCAGCCGTGTCATCGCTCCTCCGCCCAACGACATCACCCAAGACATCTATCTTCTGACGCACCCGGAAACTCCCCTGCTGATGTGAAGTGAAAGACAAAACCACATCCTGGGAAACGCACGCACGCACACAGGCGCACACACACACACGCACACACGCACACACATACACACACACACACACACAACACACACACACACGGCGGGTAACACAATTGTAATGAAAAAGACAGCAAATGTTCAAGAAATAAATTTTTTACAATTGACCATTATAATGAAAAGCCCCAAAAAGAATGATCGCAGTTCTTCGACCAAGCAATATAGCCTAGTTCTTGCATGGGTAGCGGATTAATATTTAAGGTGCTATTGATAACATTCAACATTGATAACAGTCACACTCCCCCTCCCCCCTTCCATTGCAGTCATGTTACAACGCGGCTGTTGCTCGGAAACAGAACCTAGTCTTATTTAGGCCTATGGCCTGTAGATTCAAGAATTAAAAAAATAAACATAAACAGAACATTCATCTAGGACCAGTCAAATGTTTTAAATGATTAATTCACAATTAATTCACAATCTCCAAAAAGCAATACTTCCACACCTTATTAAAAGCTCAGTGGATGCATTATTTTTTCAAAATTATTTGTCTAACGTTACACAAAAATGTTATACACCTTTAAATGAGCAGTTTTGCATTTTCCACGTATTTTGCAACTACTTAAAGACGAGTCGGCCAATAGGTGAGAACTGACAAACCCTTTTTGTGATAGGGATTATTTCACATGTACTGCTCCACCAATCGGTCAACATCTTTACCTGGCACTGCCCGGGGTCGATGGTGCAACATCTTTACCTGGCACTGCCCGGGGTCGATGGTGCAACATCTTTACCTGGCACTGCCCGGGTCGATGGTGCCTGCGGAGGGCTCTGTGGTGACTTTACCTGGCACTGCCCGGGGTCGATGGTGCCTGCAGAGGGCTCTGTGGTGACTTTACCTGGCACTGCCCGGGGTCGATGGTGCCTGCGGAGGGCTCTGTGGTGACTTTACCTGGCACTGCCCGGGGTCGATGGTGCCTGCGGAGGGCTCTGTGGTGACTTTACCTGGCACTGCCCGGGGTCGATGGTGCCTGCGGAGGGCTCTGTGGTGAAATGCGCTGTCTTGCGCAAGCGGAAGTTGACGGGAAGCTGGGGGCAGAGGTTCTGCAGCACACACAGCAGATCCACGTGCTGTCCTCTCACACAGCTGAGGAAGTGGAAGCTTTGAGAGGGACTGGGCACCAAAGACACAGGCAGGCCGGTGCCTGTCACCGCCAGCTCCACACTGCTGTTGCCTAGGGAAGAGAAATACAACCTGCATCAAAGTGACAACAGTGTGATATTGACTATAGTGATTCAATTGTCTTTGTTACGGCAGTGCATTGCTGGCTTCCAACAGTACAAAAGCAATTCAGACCAGTGGCGTTGGAAGTACTTTTAGGTAGGGGGTGCTGCCACCGATTCAACATTGGGGGGGACGGCTGACGGCGCCCATAGGGCGCCAAAAAATTTGACCACTTTGTCGCCAGATTAGAGGAATATTAATATTAAGATTAGACTGTTGTGTCATTATTCAGTCACCTTTTCTCACTCACCTCCATGTCACCACTTGCTCCCATTGCTGTGTTGGAATCCTCATTCTCTCTCCCACCCTTTTTGGACTTTTAGCCATATTTAGAGGAATATTAAATTTTAAATTAACATTAGGATTATACTGTTGTGATGTCATTATTCAGTGTCTTCTCCTCTTCTCTGCAGCATTACTCAATTTACCCTCAGGACTCAGGGACAGTGATAGCCTACCTGCTATTCCTCCGATATATCCAGGGCCGGATTAATAGTACCATGGGCCCCCGGTGCTATTCATTTTCTAAGCTATTCATTTAGCCTTTTAAGGTAGTCATAAAGATTATATCTTCCAGACTGAAATGTTATAACAGAAGTGGAGTATTGGCCAGAATTACATGAACATGTGGACACTTATTCAGTGGGTATTTTGCATGTTGCGTTCAGGTGCACTGTAAAAATTTTTTTTTTTTTTTTTTTTACATCTCTTGCCACCAGGGGGTGCTGCAGCGCCCACCGCACCGTGCTTCCAACGCCGTTGATTCAGACATATGCAAAGACAAGACAAGCAATATATGAGCTGCAATAGTGGACTGCGCCACTAGGAGGCACCCTATCATCACAGGTGTCATGGTTACAGGAAAAAGTCATTTCCCACATCTCCTTGTCTGTGGAAGGTAGCGGTAACATTCAAACATGTTGGTTCTGTTATTGTGATGGCAGTGGATAGCATTGAGTTCAAAATCTTTATTGTAAAATGAGTTTATTTTTTACCATATTAAAACTATAGCTGAGTTTTAGCTCACAAAAAGTAATCCGATTAAGTGGCTGGGAGTGGGCTGTCAACTTGTAACAGCATCAAAGCAGCAGATGTGGGAAGGTAAATAAGTGGATAGTCTGTAGAGAGAGAGAGAGAGAGAGAGAGAGAGAACGAGAGAGTACCATTGTGGTGTGTGAAGCCATGCTTTCTTCCCACAGACTCAAACAGCAGGAAAAGACAGTAGTCTTGCCGGCTGGCTGGAGCACGCTTCTTCACTTCAGTGCGTCTGAAAGAGACAGCAAGCAACTATAAGGTTATATGTTTAAACCAACACTAGACATGGCATAATGTTTCACGTTACCTAAGTATCTGGAATAAAAACTCACTGTCTGCTCACTACACTGCTCATTGACTCAGAAGAGTCAACAGCCTATCCTATTTGGAATTACAGTCATTAGGATTTGATGAGGAAGTAAGGAAGTAGCCTAATGCTTTTATACTTTGGTCAAAAAGAGCAAATTGCACTGCAGCATCATGCTCATAATTATGCTGGATCTCACTTGCCAACTAATACAACAGTAATCAATCAATCATTATTCCACAACTCACTTTTCCCCTTCCCCTCTCTCTATTCAAGTAACGTTTCTTTATTAGCATGAGCCAGAGACGATGTAGCGTATTACTGTCTGTAATAACGTTACAAACAAGTAGGAGCCTGCCTGCCCCGCCACGTTGAATCTTGCATCTCTGCGGGAATTGAACTGCGGTCTCCATTTGTAAAGAAGAAGAGGGAGCAACCCACCACCTAGATTTATGGGAATCGGTATGGGGAAGTTTTGGCTAAAGAAAATATCACCCTCGGCACCTCATTCATAGCATGCTGCCGGCAGCGGCAGAACCACGGACAATTAACGCCACTAAAGCTATTTATATAACCTGATATTCAGACTAAATTGTCAACTGGAGTGGGCGGGACTTCTAAGACCCTTTTTAACAGCAGCCATTTTGTGTCTCAAGGCAGGGTAAACACAGGTGTAACCAATAATATTAATGAAGGCCCTGGCACATGGAACTTAAATGGAGTGGAAGTTGAAAACGATCATGATCACGATGTTCTTGCTTACACCTGTCTACCCTACCTTGAGACGCAGAATGGCTGATGTGAAAAGGGTCTATTCTACCAGTGCGCTCACCAACTCCTCGTTAGTATAGTGGTGAGTATCCCCGCCTGTCACGCGGGGGCAACTGGGGTTCGATTCCCCGACGGGGAGAGTTACATTTAAAATTTTTCTCCACGATTGAACAAGCTTTTGCGAACTGCGGAAGCGTCTGCGTCTGTCTGGTCTGCGGCCTGCCCAGGTCCTGTTGGAAATTAACGCCATAGCGGCCCCGGGCCCAGCCTACAAGGCTTTCTGTCGGTGAGTATCCCCACCTGTCACGCGGGAGACCGGGGTTCGATTCCCCGACGGGGAGAGTTACATTTTTTATTTTTCTCCACGATTGAACAAGCTTTTTGCGAACAGCGGAGTCTGGTCTGCAGCCTGCCCAGGTCCTGTTGGAAATTAACGCCATAGCGGCCGCGGGCCCAGCCTACAACAAGGCTGGGGTCATGCCTATGTTCCCCGGGTTCTATGTTCCCCGGGTTCTATGTTCCCCGCTCCTGCTAAAAAGGGTTCTATGTTCCCCGGGTCCTATGTTCCCCGCTCCCAAAAAAGGGTCCTATGTTCCAAGGGTCCTATGTTCCCCGCTCGTATGCGTAAAGTCGGTGAGTGCAAACTGCAGGGCCATAACGGCAATATAGATTGAGAACGACAAATGACAATGACATTCCTCTCTGTCAGAACTTGTTTGGATGTCCTGATGTTGGTCTTGTTAGTTATGTTGGAAAATGCGCACCAGTCTGTGTGTCTGATTAGGGGCAGTTCATTCATGTGAGCTGCTGTGCTTTTCTTGATGGCTATTGTTCTATCCTTATTGATATGGAAAGTTTAAACTGCTACCTTGTGTTGATTTGTTAGTTGCTGACTATGACTATGACTAATGTCATTGGACCACATTGGACAAATGCATTTGCATATTTCTACCAGGATGCAGCGTGTTCCTTCCAAACCTTTTACATGAAAGTAACTAATTAACCAAATTAAATGAGTGGGGGGTGGAAATAATAATTCGCCTATTCTTATTCAAACATACAGTTTTGAAACATTCAATAACGACAAATTAAAAATACCGGTAGACTATGACTCCACACCCTAATTAAGTGATACACACGTTATGGGAGTGGTATATATACCGATTACATCAATTTCTGTGTTAGTAGAATGGTTAGTTCCTTGCTCTGCTCTCCCCTAGGAGCGCCATGAACAGTATCAACACAACACAATTCACTGATCTCACCGTTGCCGCTGCAGCATGCATCGGAGGCCGAAGGGACTGGCTGAAGGAATGACAAGAGCTCAGATCATATTTCTCCCATACTAGCTCTGCACTGGCTCCCTGTCAAATTCAGAATATAATTTAAAATCCTTCTCCTCACCTACAAGCCCCTTAATGGTCAGGCACCATCATATCTTAATGAGCTCATACCTTATTAGATTACCCTACTAACCCTAACCCTAGAGCACTGCGCTCCCAGAATGCAGCCCTACTCATGGTTCCTAGAATTTAAAAAAGTAGAATGGGAGGCAGAACCTTCAGCTACCAGGCTCCTCTTCTTTGGAACCATCTTCCAGCCTTGGTCCGGGAAGCAGACACCATCTCCACATAGAGTAGACTTAAAACTTTCCTCTTTGACAAAGCTTATAGATGGTTTTAACTTGACAACATAAACATTCTAAATTGACCACTAGCTCACTTCCTGTTGCAGTGTTTGCTAGTCAGGACTGCTAGGACAGGACTGACAATTCTGTGAAAACCGTCTATAGAGCTGGTTCACCAGCCCCTATGCTGCTGTAGGCTTAGACTGCCGGGGGTTTTCCCCCCATTAAAGGGAAGTCTTTTCCATGACACACTGAGCCTTATCTGTACAAATTCATGTCTAATTCATGCATCTTACTGACTTGCCTTTTTGTGTCTCTCTCGTCTCTGCAGGGGTTATAGACACAGATGCAGGATGGATCTTCTATGAGCTCGATCCTGATTCCAGTGGGAAGAGATCCACCGCTACTACTACTACTATACTACTATTAGTCTACTTAGTCTACTATTAGTCATGTTTTTATTACAGTTGTACTGTTACTACTGTTGTAAGTGTGCATTAGTATTACTACTTATGGTATGTTTTTAGTTATTATAGTTGGTATCATTGTTATTACTGCCACTACTGTCCATACCCCCCCCCCCCCCCCCCCATCTCTTTCTCAACCCAACCGCTCATGGCAGATGAACACCGACCAAGAGCCAGATCCGCCAAGAGCCAGTGCATGTGAGAATTGTTTCAATTGTTGGGTCTAAGTTAAAGAGCATGTCTTCTACCTGCTCTATTTGTAAAGTGCCTTGAGATAACTCTTTATATGATTTGGCACTATATAAATATAAAATTGATTGATTAATGCACAAGGGAAAATAGTTCCTACAAAGACAACTAGAGGAAATGCTTGAATAAGAGATAAAGCTATAGCCCAGAGATATTGACCATGTACATGATAGCCTACTGTGATAGATAAGATACATTTTTATTTCTGTGTCATGTCATGTGTTTAGAATAATAAATAACCATTGCAATTCATGCATAACACTACCGTTCACATGTTACAAAATTATATAATTGTAATTTAATACAAAGGTTATTCGGTTACGTCGCTGTAAAACAAGTTTTCCTCAAAATCACTAAGATTATATGTTGTCATGTTGTCAAATGGTCGAAAGTCACATTGTGACTCGACGTCTATATTATGTGGCTATTCCTTTAACATCAATACTAAGACCATTGGATACATTCACCACACACACACGCGTGTGCGTGCATGCGTGTGTGTGTGCGCGTACACACACACACACACACACACACACACACACACACACACACACACACACACACACACACACACTACCTCTTGCAGAAAGGGCTGAAGCGTACTGCCAGGGTGGTTTTGTCATAAGGTCCAAGTAGACCCTGGTTGGGGACACACACTAAGACCTGGGAGGCATACTGAATGGCCACTCCCCTCTCCATCCTCCCCAGCAGGGTGGCATCTGTGCTCTTCTGCAGGTCCGTACCCTGAATCAGAGTAACAGTCTCATTAATCGCCTACCTATCCATCTTCCAAACAATCCATACCCTCAGTGTTTTCCTACCAATCTACAAACTATTCAGATATATTTCTATTTACCAACCTAACAATCTAACAACGCACCTAACAACGCACCTGCCTACTAACCCACCCACACAACCCCCATTTACTAATTGAGACTGTTGAGACAGGATGAAGCCAGTGAACACTCTCATTTTGTGCTATTCAACAGATTTCAAAACCACATAGAGGTGGTGATGTTGATCATTTTCTATATGAAGACACTACATCCAGAGAGTAATGAAGAGTTGTCTCTCTAGTGCTTTCTGTAACACATTTACTCTCTCTTTCTCTCCACAGGGCCTTCTGTAGCCATGCCTGGCCTCCATCCTTGTGGATCTGTCATAGGTTGTTTTATATACTTGTGTAGCTGCCTATTGTAATATGTATTTATGTAGTAAGTCCTATATGTGAATTGTATCTGACATTTTTCTATAAGCCAACCTATTTATTCTTTACATAGTATAATCATGTTTGATCTATTCCTAATCTCTGAGGCCATTTTAGCCATGCCTATTTGAATAATGATTAAGTCACCTGGCGTTAACATGCGTTTTCTGCCATCAGATTGCAATCAGATTGTGCTTGACCACATTAGCCTGATTCCATTTACACCTGGCGTTAACATGCGTTTTTCCTTATCCAGATAACATCCAGATAACTTATTAACACCCAAAATGGTTGTCCTCTCAATCCACATACAGTTGCTGTATCCAGATTGAGAGGACACATTGCATTTACACTTGTGTTAATGTGAACACAATGCATCCCTGACCACCTCCGGAGGTGGTTTGGCCGATCAGATTGCAATCCTTGTTCAATGTGTCTTGGGGGCGTTTACACCTGGCATTTCAAGTGGTCAAGCACAATCTGATTGCAATCTGATGGCAGAAAACACATGTTAACGCCAGGTGTAAATGGCCTCTATGATTAACTATCTCTATTTTTGGATGGGTTATGTGTGTATTTCCTTGTAGTCCTCTTGGCCACAATATGGCTAATGGGCTGATTGATTGATTGATTGATTGATTGATTGATTGATTGATTGATTGATTGATTGATTGATTGATTGGTTGATTGATTGATTGATTGATTGATTGATTGATTGATTGATTGATATGATAGGCTGGTTGCCTATTTAGAGCCAACATGAAAAACATGAAGTAGTGCTGATGATGGTCTGAGGACTGAAACCTTTTTCTCACTGAGTCACTCCCCCCCTATGTAAATCAATCATATATTTTTGCATCCATAGAGCCCCACTAGTTTTCATATGTAGGTGGAATACTGTTAAAGCATGTGTGCGATGTGTGTTTTTTATCACTCACCACCTCAGTCCCAGCAGCGGTTTCCTGCAGCAGCATGACCCAGTCGCAGGCCTGGGGTCCATTGTTCCTTAGAACCACATTCTCCACACGGGACGTCCCAAAGTAGACAGGTCCAAACCACAGACAGGACAGAGGGGCCCCCTGGAAAACGGCACATTGTTATGTTTTGTTCAGCGAGGAAAACATGGACAAGTAGTTACACATGCAATTGTGGGCCTCACTCACTATAGTCTACAGGCAACAATAGTCACCCAAAATGGCAAGAGTAACGATAGTCTATTAACTCCTGTGAACAGTAAACTAGAGAGCAATATTCCCCCAAATGAAGTATCACTTGAACTATTGGGATACCTGGAGGTTATAGAGCTCAAGGCAGTTGTCCACCACCTCAGCCCTGATACTGAGTACAACAGCGGAACAATTCTGGAGCTTCACCCTGGGACAGAGGGAGGTGGACGGACAAAGGGAGGAGGAAGAGCGCATGGGAGGGAAATAAGGAGGAGGGAGGCAAGGGAAGACATCTTTTCAGAATCAGGATCAGAAAAGTTTGATTGTTCCCTTAGGGGAAATTGAGTAATGATACAGTTGCTCACACTCACACTAGGGAAAAATATAACATAGAGACATTATAAGAAGACTAGGAATACAATAAAACTGTAAAATAGAAGTTAGGTATAAGTGTCAAACATGGAGGGGTACTCCATCATCTCCTAGCCCTTCAAAAGGTAAGTTGTCTGTCTCGTTATCAATGAGTTCAGTTCAGTTGTCTAACTTACAGTGCTTCCTCCTGAATTTGCCTTGGTCTGTCTGTACGCAGTTCAACTTTCAGCCACTGAGTGGCGCCAGCTGCTATCACTCCCTTGCAGGGTGACACTGTGACTGAAGGGTCGCCACTGTACTGCACCTGAAAGATTCCTGCAATGCAGGGCACATGCACGCACACACACACACGCACACACACGTGCACGCACACACACACACACACACACACACATGCACACACACACACACACACGCACACACACACACACACACACACACACACACACACACACACACACCCACACACACACTTCTATGGCGATAGCAAATGGCTATGCTTAGGCGACTATAATTTTAGCCATAATATTCTCTTGTCGTAGGCCAAATGTATCTGCAAGTGACATCTTTCCAGCAGTTAAGAGGTGCAGATAAGATGTTTATGTGTTCAGGCAAACTTAAGCTTTTGGTTTCTACACATGATCAACGAGTAGGATTTACACAATTACAATATAAGCATTAGCCCTGCCTTTGAAAGCCTGCACTTTCATATCAACTGACTGATGCTTTGTTACAACAAGGGGGCACTAGCAGGACTGCATTTCCAGGCTGTAAAACACTGTTCTCTAATGATGATGCCTATTCCAGTGACAACATCTGGAGTTGACAGTCCAAGGAGTCATGAGGTGAAAAATGAAAATGTTGTACCCAAGTGGAATATAAATATCACAGGGCCATGCATGCCTGGTTTACCTGCTGCTGATCCCTGATTGGTCACAGGCAGCTGTTTGCAGATCAGCTGACTGGTAGCAGCAACACAGCCAAAATTGACAACTGAGTCCATTAAGAGGGAACAGCCCCGGGGGAACCTGGGGGAACAAACACACACACACACACACACACACACACACACACACACACACACACACACACACACACACACACACACACACACACACACGACAGACATGCACACAGCACACATTACGACTTGAGCTTCTTGGGGACTGAGTTTTTAACACAAACCATTGACACATGCCTAACAGTTAGCCTAACCATTACTCAGAACGTGTCAAAACATTTGTGTGGATGTGTGTATAATATATATGTACAACAAATGAAAAAACTAGCTCATTGAGTGAATGCCTGATCATAATAGTGTATGATCAGGTATCAGTATGCAGGGCCGTAGCTAGCTATGAGGACGGGGAGGTCCGGACCTCCCCTAATATTTCAGCCTGCCAAAAAAAAAAAAAAAAAAATTTTTTTTTTTTTTTTTTTTTTTTTGCAGGCCAGGCCAGGCCACTCACTGAACAGCAGGCCAGGCGCCGCCTACTGGTTTACTAGTGGTTTTATTACTTTATTCAGGTTTAAAGTGGGTGCATCTCATTGTAAAATTGGACTTGGCCCAAATTGGGCTTCAAACGGCCCAAATCAGGCTTCAAACGGCCCAAATCTGGCTTTAAACGACCCAAATAGGGCTTCAAACGGCCCAAATCTGGCTTCAAACGGCCCAAATTGGGCTTCAAACGGCCCAAATTGAGCTTCAAACGCTGAATAATGACATCACAACAGTATAATCCTAATGTTGATTTAAAATGATATATTACTCTAAATATGGCTTAAAAAGGGGGGAAAAAAAACTCAATTTTTTTTCGGCGGCGCCCTAACGGGCGCCGCCGAATCCGCCTCCCCTTGCTGGACCTCCCCTATTTCGGAACCCTGGCTACGGCCCTGTCAGTATGTGTATACTTACGCTAGCACTGGGATCTCTATGGTCTCCAGTGCATCTAGATGAAGCAGTAGGCAGTCTCTGACCTCCTCCTCTCCCTCTGGAGTGAACTCTAGTGAGCCGCTGACAGACAGACCAGGAGCCACTGCCACAGATGGGCTGCTGGCCCTGAACTTGAACAACTGGTTGGGACAAGGAGAGAAATAAATCATCATCATCATCATCATCATCATCATCATCAATAAGGTCCTTGAATCATAGAATAACTTTTCTGCCTTTTCCCCTAAGCAGTGAATAAAAATCATTACATGTATGCACCAGGAATTCATGTTAGCATGATGGTGGCCCAGTAGGCTACCAACAACACAGCCAAGCGAACATGAGAAGATCTCAATACAACAGATAGCCTAAGTTATTAGATCAATAACAAGTTTGATCCAAGCATGTGCTTTGCATTCATCTACTCCCAATGGGAAATCCAGGGAGCCTACTTTAGTAGTGTAATAGTAGTAGGGAAAATATGGAAGGCAGGGGGAACTGTTCACGGAAGATACCAGGCCAATGACAGATCTAGACAGACAGACAGACAGACAGACAGACAGACAGACAGACAGACAGACAGACAGACATATCTACTGTATCTAGATTCTAGAGATAGACAGCTAGATAGATAGATAGATAGATAGATAGACAGACAGACAGACAGACAGACAGACAGACAGACAGACAGACAGACAGACAGACAGACAGACAGACAGACAGACAGATAGACAGACTCATAATGCATGCATGCAACACACTGTTAAAAACTCATGCCAAATCACAACAATGTTCACCTTTGACGTGGGCCTTTGAAGTCTTATTTTCTTCGAGGTTTTCCCGACATTTGTCACCGTGACGGTTGCTTTGTAAACCTGCCCGACTTTCACATCGTTGAACTCAACAATCGGTGGGTCGACTCGAACACAACTTCCAGCCATAATAGCTACTTGAGACGCCAGGCATATGCTATTTCCCCTCATAAATATAACTCTTGTAGCCTACTGTATCTTGAAATTTAACTCTACTCTTATTTTGTAGCGAATCATAGCAAACTACCAGCTCGCATACCAATAGACAACTTGGTTACTAGCTAAATGTTTTACAGAGGTTGGTTGACAGACAGCTCATGGTTGCCAGGCGACGAGATAGACAAACAATTCGTTTTATAACCTCGGAATAATAATATAATAGGGGTGGGGAGGGGGGGGGGGGGTCACCGGAAGTTAGATTTAAAACATGAGCACAGTGTGCAAGCGTTTGTAAAATTGGCAGTAAGAATGCATGGTTGGGTGTGAAGTTCAAGCATTTTTAAAATGTGTTCATTGTAGCCTATGCATTTTGTGTCAAATTAACAAGAAATCGGTTATTGTATAGCCCGCACAGATATATGTGTTAACTGTGTTAAGAGTTATGAAAATGTGACAGAAAAGGGTGCTAGAGCAGCAGGCTAATATTGTACTAAACTCTAAGTAGATCGTTCATTTCGAATCCAGTAGTTGGCGGTAATGCAACGTTTTGGATACCAACCGCCATTAAAAACAAAAGAAGAAGAAGCGTGCAACGTCACACTTGTGCGCCCAAAGCTACCAGATGATAACAAACCGCTTAATGCTAGATAATTACCGAAACAAAACGTATTTTCTGCATCGTTTATGTGGTTTAATGTGAAAAATGTGTGCAGTCCAGCAGCTGAGAGCGTCGGTGAAGCAGCGACTAACCGCGGCTGTTGGAGAGATATTTGGCCTGTTTGAAAGAACGATAGCAGAGTACGAAGAAGATCGCCAATGCTGGCTGCTGGAACAGTGGATCAACAAAACATGTTTGTAGAAGGTTTTTCTACATTATACAATGATCTCAGTAAAGTGACAAATCACCGCTTTTACATTATTTTATAAACAAATTCTGCTTTAATTGGTGAATCTCCTTCAAGTTGGTCCGATCCATCCCGAGAGACTTGTAACTCTTGTCCAGTAAATCTTCCTCGCCAGTGATGGAGGCGCTGCATCTGCCTGTATACAATTGGCAAATCAGCTTTACAACCAGTCATTTATTTAATGTGAAGTTACTACCTTAAAACGGCAGCATAGACCAAAACCAAGCCTTAGTAAACCTGTCTCCCTCAAACCAGTATGCACCAGCTCCCCCAGGTTCCCATATAATAATTATATTATAATAATAATAACAACAATGTGCTCAAGTGAAGAACGGTAATTATTGAGTTGACTTGAGTTAAGTTGTGGACCAGTTACTGTATATCATTTGCATGAATGACACCACATCACATCATTTAGTTAACCGTTTATTATTTGTGTCCTTCCTGTTAGATGCTCCACAGGTCAGTAAAGAAGAGGTTCCCCCTGGGCAGGAGGAGTGGAGCCCCAGTGCTGGAGAGGACTGTGGAGTATCAGAACCATCCAGGAATTTAGATCCAGCTAATCAACCAACTAGTGATGGCAAGACTTCAGACCCTTCTGAATCCGAGGCTGAAGACAGTGATGGTGAATGGAAGGAGACGAAAGAAACTCATTCAGGTTTAAACTCTCTGACACCAAAGAAGAAGAGAGTTATTATGAGCAACAAGTTCAGGAGAACAAGTTTTCTGTCAAGAGCGGTGGCGAAGCAGCGACTAACTGCGGCTGTTGAAGAGATATTTGGACTGTTTGAAACAACGATAGCAGAGTACGAGGAGGAGCAAGTTTCTCGATCAAAAGAGAATGATCATCAATACAAACTTCTGGATGCAGTTTTTAAACCTCAAGTGCAGTTATGCAGAGCAGGTGTGTACAATGAAAATGTTATTCTCACACATTTCTTGCACCAGTTATGCAATTTCTATCATACACACAAGTCTTGAAAGTTTGGAAAATGCTTGATTTTAACCGCCATGTTTTCAAGGTTAGGAATATGCTTGAATTTGAATATACTGAAAAGTGCTTGATTTTCAACATAAGCTGGTGTTTCATCTACACAATCACACTGATGTAAACCAAAAATATTTTAATACCTGAAATGAAATGATCCCGTCATATTTATTGTCTTCTTTGGATCTTGTTTGATTCCCTCTGTCTCAGACAAGGATCAGGCTGAAGCTGACATGGTTGAGCACAAGGAGGAGCTAGTTGAGGGGGAGAAAGGCGCTGTGACACTGCTACAGGAAGAGGAGGGCATGGAGCTGGACCAGAGGGACCAGAGCCCCTCCACCGTGCCAGTACCTGCCCCCGGCGAGCCGTCACCGGTCAAAAGGAAAAGAGGGCGACCCCCGAAGAAGGCCCCAAAACCTTCCCCCACCAAGTCTGGCAGGGAGGCTAGCGCCAAGCCCTCCACTATTCTGGGTTCGTACAAAGTCTTGAAAGTTTTGAAAATGCTTAACTTAAACAGTCATGTTTTCAAGGTTAGGAATATTCTTGACTTTTAATATGCTCCATGAAAAGTGCTTGATTTTCAACATAATCTGATGTTTCATCTACACAGTCACTCACGTGAACCAAAAATCGTTTAATACCCTCAAATAAAATGATCCTGTCATAATTTTATTGTCTCCTGGCGGCTCACACAAGATGCAGAGTAGACAGCAGAGTGGACCGGAGCTAGATTGACTGACATGAGCTCCGAAATCGAAAAGGGGCATTTTTCCATTCCGCTCTGCTCCACTCCACGCCATCTACTCTCTCAGCACTCTAAAGTGCTTGAAAAGTGCTTGAGTTTTACTCTTAAAGAGCTGTACGAACCCTGTATCATAATTAACACCTATGTTAGTATAATAGCCATAATATTGACTCGATTTGATTCGATTTGATTGCACTTGCAACCTTGCGATTGCCGTTAGTTATCTTCCTACTTCTTATCCCTGTATATTGATGTAACCGCTACGCTGCATACAGACACTAAGACAAATTCCTCGTATGTAACTTGCATACTGTGGCAATAAAAGTGATTCTGATTCTGATTCTGATTCTGATAGCCATTAACGTTATTTAAGACACCGTGTAAACTGGCCCAATAGTCCTCTAGTGCAGTGATTCCCAACCATTTTTGTCTTATGTACTCCTTGAGCTGTTTTGCCATGCCAATAGTACCTCCGCATTCATGTGTGTTGATAATTCTCCTAAATGTGTTATATTAAACTCATATTAAACTGTTAGTATCTAACACGACTGATTATTAAATTAATTAACAATTATTTACGGAAATAATCAGGAAATATTCAGTTTTGGTAATGGTTAAAAAAATGTGTTAATTTGCAATCACATTTTCCTTAATGTTTGTATGCCTATATTTCAGCCTTCCCCAAGCAGCTGTTGTTCAGATAGAATTAAAAGTATCAATTAACTAGTTCTATATTTGTTGTCTTTCCTGTTAGACGTTCATCAGCTCCTGGTCAGTGAAGAAGAGGTTCCCCCTGAGCAGCAGGAGTGGAACCCCAGCCTGGACCTGGAGGACCCAGAACCCCCACACATTAATGAGGAACAGGAGGCAATCTGGACCAGTCAGGAGGGAGAACAGCTTCAGGAGGACCCAGACCCCCCACACATTAAAGAGGAACAGGAGGAACTCTGGACCAATCAGGAGGGAGAGCAGCTTCAAGGGCTGCAGGAGGGCGATATGAGCGAGTTCCCCTTCACTCCTGTCCCTTGGAAACATGAAGATGAAGATAAACTGATTAAAACAGAAACTGAGGGAGAGAACTGTGGAGCATCAGAACCAGCCAGGAACTTGGATCCAGCTATGGGGGTTTTCCATATGAAAAGCTGGCCTAGCACGGCCTGGCACGCTGTGGCGCCACCGCCCAGCGCAGCTGGGATTTGTGCTTCCATACAACAGGGTTACCTGCTTGAAGGTGTGTGTTTCTTATTATTATTACGTATTCTTATGCCTCCGCGGGCGATAGCCAGGCCGGAGGCATTATGGATCCGGGTTGTCCGTCCGTCCCATGTTCGTTAACGCGATATCTGAGGAACCCCTTGACAAATTTGCCTCAAACATCGACTTAGAATCAAGGATGATCTGATTAGATTTTGGTGGTCAAAGGTCAAGGTCACTGTGACCTCTCGAACGCCATTTTCAAGCTTGTTAACGCGATATCTCAGGAATGCCTCGACCGAATTTAATCAAATTTGCCTCAAACATCGGCTTGGACTCAAGCATGAACTGATTAGATTTTCGTGGTCAAAGGTCAAGGTCACTGTGACCTCAGGAATGCCATTCCCAAGTTCGTTAAAGCGATATCTCAAGAACGGCTTGATGGAATTTCTTCCAATTTGGCTCAAACGTCGACTTGGGCGCAAGGATGAACGGATTACATTTTGGTGGTCAAAACTCCACTTTATCTGCGTAATGAGAACATTTGGGGTGTGCACGGCCAGGCGAAAACTCACCGCATGGGAGCCTTGTGAAGGGACGTGTCTGCTGGTGTGACATCACTTGGCCGCATGGACACTCGCGGATGTGTCAGGTAGAATTTGAGCTTTAAGGGGCGAGACATATCTGGCGTCAGCACTTGTTTTGTGTGTGCCAAATGCCAATGAGTAATAATATTTATTTTTACAAGCTGCTGACAATGTTGTAGTATTGTCAAGTATTTTTACTTTTGAGGCCACTTAGCCAATCAGCATTGGTTAGCTGCAATGCTAGATAGACAATGCTGCAATACAATGCATCAATGGCTGAGCAGCCCTGCTCACTCTGTGTCACACTCATAGATAACAGGATGGACATCAACCATGAGATCATTGGTGGGAACATCTCCATCTACTCTCAATACATGCCTGCTCCAGGAGACATCCCAAGCATCAACCTGTTAGATCCCAAACAGCTGGCAACATTTGCACGGTGAGTGGAAACTGGGACGCTCCCCTTCATCCAGTCATGTTGTCCAGTCAGATTTGGTGGACCTACTGTAAACTTGGGCGGTATTTTATTACGGTATTTATAAATTCCAACAGTACCATTTTCAATTAGGCTGGTAAACCAGCCGGTCACGTGAACTCACGTGACCGGCTGGTTTACCAGGCTAGTTTTCAATACCATCAAAACCATTTCCAATCTGTTGCAAAATAGTTGCAAGTATCTTTGCCTGTGCTGGGCTTATTTTTATTCCATTTTATATTTGCCATTTGTAAGCTACTTTTTTTTTACCTCATTAATAGGCAAGCATGTGTTATAAGCAACACTATATTCATATTGTTTAAGACCACTTTAAACTGAACCTGTTACAGGCTTGCCAATAATGGTGTCCATTCCGTTCGTTTGTCATTCTCCATTGAGGACATTTGTGAACAACATTGTGCATGTAAATAATGTTTATGTGCATGTGTAAATAAATAATTATTTGCAGGTAGAAAAGAAACACTTAACACGATTGACTGGTTACGGATGGAGCAACCCCCCCCCCCCCAACTGATAAGACTGATACCGTCATATACGTAATTATATAAGTATAAATAGATACCGCCCAAGCCTAAATGGACCGTAATAACAATAATAATGTGTTCATACAGCACTTTTATGTACTTGCACTAAGTACTAATCTTGAATCTTCAACGTAAGTTTCATCTAATAAACATACTTTAGGCAATAAAAGGCAATAAAATAAACTACTAAAACAGCACTAGTGAGAAAGGGAGAAATTGTGAATGTTTTCTTGTGCATAAAGATGTAGGAAGCAACCCTCTGGAATACCGTCTCTGTCCCTCCAAAATAAACCATAGGGCAGAAAACATCGATGTTAAATTGGACACTGGTGCACTGGTGGCATCAAAATGACAGTGGCCACTTTGAATGCCCCCCCCCGCGTTAATCATGCAAGTTTAATCAAATATGTTTTTAAAAAGTAACAACAGTTCTTGGTGTTTTCTCAAATTGCGAGTGCAGACAGTTCTTTTCTGTAAGAATGTGACAGTTCATGTGTTTCCACTGCAGAATGAAGCCAAAAGACTATGCTCCCAGAACGATACCCTGTCCACACAACGTGAGTATGGTGTTCTCTATGTTACATCGGTATTTGTCATATAAGAAGTCTATATGATGATAGTAGTTTTAGTTTTAGTTTTAGTTCACTCACCTACTTATGTGTAATGTGACGGTTTATTATTTATTATCTAAGGAATGTTAAATCTTAATATATATTTGATATTGGCAGCACTGCTTGTAAGATATAATGGTAATTAATAGTTGCTCAGAATGCTCACCCTGTTGTGTGTATGTTTATATCATGTTGAGATAGTTACCTCAATAAGTTCTACATATACTGTATTATATTGGTATATCATGTTGAAATAGACAATCCACCGGTTTCCTGCTGAGAACCATGGCCTCAGATTTAGAGGTGCTGATCCTCATCCCAGCCGCTTCACACTTGGCTGTGAACCGATCCAGTGAGTGCTGAAGGTCCCAGACCGATAATGCCATCTAATCTAATTAATGCCAATGAGGACCACATCATCTGCGAAAAGCAGAGATGCAATCCTCAGGCTGAGGATTGCTGAGGACCTCAGCCCACCGAACTGCCACCCCTCCCCCCCACGACTACACCTCAAAATCCTGTCCATGAATATCAAACAGGATAGGTGACAAGGCACAGCCCTGGCGGAGGCCAACCCCCACTGGGAACGAGTCCGACTCACTGCCAAGAACGGCACAGCTCTCGCTTTGGCCGTACAGAGATTGGATGGCCCTGAGTAGTGACTTACCCCATACTCCCACAGTATATCCCTGGGGGGTCTGTCCAGAGTAGGCTTCCCCCGCCACCTGACCCAACTCACCACCAGATGGTGATCAGTTGACAGCTCTGCCCCTCTCTTCACCCGAGTGTCCAATACATGCGGCCTCAGATCAGATGATACGGTAACAAAATCAATCATTGACCTTCAGCCTAGGGTGCTCTGGTCCCATGTAGCCTTATGAGCATCCTTAGGCTTGAACATGCTGTTTGTTATGGATAATCCATGACTAGCACAGAAGTCCAAGTCGGGTTCAGATCAGGGAGGCCGTTCCTCCCAACCACACCCCTCCATGTGTCTCCGTCGCTGCCCACGTGTGCGTTGAAGTCTCCCAGCAGAACTACGGAGTCCCTTACAGCAGTGTTTCCCAACCTTTTTTGTCTTATGGACCCCTTGAGCTGTTTTGCCATGCCAATAGTACCCCCTCACTCATGCATGTCGATGACTCTCCTAAATTTGTTCTATTGAACTCATACTGTATTAAACTTTTAGTAGGTATCTCTAACACATCTGATTATTGATTGGAAATCATTTGAATAACTCCCCTTTAATAGAATTCTTCCCATTTCAATTGGGGAAAAAGTAATCCGTTTTACCAAGATGGGCCTATGAAATTACTTGGAATATTGTTGTTTTTTAAATCATTTTGGAAATAAATTGTAACCCTTAATCTTTCCAAGTACCCCCTGCAAGCTGCTCAAGTACCCCTGGTTGGGAATCACTGCCCTAGAGGAGCCCCATGCAGGACTCCATTCAGGGTCTCCAAGAAAGCTGAATACTCTGAAATGCATACATGCAACAGTCAGAGTCCTCCCCATAAACCTTAAGCGTAGGGAGGCGTCCCTCTCATCTACTGGGGTGAACTCCAACGTAGCGGCACTCAGCCGGGGATTTGTGAGTATCCCCACACCTACCCAGCGCCTCAAAAGAATAGTCGAACCCCTATCCAGGAGTAAGGTTCCAGAGCAGAGGCTGTGCATAGAGGTAAGCACCACCAGATCTAGCTGGTAGCGCTCCACCTCCCGCACAAGCTCCAGCTCCTTCCCCCCCAGAGAGGTGACATTCCACGTCCCCAAAGCCAGCCTCTGCTGCCCGGGTCTGGTCCGTCAAGGCCCCTGACCTTCACTGCCACCTATTTGGCAGACCCCACCGGTTCTCCCCGTAGGTGGTGGGTCTGCAGGGGGGAGGAGCGTCCACATAGATTTTTCGGGCTGTGCCCAGTCGTGCTCCGTGGTGAGCCTGGCCACCAGGCGCTTGCTGATGAGCCCTCCTTCTGGGCCTGGCTCCCCTGGCCGTCCCCACAATGCACCACCTTCACTCAGTGTTTGACTAGAAGCTGTCTCTGAACAATTAAATTCCCCACAAGGAACTGTAACATTGTGTGTATATGGTTCCCATAAAGCCTTTTTTTTCTTCCAACATGTGTGATCACAGACAGAACTTGGCCTGACAGAAACAAATATTTTACTATGAAGTACCTGATTTTTGAAGTCTTGTATATATTGGCATGCATCTCATCTCAGATTGTTGGTATCGATTATTTCTGTTGATTTCTTAATCAAATAATTAACTAATCATTGCAGCTCTCTATATATTCCTAATGTTATTATTATTCAATGTAAACTCTTATTTAACTCCGACTGTAAATTCATGTATATCCACTGCCTATTTAACGTCTATTTAACTCAGTCTGTAAATCTCATGTAAATCCAACGTAAATTCATATTTATCATCCACAGAACACTTCACCACTCATGTACATATTGTATATATCTACTCGATTTGATTGCACTTGCAACTTTGCGATTGTCTTTAGTTATCTTCCTACTTCTTATCTCTGTATATTGATGTGACCGCTATGCTGCATACAGACACTAAGACAAATTCCTCCTATGTAACTTGCATACTGTGGCAATAAAAGTGATTCTGATTCTGATTCTGATTCTAATTACTTATTTCTTTTTTAGATGAAAGACACAGGACTTGAAGATTGTGATGAACAATATGAGTCTACATCACGGAGTGCAGATGATTATTTTCCACATACCACCTCTGAAAGTGCAGATGATTTTCAAGATGCCAGCTGCGAAAGAGAAGTTGTCGATTACATTCCACATCCCAGCTCCAAAAGTGAAGACAGTGATGCAAAACCAAGGACAAAATATCAGTCACAGGACACACTGAATATCTCTGGTCCAATGAGTCCCCCTGTCTGTGATACCACAAAGTCAGACAACAGCCTCGCATCTGAAGCCACTGGAGCAGAAGAAGAAGAACCCTGTTCAGTTCAGAGCATAGTTGTTAGTACATGCCAAAAAAGAGGTGGGAAGAGAGTCTATGACAAGAGGCAGTATTGCTTTTATTGCTCTCAGCCGGTTGCTAAAATGGCGCGGCATCTAGAATCTGCACATTCTGCGAAGTCTGAAGTGGCCAAAGCTCTTAGCTTTCCAAAGGGTTCAAAGGAGAGGCAAAAACAACTAGCTAATATTCGCAACAAAGGAAACTATGCTCACAATGCTGCTGTCATGGAGTCCGGAGAGGGGATATTAGTGCCATTTAAACGACCTGCCACAGAAATGCAGGGGAATGACTTCATGCACTGTGCATACTGCCAAGCACTTTTTAAAAGAAAGGCTATGCGGCGGCATATAAGTAGATTCCATCACTAGCAAATAAACTTGGACATGCTGTGGTTAAAGTAAGAAAACTCTTAAAAGCGTTATCTGCTTTCTCCTGTAGCCATAATGGAGAAACAAACTTCTGTAGGATTGTCTCCATGTCGGCAAAACAATCAAACTAAAGTCCTGTGGTAGCAGCCCAGATGTCTCGCATAGCCAGACCTATCTCCACACTTCAATTTAGCCCTGTGCCAGTGCTGGAGAAAATAATGCAGTAACTTGAAGTTACCTGGATTAGTAACTGTAATATAATTACTTTTTGGAAATTGTAATCCCTTACATTGCTAGTCAGTGGCGTAGGGTAATCACAGGGGCCCCAGTGCAAGCAATTTTGATGGGGCCCTACACGTTACGAAGTACATAAATGTAAGCAACGCACACACACACACACACACACTAGGCATAGGCTATATTTTACTAGGCATATGCTATATATATATATTTTACAGTTGAATGAGTTACTTAGGCTATTGTATGGGGAAAACAGAGGGGTCATAGAGCAAGCTATCAGAACACCTGGTAACAGACAAAGTATTTAAGCAGCACCTGAGAGCAGAGGACCTGTCTATTTCACTGTGCATCTGAAATGACCACTGACTTTAAGATGTTTAATGTTGATGAATGTTGATGTTATGTTGAATAAGCATATAATTTTGTTATAAATTGCTACTGAATATTTTACAAAAAAGAAAACCATGGCAGAGATGGTTTTGCCTTTCGAGGGCATATATAGCAAATGGCACCACTTTAAATATAATGTGTGTTTTTATTTGAATGCAGGTGGATTCCTGGGGTGGCAATTTGAGTAATTTGCAAGGGCCCCTTCTCTGCCCAATACATTGATGGAGAGTGCTCTCTCCAGGGGCCCGAGTGCAACCGCACTGCCTGCACTGTCTATGTAACTACGCCACTGTTACTAGTTACTGGGGAAAGTAATAAAATTACAGTAACTAAGTTACTGCCAAACACTGCTTATGAGACGGGAATGCTACAGGTCCGTCACTCCCACCTGTCAATAAGGTGACCAGATTTCTGAAATGAAAATCGGGGACATTTTCAGTTCTGCAGTCAATATATCATTAAAATATCCAATGTGATTATCTATTAAATAAAAGGGAGGACAATTGTGGTTTTGTGTATTTTGACCACTAGGAATCTTGCGCGCTACACACGCTCAATTCCTAGGCTCGGCCACTGCGCGGCCTTGCCCGCAACTCGGCTGCTGTGTGATGATGTCAGATTTATGACATCACTGATGATGTCATCAGAGGGATGATTTATGTCATCACTGATGATGTCATAGTGGGATTTATGCTATGGATTTATGACATCATGGATGATGTCACAGTATGATTTATGACATCACTGATGAGGTCACAGTGGGATTTATGACATCACTGATGTCACAGTGGGATTTATGACATGGATGATGGATGTCACAGTGGGATTTATGACATCACTGATGATGTCACAGTGGGACAGACACAGAGCCCGAGCTCCCATTTATGTTGGGGATGGTACTATAATAAACTATGGTGCAGGCTGACTGATACCACATTAAGATTCAAGATTCAAGATTTGTATTGTTACTCCGTAGTACAAGTATCACGTGTGAAATTCTTGTGCTGTAGACTCCGTTACAACATAGTGCAAAAAATAAAAATAAATTATAGCTGCTGCGCAGCAATGGGTCGTGGCCGGGCAAGTCTCAAGTCTTTTAGCTATAGTCCAAGTCACGTCTCAAGTCTTCAGTCACAAATCCAAGTCAAGTCTCAAGTCTCTTATGGGTGAGCTTTCTATCATCTGCTGCATGCAATCCAGCTTTTTCTGATTTCCTTGCAGCATGGAGCTTCTTGATCATCTGATGGCGTTTTTTGTTGCGAGGCATCTCAACTGGGACCTTACATGGAAAGATATACTGTTCCCACTTATATAGTGTCAACCAGAAAGGATTTGTGACATCACTTATGACATGACATCACAATAGCTCGAGTGACATCAGTGATGGTTTCACAATTGCTTGACTGACTGATGACATCATAAATACAACCCAATTGCCGTACTGTGGAAGTCGATGCAAAGGAGTGACATCACACCACATGTGATGTCACTTATGACATGACATCACAATAGCTCCCCAGGGACTCTTAGTGGCTGGCCCAACACGAGCTCGGCCGAAGAGGACTGCAGATCCTCCTTAGGGGCCGAGCGCAGGCTGTAAAGAGGGCTATTATAACGCCACCATCTGCTCAATTTGTGTATTTCTTTCGTGTATAGTATAAGGCCCCTCTGTGCACCTCCCTACGAAGTTTCGTAGCTGTAGCTGTTATGGTTTCTGAATTACAGCTAATTTACTGCAAAATTTTTCGAACCCCCATGCAAGTCAATGGGGAAAAAAAATATTATGACATCACAATTGCTCGAGTGACATCAGTGATGGCATCACAATTGCTTGACTGACTGATGACATCACAAATACAACCTAATTGCCAAATGTAACAAGATTTTTCGAAACCCCATGCAAGTCAATGGGGAAAAAAAATATTATGACATCACAATTGCTCGAGTGACATTAGTGATGGCATCACAATTGCTTGACTGACTGATGACATCACAAATACAACCTAATTGCCAAATGTAACAAGATTTTTCGAAACCCCATGCGAGTCAATGGGGAAAAAAAATATTATGACATCACAATTGCTCGAGTGACATTAGTGATGGCATCACAATTGCTTGACTGACTGATGACATCACAAATACAACCTAATTGCCAAAGGTAATTAAGGTAATTAGGCTATACACGGGGCCAGAATTCAACGTTTTGATGCACTGTGGGCTCAATTTTTGACCGATCGAAAATCTGGTTTGATACTTTTGTGTAGAACAGTCTAACGATGCAGATACTGAAGTTTGGTGTCGTTTGAAGAAAAAATGTGGGAGGAGTAGGGTTTAATCGTTTTCCCGGGAGGATGAAGAATACAGGCAAATACAAGAAGTGGCCTGGCGCTTCGCTGGCCCGGCCACTAATAAATAGAAACGAGGCAACAAGCAATACAGCAGTAGACCCGCCACAATTAGCATATTTAGCACCTAATTAAACATACTGTTGAACATTAGTCATACATGATGGTAGCAGCTGCAGTGCGGCACAGTACAGCTACTACACTATTTGTATATGTTAAGGAGTCTCGTGGCCTGTGAGAAGAAACTGTCCCTCAAGCGATTTGTGCGTGCTCTTGGGACCCTGTATCTCCTCCCTGAGGGTAGCAGGGAGAACAGACTGTTGTGGGGGTGGTTTGTGTCTTTGATGATCTTCAGGGACCTCCTGAGGCACCACTGGTTGTACAGATCTTGCAGTTCTGGCAGCTCACATCCTGTTACGTGCTGGGCCGTGCGCCTCACCCTTCTTAGCGCCCTGCGGTCCATGGTGGTGCAGTTCCCGTACCAGGTGGTGAAGCAACCAGTCAGCAGGCTTTCAATGGTGCCTCTGTAGAAGTCCCTGAGGATTTTTGGCCTTAGCCCGAATTTCTTCAGGCGCCTGAGTCCGTGTAGTCGCTGTTGGGCCTTTTTGACAACAGTGGCGGTGTGGTTGGACCTCGAGGAACACCACAGAAAAATTCATGCTCTGATTTCATATCAAAAATGTTTGACATTTGGAGATTGCACTAAATGGATAACATCTGTAGCATGCCATTTTTGGGACCAATGGAGGCTGTAGGTCTTCTAGTTTCATATGATATAAGTTCTTCACTATACTTTTAAAAATTCGCCCGCTATAGAGCCTCTGAAAGACAGTAGTCGGCTGTGGACGAGGAGTAGACAATTGGAGACAGCTCCCAGCCGGCGACAGGTCACCAAAAACGGGGACTGTCCCCGGAAAACGGGGACGTCTGGTCACCCATACGCCAGCGACATACTTCAACATGGGACTGTTGTTCATGACCGCTAGTGCCTCTAGCGGGCACGTGAGTAGTAGTTGCTTAGTAGTCCCTTAGGCCCCCCCCACCCCCATTGATTTCTGGCAAGAAAGGCTACATTCTCATCGGGGAGGGACAGCAAGGGTTCCTGCCCGAACCTCAGTATTTGACGAGTTGGGAGGGAGAATGGATTGTACCTTTTACTAAATTCACACATTTTACAGTTCACATAACTTACCTCTACCTATTTTATGCATCAAACCCTTCAGCTACTTCTGCTCTCACTCACAATGTCAAAATCTGAGGAAAGCGATGTAGCCTAATAGGCCACAACATAGGCCCTATGTTGTGTTCACATTAAAAAGTTAAATTGTGCAATTTAAATGTGAGTTTCATGTCTTGGAGTTTAATTAATAGTTAGTAGTAGTTTTATTATGGTGGTACTAAGTGTCAGGTGATGGAGTAGTAGTCAGAGATGGAAGTAACTAATTACATGTACTCAAATGACTGTAATTGAGTGTGTACTTTTTGAGTAATTTTTTAAGTCAGTCATTTTACCTAAGTGAGGATACATAATAGGGGGACTGGGATAGTGTCTGGGATAATGTCCATGGGGGAAGACCCCATGGTTGTACTTGATGGGGGGGGGGGGGGGGGGGGGTTTGACAAAGTCCTGATTTGTGGGGGCTTTTGGGTCTCATTGAAGGGGCAGATGGCAGTTGGGTAGATTCTAGAAGGCAGCTGTCCTTCCCTTCTGCCATGGGGCAGGGCCCTAAAGAGTTTATGTCCTGGGTGGGTGGGGTCGGCCATAATTTAATTTTCTGAGTACGCGTTTTAGCATCCTGACAGTGTGTAGGTCCTGAAGGGATTGCAGGCTACACCCGACCACCTTTTCAGCATGGCGGCTGATGAATCTGGAGATGTCCTTGCAGGCCACAGCAGCATAGACAGTGATGATGGACTCGACGGCGGAGGTGTAGAAAAGTGTCAATGCTGCCTTCTTTGATGACTTGAAGAGGTTTCTAAAACCTAAAAGATGTATGTGTGTATGACTTACTGGTGGATTAGTGTGAGATTTGTTCCACCAGATGACTAAATTTAAATTGCATCGTAAATTAAATAGTCCCCCCGTGGAATGATTTTATTTATTGAAGTTTAAACTGATTATAGCCTATGTGTTTCAATATACAGTGTTGCTGTTCACTTCAACTTTAACCTATAAGTTAGATTTAGAACTTGGATAATGGTTCTGACCGACAGTGTGCACGCATTTGTAAATTTGGCAGTAAAAATCTCTAGTTCTGTTCTTGGTTGAGCTTGTGCAGGCACAAATAGATCATGTGCTAACTGAAAATGTCACTAGAAAACTGCTAGCAGTACTAAACTGTAAGTGGAGAATTCATTTCGAATCCAGTAGTTGGCGGTAATGCAACGTTTTGGATGCCAACCGCCATTAAAAACAGAAGAAGAAGAAGTGCGTAACGTCACAATTGTGCGCCCAAAGCTACCAGATAACCGCCTCGAATCTATGAGATAACCAAACCATTACCAAGCCAAAACGTGTGTGGTATCATAACTTAATGTGAAAAATGTGTGCAGTTCAGCAGCTGAGAGCGTCGGTGAAGAAGCGACTAACTGCAGCTGTTGGAGAGATATTTGGCCTGTTTGAAAGAACGATCGCAGAGTACGAGGAAGATCGCCAACGTTGGCTGCTGGGACAATGGATCAACAAAACAGGTTTGTAGGTTTTTCTACATTAAACTAACTCCAATGATCTCAGTAAAGTGACAAATCACCGCTTTTACATTATTTTATAACCAAATTCTGTTTTAATTGCTGAATCTGAATCTTGCTGAATCTGCTTCAAGTTGGTCCGATCCATCCGAGACTTGTTGTAACATTCTTGTCCAGTAAATCTTCCTTGCCAATGTATGGAGGCGCACACACATCTGTCTGCATACAATTGACAAATCAGCTTTACAGTCTTTTATTTAAGAATTTAATTAAAACGTTAGCAAAGACCAAAACAAAGCCAAAACTGCCTCCTTCAAACCAGTATGCACCAGTTCCCATGATATAATGTGATCAAGTGAAGAACGTCAATCGACACTTAAAGGAGAACTTAACAAAAAAAAGTGATTTATTTTGCACATGATCTCTCACACGTCCGAAAACTGTAAACAGCTTTGCAGGCATTCATTTAGTTTGACAGTTATTGACAGTTGATTTGAGTTAAGTTGTGGACCAGTTGTGTCATTTGTGCATGCATGAATGTCATCACATCACATCATTTAGTTTTTATTGGTCCTTTTAGTTAGTTTCAAAAAGTGACCCCCACCCAATTTGGTATTTTGTTGTTTGTTAAGAATGTAAAAATGGCGAAATGAAGTGTATCTGTCCTATTTTTTAATTAAATGTAGAAATTGTAACTATCTCAATTTAATCGTTTGTATTATGTGTATCCTTCCTGTTAGATGCTCCACAGGTCAGTAAAGAAGAGGTTCCCCCTGAGCAGGAGTGGAGCCCCAGTGCTGGAGAGGACTGTGGAGTATCAGAACCATCCAGGAATTTAGATCCAGCTAGTCAACCAACTAGTGATGGCAAGACTTCAGACCCTTCTGAATCCGAGGCTGAAGACAGTGATGGTGAATGGAAGGAGACGAAAGAACCTCAGTCAGGTTTAAACTCTCTGACACCAAAGAAGAAGAGAGTTATTATCAGCAACAAGTTTAGGAGAACAAGTTTCCTGTCAAGAGCATCTGCGAAGCAGCGACTAACTGCGGCTGTTGAAGAGATATTTGGACTGTTTGAAACAACGATAGCAGAGTACGAGGAGCAAGTTTCTCAGTCAAAAAAGAATGATCGTCAATACAAACTTCTGGATGCAGTTTTTAAACCTCAAGTGCAGTTATGCAGAGCAGGTGTGTACAATGAAAATGTTATTCTCATACAATTCTTGCACCATTTATGCAATTTCTGTCACCATAACACCTATGTTAGTATCATAATATCCATTAACGTTATTTAAGACACATAGTGTAAACTGACCCAGTAGTCCTAGTGTCTCCCCAGCCTTATTCGCTCTTATAATTTATATAATTAATAATTTCCTCCTCTGACCATACTTTGTTGACAGGGCCTCTTGTACAGAGGATCATTTGAAGGGTGTTAAAAAGATAGTTTGGATTATTTGATGTGGGCTTGTATGAGGTACTTATTGATACTACAGTGTACTACATACAATGGACGGCAGCTGCGGTACAAGGGCAGAGCTGAGTACTGCTCTGAATGGGGCCAGCGGTAAAAAATATTTTAGACCTAAAAGAAGGCACACCTAAACAAATCAATATCCGTCGAAGTGTACGCTATATGAACAAAATATTCAGTGCTTCATCTTGCCGTAAACACAGCCCTTTCCTTTGGCACTACATCTTCTCAACCGTAGCACTTCTGCATGCCGTGCACGGTATCACACTGCAGATCGCTTTCTTGGAGAAATGTGCTGCTGCGGAGTGATAACAGTGAACAGCATGCGTAGGAATTAGGGGTGGGAATCACCAGATGCCCACGATACGATACTGAAACGATACTTGAGTCACGATACGATAGTATTGCGATACTGCGATATTTTCGATATTGCGATATATCGATATTGCGATATTTCGATATATTGCGATTTCTTACTTTTTCAACTGCAAATGATGTCCACAAAGGAAAACTTTGTCAACATCTGGTTTATATAAGAACAATTTTTCAGTCTGTACATCCGACTTCAACCATTTTATTGCAGCAACATTGTCAAGTAGACAGACCAACAACTTTCATAAAGTCATGTCATAGTTGCATGCACCTGACAAACTGAACTGTTTGTTACAGTCTACTTACAGTCCACCTTAACTGGATGTGTGTGTGGACTACTGTACTTATGTAGTTTTTGCAACTTCACTTCACTTACACAAAACATCTTGTGCAGCCCATTCAGTAACTGGGGAATTTGTAAATGACTGTTATGACAAAACTGTTACTGTTAAAACAAAATGAAAATATGCTACCGTTTGTTTACTGCTGGCCTTGGAACTAAAGTTTATAGTAGCCCGGTGGCCTGGCATGGCCTGCAAAAAAATTTTTTTTTTTTTTTTTTTTTTTTTTGCAATATCGATACTTGGCGTCCAAATATCGATACAATATCGTCAGGCAAAATATCGCGATACTGTGGTGTATCGATTTTTTCCCCCACCCCTAGTAGGAATACAGATGTACTATGGTTGAGAAGATGTCGTGCCAGTCAGATTTGTGTCCGATAGACAAAAATCTCATCAATGGCCGTCCGTCGGCCTAATGTGAAATAAATTAGGGGTCCTTGTCTGATATGAAAAGGGTTGAGAATCACTGTGTTGTTTTTTATTTTATTTTGCAATTTTCAAAACGTAAAAAACAAAAGGCTCAGACACAGAAAGAAAGAAAAACAAAACAAACATACAATTCACATTCCAATACTACAGCTTGGCAGTTGGCACTACCAGCCACGTAAGGTGCCTATGTGCCTGCAAGAGATGTGCGTGGGATCCCACGTAAAGGGTCCATGAGAAGTCAGTTAGGCGAGTCACGTGTCGCTATTAACCTCATCCAAATAGGCCAGAAACAGGTCCCAGATAACCAAGAACTTCCCAAGAGAATTGGTCCTCAAGAACCGGAGTCTCTCCATATGTATAACCGAGACCATGTCCGTCAGCCACAGCTGAAAGGAGGGTGGGGTGGGGGTCTTCCACTCCCTCAGAAGGAGTCTCTTGGCGACAGTCGTCCCCTGCGTCAGACTGTCGCACAGCCGCAGGAAGGAGCAGAGAGGATTCCGAGCAGCCGAAGATGGCGAGTTCCGCCTCCGGCCGAAGGGTTGTTTTATAGGCCTTAGATTAAGAGTACCAGTCAAATATTTTGGCCCAAAATCTGGATAGTGAAGGACAAAACCAAAAAGCATGAGACAATGTACCCTCTAACACCTGACACCTATCACATAATGGTGAGACAGAAGGGTAGATCTTGTGCAACCTAGACTTGGAATAATGGAGACGGTGAATGTCTGCTGTTAATTGAGCAGAGTTGGACCACAGACCACAGATAGACTCCTGTCCCATATGATTTCAGATAAATCAACACCAAGTTCCTCCTGCCATGCCTCTCTAATCCTCTCAGTGGGGCTCTGATGCAGCCATCAAATAAACACACAAATCTAGAAATAAGATGCCTGGAGTGGGGGGGACTCGATAAAACATAAAAAAAAGCATGTTAATTTGGGAGAACTTCAAAGTCACGAATCTTGGATCAAACATCATTTCTAACTTGTAGGTATCTGAACCAGTGTGTGTTGGGCAACTCAAATTTCCTCTTCAGAAGATCAAAGGATGTGAAATGACCATCGATGTATAGGACTCTGAAGGAAACCAGACCCTTCTCACTCCAGGCATGGTTAGAAAATCACTGTGTTAAGGTATGGATGGATTGTGAAAAAAGGAGCTAATGCACACCTTCAATTTCTTGTGGACAGGTGCATCAGAGAAGTCCATAGGCCAGAAAAAAGAGCATTCCCCCACACTGTCCTTTACTTGCAATAAACTTTATTATATAACAACGTTTTGGTCCTTAGACCTTCATCAAGGGGGGAAATCAGGTAATACATTTTTTTCCCCTGATGAAGGTCTGAGGACAGAAACATTGTTATTGCAACTAAAGGACAGTGTGCAGGAATCCTCTTTTTTTCTGGCCTAAGCTAAGGTATGGATTGTGCCTTTTACTGTGTAGGCATGTGTCTCTCTCATCAAGACAGAGTAAACTTACCCTTGGTCAGTTAACCACATTGCACCAAAGCACCATGGACCCTCAGTTCTTGGGTTATTTCAGCCTTCCCTAAGCAGCTGTTGTTCAGTAGATATAATTTAAAAATAGCAATGAACTGGTTCTATATTTGTTGTCTATCCTGTTAGACGTTCAGCAGCTGCTGGTCAGTGAAGAAGAGGTTCCCCCTGAGCAACAAGAGTGGAACCCCACTGTGGACCAGGAGGACCCAGAGCCCCTGCACATTAAAGATAAACAGGAGGAACTCTGGACCAATCAGGATGGCGAGCAGCTTCAATGGGAGGACCCAGAGCCCCCACACATTAAAGAGGAACAGGAGGAACTATGCATCAGTCAGGAGGGAGAGCAGCTTCAAGGGCTGCAGGTGGATGATATGAGCGATTTCCCATTCACTCCTGTCCCTTGGAAACATGAAGATGAAGAGACACTGATTAAAACAGAAGCTGATGGAGAGAACTGTGGAGCATCGGAACCAGCCGGGAACTTGGATCCAGCTATGGGGGTTTTCCATACAAAAAGCTGGCCTAGCACGGCCTGGCAGGGCGTCGTACCGCCACCCAGCGCGGCTGGGATTTGCGATTCCCTACAACAGGGTTACCCCCCGCTTGAAGGTGTCTTTTTTATTATTAATAATTTTGGGGGGGGTTTTCTCTTATTTTCTAACCAATAGTATTTCGCATTCCAAAATAATAACAAAAATCTCCACAAGTCTTCATTCATATGCTGCCAAAATTGACACATTCTATGGTAGATATCAAGTGTTCAGATTGGTCAAACCTTGGCAAAATCTAGCTGTATTTTGTACTGTATGCAAACTATGCATAACTTTTTCTATTTCGCCAAATGCTTGATCAAACTTAAACAAAATATTTGACAATACGCTTGACCGAAACCATCAGAATTTTGCAGCTATATTTAGGGGCCCAAGCATTGATCCACTGCTGACCAAAACTCTAAATTGGCACTTGGCAGGTGGGTTGCAAATTCCACCCACTTTAATCTCAGGGACATAAAATTACACTCATTGACTAAAGGTGGCACTGTAGGAATCAAGTTTAGGTTTTTGCAATTTTCTCAAATGGCCTGGCTTAGAGTCAAAATTCTTTCATCATTTAACCTCTCAAGTCATCTGCATTTGGTCTTGTGCTCTAAAATGTCAAATGTCAAATTTTTTCGCAATCTGCTTGGACCCCCGATTATTGCCACTTGGGGTTATATTTTATATAGGTTTACTACTACTACTATTGCTGCTACTTCTACTGATACTACAACTACTACCACCAGGGTGCAGATGTTCCCCAGATGTGTCAGAGTTGTGTGTTCCACCACACTCATGTTTTAGCAGGTAGCGAGCCGATCTACTACAACAGTCTTATCCATGGTTACATTTCATTTTACATGGGCAAATAGTTTCTACCAAACAAGAGTGTCACTCCGTTATGTGTGCGTGCGTGCGTGCGTGCATGCATGCATGTGCCAATTAGGAATGACATTTCTATTTACAAGCTGCTGATTAGGCTTGGGTGGTATTAAGATATTGCGGTATACCGGGGTATTTAGAAACACTGACGATATGATTTTCAATACCGTCAAAACCGTTTTCTATCTTTTTTGTTCAGCCAAATTAGTTGCAAGTGTCCTTGCCTGTGTTGGGCTTAGCCTAAGTTATTTTTTATCAATTTTTATTTTATTGTAGGGTACTTTTTTAACCTTATTAATAGGCAAGCATAATGTGTTAAAAGCAACACTATATTGTTTAAGACCACTTTAAACTGAACATGTTACAGTCTTACCCATAACGGTGTCCATTCTGTTCCTTTTATTTGTCATTCTCCATTGAAGACATTTGTGAACAATACTGTGAATGTAAATAACATTTTCTAAAACACAGAAGTTGCAACTTTTTTTTGGATTGATGGACATGAATTCATACAACAGAATCTTAGCCAACAGAAGAATTATTTGGAAGTAGAAAAGAAACAACACAATTGGCTGGTTACTCCTACACCCCACACACCCACCCCGCTGATGAAACTAATACCGTCATATACCTTATACCAGGGTCTAATGTCAGCAAGGTATGAAAAAATAGATACTGCCCAAACGGTACCTACTGCTGATGTAACACTGTTGCTTCTGTGACTATTTTTTACTTTTGAGGCCACTTAGCCAATCAGAATCAGCATTGGTTAGCTGCAATGCTAGATAGACAATGCTACATTACGATGCATCACTGGCTGAGTTCTGCTCACTCTGTGTCACACTCATAGATGACACGATGGACATCAACCATGAGAACATTGGTGAGAACATCTCCATCTACTCTGAATACATGCCTGCTCCAGGAGACATCCCAAGCATCGACCTGTCAGATCCCAAACAGCTGGCAAAGTTTGCACGGTGAGTGTTAACTGGGACGCTCCCCGGTTGTCCAGTCAGAGTTCGTGGACCATAATACAATAATAATGTTCATGAGCACTTAAAAAAAGGTTTTATTATTTTATTATTTTTCCAGATTTTTCTCCCCAATTGTACTTGGCTAATTTCCTCCTGCTGCCCGGTCGCTGCACACCCTCTGCCGATCTGGGGAGATCCGTAGACTAGCACCATGCTTCCTCCGACATGCGCAGTTGCCAGCCGCTTCTTTTTACCTGACAGCGGGGGGCTTCACCGGCAGGACATAGCACTTGGGAGGATCACACTATTATTCATACAGCACTTTTCAACATAAGTTTCAAAAAGGCAATAAAATAAACTACTAAAACAGCACGTGAGAAAGGGAGAAATTGTGAACGAATTTCTTGTGCATAAAGATGTAGCAAGCAACCCTCTGGAATACCTTCTCTGTCCATCCAAAATAAACCATAGGGCAGAAAACATCGATGTTAAATTGGACACTGGTGCACTGGTGGCATCAAAATGACAGTGGCCACTTTGAATGCCCCCCCCCCCCCCCCCCAATCAAATACCGTATGTTTTTAAAAAGTAACAACAGTTCTTGGTGTTTTCTCAAATTGCGAGTGCAGACAGTTCTTTTCTGTAAGAATGTGACAGTTCATGTGTTTCCACTGCAGAATGAAGCCAAAAGACTATGCTCCCAGAACGATACCCTGTCCACACAACGTGAGTATGGTGTTCTCTATGTTACATCGGTATTTGTCATATAAGAAGTCTATATGATGATAGTAGTTTTAGTTCATTGACCTACCTGTGTCATGTGATGGTTCATGAATCTATGGAATGTTAAATCTTCTCATATACATTATATTTGATATTGGCAATACTGCTTGTAAGATAGAATTAAGGTAAATGAATAGTTCCTCATCCTGGTGTGTGTATGTGTTTATATCATGTTGAGATAGTTACCTCAATATGTTGTCGGTATATATTATATTGGTATGAAGAAAACTTCTCAACATTCTGATCTATCAAGAGCTCAAGAGGGCTGCACAGTTAAGTGCATAATGTGCATTTAATCTTTGCCTCAGGGATGTAGCAAGATGTTCAGGGACAACTGCGCCATGAGAAAGCACTTACACACCCACGGGCCGCGCGCGCATGTCTGCCGCGAGTGTGGCAGAGGCTTTGCGGAGAACTCGAAACTGAAGAGGCACCAACTCGTACACACAAGAGAGCAACCTTTCCAGGTGAGTGGCTTCGCTCCCCACCAACCCCCTTCCTCTGGAAACGGCGGTATAATTTACCAATCACTTTGTATACAAGTTGGACTGGACGAAAACACTGCAATGAAGCCGAACTTTTGGAACATGACATCACTTTTTATCTGTTAAAGCAAGCAGAGTTGAGGCAAGCCAGCAGTTTAACGCTTTGTGTTTTGTCCCCAGTGCACATTCGAGGGCTGCGGCAAGCGGTTCTCTCTGGACTTTAACTTGCGCACACACATGCGTATTCACACTGGAGACCGCCCCTTTGTGTGCCCCTTCGACCACTGCAACAAGAAGTTTGTCCAGTCAAACAACCTGAAGTCTCACATCCTCACGCACAGACCTAAAAACCAGCGAAATGACTATCAACTAGCCTACCAACCATTCCATACCTCAACTCCTTCAGATACCTAATATCCTGTGGCCTGCTCCATTGTGAGATATTGTATCCCCTTTGTATTGTCTCTACATTACAGGTTAAAACTTTTTGATACGCCTATGGAGGTGAGAACAAGACTTCCTCCCCTGCCTTGGCATTACCCGGAAGGAAAAGACGCCGGTTTCTTCTTGTGAAGATGTTAATTCATGGATGTGCACCTGAAAAGTTATTTGTATTGACTTTGTCTCAAGTGGGAATCCAAATTCCTTTTCTAAGTCCAAATGAAAACTTTTTTCCCCTTCCAAATTCAGTTTTATTTTATTTTTTCAAATTCAGTTTTTTTCATTTCCATTTTAATATAGGGGTCAGGATGGATATGTATTTTTTTTTTAATGACTTGGCTCTCTCAGACAGCCTCTTCGATATGTTTCTCAAAGTGAAAACCAAGTTGTGAGGTGACGTGAGGGTCCCACGCAAGACCGCCCCCCTCCTCAAAACACCCCAATCCAAAACTGAACTATTTCTCTTATTTACGATTCAAGTCATAAGTGGTAAAATGTTGAACACAAAATTTGCTGTCTCATAAACTTGTGTTAACCACAGACCTTATTTCATGCATTTAACCACTTTTGATTGACCAATCCATGAGCGAGGATGACCGTGACGTTACCTGTAAATGTCCCCTGTGTTATGGCCTTTAAATTTGAACCAACTGCTCACTGACTGTAGGATGTTGAATACCACGGCACAGACACCAGAATGCAGTTGGGACTGTGGCTGCCACTCAGATATGATGCATTGCAACTTGACAAAACGAACTGAATAAAATGGCATTGTTGCTTCCTGCCTTTGAAGCCATTTTCTGGTCTTGTCAGTAGTGTGTTTTATGGGCCTTTATCACCAGGAGCCATTTTGTGTCTAAAAGGCAGGAAGTAACACAGGTGCAAGCAAACATTGAGGGTTTCCAACTTCCAATCCATTCTTTGCTTGCACCAGGGTGGGAATTTCGTCATTTTAGGGGCAAGGCCATCTAGCCTTCGGCATCAAAATTCTTTTAGGGCACAAAGGCCATTGCTCTATTGACATGAAGTGTTTTTTTCTGAAATGTGTTAAAATGATTCAATGACATCCTTTGCATCTGCTACATTAAACTGAGACCACTGATGATTTTTAAAGCAACTGACAGTAGCAGACTGGTAGCAGGACACTGCCATGGTGGCCTTAGGGATCTCAGGGTATCACAGCCAGAGGGAGGGGCAATGGAGGCCATGGCCTGATGGCCTCCGTGGTAAGTCCCACCCTGGCTTCCACCTGTGTTACTTCCTGCCTTTTGGACACAGAATGGCTGAGGTGAAAAAGGCTTGTGGTGTGTCAGTTTTTGAGCCAAGGTATCGAGGTCTGTGACAAAAATATTCATTATTTGATGATGTGAGCATTAAATACATCTGCCGGTGCCGCAGAGTTGGCTGGGCCAAAGGCCCGGATTATGTTTTCGCCCATTTGTCTGTCTGCAGGATATCTCAAAACGTTATGAACGGAGTTGCACCAAACTTGACAGAAAGGTTGGTCAAGACCAACTTAGGACACTCACGCAATCACAAAACAGCACTTATCTTCCACACGGATTCATGGAACACCACAAAACTTTGTAGCGGAAGTATGCACTCTATCGAGTGTCCTCTATTAATTGTTGTGGCCATTTGTTATTTGAAGATTGTATGTTTTTATCATGATCATTTAATACATTGGTTTCAGACAACAATTTAAACAGTGAGTCAAAAGATTGCATGTTACAAAACGGTACAGAATAAACACAGATATAAGTCCAGCTTTCTGTGAAGACTGATTTATGTTTAATCATACCCAAAATCCTCACGCAACACATTTTCAAAGGACAAAGAACCTCAATTATATATATAATTATGAAAAATATTAATCTCCATAATGAAAAAGAAAATCATCACGTGGTATGGTACAATAGAAGCTTGTTAGTAACGCTAACATCATGGTTCCCACGATCATGGAAAACCTGGAAAAGTCATGGAATTTCAAAATCACTTTTTCCAGGCCTGGAAAAGTCATGGAATTAGTAAAATCCTTGAAAAAGTAATGGAATTTTGTTGTGTGTAATGAAATTGTTACAGTAATCTTCCATGGATAACCTCACATAATGTAACATAACTGCAAATAGATTTTCTGTAGCTGTGGTATTGGATTTTAGTGCTTGTATTTTATGTTAATATTTTAATGAAAATTCACGTTTTATTTCAATAGCTTCCATGCAGTGACACTAAAATTCTACATAAAGAGGTGTGTCCTATTTGTCCAATGTAGTAATAATTCCTGGTATTGATTCAGAGTCCCCACCTAACATTACATGGAAATTCTATTTTGGATCCTTGAAAAGTCATGGAAAAGTTTTGAAATTGTGTCCATGAAAATGTGTGGGAACCCTGTAACATACCTGTAATCACATAAGAAACAGAAAACAAAAAGAACTTCTGTAGACAGAAGCATGTCGTCATTAACATTCACCCAAGACCGAGTGACATAAATGTCTCAGTTTTATGTTTGGGGAGACAAAATAAGGTTGATCTATATTAGTAAATCTTTCCCCTGGGAATTTTACATATCAGCACCAGGACTCTCCCATATTTCATCATCATAAATATAAGGGGCAGGTAGGAGCTCATCTAAATTTTGTGCAGAGTCCACTGGAGGATCGTGGGATTGTTCCAAGTGGACTTGCTCGCTCAGTAATGGCTTCTCCTGGCTGCACTCTGTCCCTGGACTTTCAGTGATGTTGCAGGTTTGTGGCACATGCTGATAAAGCAAGGTGTCTGTGGCATCTACAGCTGCACTGGGGTTTGACCCCTGGCTCATTCTAGCCAACAGTCCACTTTCTGACGCCTGGTGGTTAACTCCCGGCTCTGCAGCGCCTTCATGTGATGCAACATCACCTGTCGAGCCTCTTTCTCCACCGACCAGTGAGGTCGACAGGGTGGAACACCTCTGTTCCTCTGATGTCATTTCCTGTGTCCCGTGGCGCTCTCTAATGTTGTGTGTAGCCTTGCTCGCCTCCTGATTCCCAGATCTGCTCTCCAGTCCAAAGAAGTTGTTTCGGACAATGTAGCGTACGCACTGGAGGAGGACATTCCTCTCGTAGCGGATGTCTGGGGCCAGCAACTGAACAGAACGAAAGATAATACAGTAGTTCATCATGCCTATCAGAACTGTGTTGCGGAAAATTGATTTTGTTGATTCAAAATTTCATTTTGGAGTGAACTGTGTGATTATTAGTTAATTCGTTCGTACATTATAGTTCAGAATGTAGAGTGTGCATAAACGTACATTATATTTCTCAACTTATGCCTTGTGTCCACTTGAGTGGATTTTTCCATGCTTCCCATTCATTATGTATTGAGGCAGCCATGCAATGCATTGTGGGGCAGGCAGGGCATTTGGAGAGACAGAGCGGTGCAGTGCCCGCTCCTTCATTTCTATCAAGATGTCACTTTTCTGAACACTTGACTCACCTGAACAAAGCCCTTTTACTGAGGGCTTTTGTCTATAACGGCATTGACACAAGAAAACTACAGTGTTTGAATATCTCTGCTGAATCTCACTGCTGTAATAAGTCAAGGGATTCTGGGGCAGAGGATAATTGCTCAAAGCAGGCGAGCACACTAGAAATAAAGATAGTATATTAAGAAGATATTCAGAAAGACATTTCTAGTTAAATGTATCTGAAATGAAAAGACGCCTGTGTGCTCTCAACTGCCTCCTTACCATCTCAAGCAGAGTGGCACGTCGTTGTTGAGGTGTGGCTCCGCCTCTTCCTCCCCTGCCGCCTCTCCCTCGCCTTCCCCCTCTGCCTCTTCTGCTGTCTGGTGTGTGAGGGGTGGAGCCAGGCTGGGGGTCTCGGTGGGTTTCCGCACCCCCATAAGGTCTCCTGTCCTGGGACTTTGGCGGTAGAGTCTGTAGGAGGGCCTGGTTTTCTTGCACCAGTGTGTTCCCTCTCTGGATGGGGATGGCTGAAACACATATAATATATATATATATAGCGGCACAAACATACAGTGACTATAATGCAGCTTAATTTCTTGCCGCCATTAGAAGATTTTGTTCAGTGTTCTATGATGCATGATGATCAGAACTTTTCAAGAACTGGAAATTCTCAAGTTAATTTTCCATACTTTTCAAGATTTTCCATACCAGCAAATAAACCCTCCAAGACAAGTGAGTCATTATTGACATTTTCTACCAGCAACTTCCAAACATAAAAAGGTTTCTTCACCATGTTCATACAGCAGACATTTATGGCACACATTAACGCTACGACAGGTGAAGAAATGTACCAGCAGACTTCCCTATACATATACGTCATCATCTTCAGCAAAGTGACACCAATACGCACACAGCATGAAATGACTTCTTAGTGCTTGCAGGGATGCAAAGTCATGGAGAGTGAAAAAGGTGACATACCAGGGCAGACACCAAACCACTCAAATCCAGTCACTTAAGTGCCCTATTTTGGGATCAAAAAGGTTTGCATCCCTGTGCTTGTGAATCCTGGTCATCCTGATGCGCTGGCACTAGACAGCATGTCTTCTGAGGCACAGGCTCTATCCTGCAGGGGGTGAAGAAGAGGAGTGGTCAACTCACCTTCTGGCTCCTTGTCACTGTCACTCTCGCTCATGGAGCCGTAGTTGGCGAGCAGGGAGCCCAGTGCTGAACTCATTTGTTTCGGGGGCACCACCAGCCCGGCATGCCTGGAGTCACCAGCTGGCTCCTCTCTGTCCCAATCTGGGAAACGCAGAAGCATAGCATTGCAGACTAGACATCGGTTTCCATCTGATTTTCTCTGAGGTTCTGAAATTAGCCTTTATTGCCGATTCTGCCATGTATACAGTGTCCGTTGAATACAGCCGCTGTCTCTGTTAGACAAGTCACTCACCAGGGTCGCTGTTGATCAGAGCGCCCAGTGGATCCCCGTTGTTGAGCGGCCGAGTGAGGGGCAGAGGCCGCTCTGAAGCACTGTATTCTGGGTTCTGAGGGCCTTGTTGGTTTCCCTCTTGGAACCTTCTGTTACCCCACCCGCGCCCTCGTCGCCCCCGTCCTCTGCCTCTCATTCGTCTGGTAATGAATAAAAAAATATAAAATAAAAGGTTATTTTTATGTTGTTCCCGCAAATTAATTATTGTTTTCTTGTTTGAAGGATAGAGAGATTAATTCAATACAACAATGGGACTTATTACAATTATGTATGTAATTTGCACGTGATTTGTAGACATACCCAAACTGGGCAGTCTCCAGAACCCCTCCTCTCTCCTCCCGGTCCTCTAGCAATTTTCTCTTCTTCTCCACATTCTGAAGTGTTGGATAATTCCTGGAATGACACATTTGGGTTGAACAAAGACACTCATAACATGTTGATGACATGTGCTTCACTTGGTGCTGGTGGCTTCCAACTGAACATCATGTGTTACACTTGTGGGTGAAAAAAAAGACATGATATTTGTGCCACCTGGTGTTATAATGGCAGAAATTGGTCAGGGGCAAAAAAGCACAAGGAGATACCACCAAAGAGCCACAAACAGGCTCTAAAGATGAGTTTGTGAATACTGACTTGCGCCGCTCCGCTCTCCATTTGGCAATCTCGTCTATTGTGTCCAGCTTGATTCTTTTAGCTCCCGGGGCATGGCTCTGTGGAAGATAGGATATAAAAAAGACTGATTATAGCAAGCCAAAGTTTCAGAGTCTCAGAGCCAAAGTTTAGGATGTTACAGTAACAGCACTGAGTTCACTTACGTTTTTCCAATGGATGCTGACAATTTTTTCATGAGCTGTGAAGCTGCAGCCGGGAACAGAACACTTGGAAAGAGACAATTCAGTGAGACAAAGTTGTGAATATTGATTACCACCATAAACAAGCAACACCAACATGAAAATAAAATAAACATCTCCATTAAGTCCAGTAAATTACCTCGACATGTTGAGAAATATGCTCATTGTACTTTTCTTCGTTTTTGAATCCCCGGTCACAGGTGTCACAGAAATGAGAATACTCAGGTTCTTTCTTGTTTTTCTGTGGGATACAGACAAAGTCAATTGACCATACATCACCATCACCTTGAATGACAAAATCCTACAAAGAATAGTATTTACCTTTTTCCCATGGTTGTTGGCCGGTCCGTAATTATTGTGTCTTCCACCTCGATGGCCACCTTGACGCCCTCCATGATGGAAGTCTTGACCTGAGAAGGATAAGATTGATGTTTCAGGAATGAAAATAACACACTCATAAAACAGATACAGACACACATTACTATATTTGTGAGGACTCCCACTGACCACATTTAAGAATCAATCCCTTACACTTATATAGGTTGTAAGTTAAGTTAAGTTAAGTTATCCTTTATTTATCCCCATGGGGAAATTCATCCTCTGCATGATTTGACCCATCCTCTACTAGGAACCTTCCTAGAACTAGGAGCAGTGGGCAGCCGCTGTGCAGCGCCCGGGGAATAACTCCAGTTCGTTTGCCAGTGCCTTGGTCAGGGGCACTGACAGGAGTATGAACCCTAACATACATGTCTTTTGGTGGTAGGAGGAAACTGGAGCACCCAGAGAAAACACACACCCAGGACCTTCTTGCTGTGAGGCAACAGGAGAACCACTTAAGCAAGGCACAGCTGAAGAAGCCCAAGTCCCAAGAAGCCTTGCTGGATAATATTCACCGTATGGACGTCTTGCTCCGTAGTTTCCACGGCCTCTTGGACCTCCACCTCGGTCCCCCAAACCTGCCGTTGCCCCGCGATGCCAGCTCGCCTGGCCGCCGTGCTCCCATGGGTCAGAGGGCGTCACGGGCCAGCTCCACATGTCGGGCTGGAAGTTGCTGCAGCGGGGCTGCCGCGGCTGGAAGGACGGGGGTCTGATGAGGGGAGCCTGACCAGGACAGCCAAAACTCGGCGGAGGGTAGCGCTCCGGTTCGTTCATAGTGACCGTGATGAGTCGTTATCCACGTCGAAAGCCCGAGGAGTGAACAGTGAAGTCAATTGACGCTAAAGTTGGATTTCGCACCACATGCAGGTCTCACATGTGGATGTTTTGCTCTAGTCTACCGTCCGCGTCACTTCCGCGAGATAAAAAAAAAATCAACGAGATCAGGAAGGACATAAAATGTGAGAATGTGAGCAGCTAGCTAATCATTAGCATGAAATTAATTATAATTACTTTACACCAAGATTTCCTATGGTTTTCTTGCTATTTGAATACGATGGACACACCTTCTAATGCAACATTTTCTCACTTAATTTGGTACCTGGTACAACTTCTCGCGACATTTCATCTTAGGTTGCCAGGTTGCAGAAAAAACGTATTAATGTTGTAACGTTAGATAAAGTTAGCATCGAATTAACTAAATTTACTTACTGCATAAAGGCAAATAAACCTAGTGGCACTGCTAGTAGGTTTTTGCACGTTTTTTTTATGCCTACAGAGTTGTCAAGTCAGTTGGTGATTTAACAGGGAAATAATTTTAAACTGCAACATGGCGTTGGATGATGTTTTAGTTGTGCTGAAAACAGAAGCTGTAGTGGTGCGTGGTTTCAAACAAGCTGAATTGTATGTAAAACAATGAATTATAATGTTCTGTGCGAAGTACCAAATCGGGTGTGACCGGTGGGACCTGGCAACCCTGCTGCTTCCGGGTCCGCTCTCTCACCGCGTGTGGTTCAGCGAGAGGCTCTGGGCAGTACTCGGCACAGCAGCGTGGTGACTTGGGAGGAAAAACCTGAAAGCTCTCTCATAAGAGAGCAACCGCACTCTTAATACAAGAAACTTGAATAGCTGGCAAAATGCTTGTGCTATTCGAGACCGCCGCTGGATTTGCGATCTTCAAAGTATGTATTGAGCTTTTGTTTCCTGTCTGGTAAAGATCGGGCGATTATTTTCCATTTCATTGACGTAGCCTGAGTTAGCTCACATTAGCCAGACAGCTAGCATTAGTTACCCTACCCCACTGCCCATGTTGATTTAATGTTAACGTTATCAGTGGCCAGTAACATGGAACAAATAGCCTTACATTTTAATTAATACTGTAGTAACACGCAGAATCAACTTTTCTTGTCTATGAATCGTATACTGCTGTCGTGGCTAATGCACAAGCTAACTAGATATCTGCGTGAAGGCCCAGTAACCACGTGTGCATGTGGTTACAGACTGCGACCACTACTGCATCCGCACAACTCAACACTCACATGCATAGTGGTAATTTAGTACGAGACTGTATAATAATGATATTCCCCTGATCAAAGCCCGATCCGATTTTTGTGCACCCAGCTAAATTTACTAATGTGTCATAATTCAGGTCCTTGATGAGTCCAAACTGCAACAGGTCGACAGCCTATGGAAGGAGTTTGAGACACCTGAAAAGGCAAACAAAGTGTGAGTATGTTGCTGCAGAGTATGTTGCTCCATATAAGAGCAGGTGGTATATTAATGTTATCACAGATGTTGACAAGTCAGTGAGTTCCCATCTTGTCATTGAGCATATTTCATGTGCAGTGGATGTGAATCGCTGTCTTAAATGTGTTACTTTTACCCTGCCAGTGTGAAGTTGAAGCACTTTGAGAAGTTTCAGGACACAACAGAGGCGCTGGCAGGTAATGGAATTAGTTTTTGTCCCCAGAATTTGTTTTCTTTAGTATAACTCACACTCATTCATAATGGAAGATGACTGAACCTCAGCTTATGTGGGTGGTCCAGTGTGTATTTGATGTGATCTTCCTATCCTCTGCCACTCAGCTGCCACTGCCATGACCGAGGGAAAAATCGGCAAGAGTCTGAAGAAAGTTCTGAAGAAGGTCGTGGCCAAGGAGGCTCACGAGCAGCTGGCCATCAGTGATGCAAAACTTGGTGGGGCCATCAAAGTAAGAGGTCCAACAAATAAACCACCAGAATTTGGTAGAAATGAAATATGTTTAGAAAGTGTGCACTCAAAACAACAACATTTGCATAGATACAAGATAGCCCCAATTCCAATTTTAAAACTTGCATGGCTTAAACTCAAACTGTTTTGTAGGACAAGCTGAACCTGAGCTGCATCCACAGCCCTGCTGTGGCTGAACTGATGAGAGGCATCAGGAACCAAATGGAGGGCCTCATCACTGGACTTCCTCCCAGGGAGATCAGCGCCATGTCCCTGGGGCTGGCTCACAGGTAGGTGACACAAAGACAGTGTTGTATATGAATCTGACCGCTACCTATGATTACACTTGCTGACTGAAACTTTGTGTTGATTTTCCTCAGCATTCGTCACTACCACTGAGTTAGCGGCCTCCCCCATGCTATAGCAGAATAATAAACATCATGTGAATTAACTTGCTGGTCGACATTCTGTTTTTCTTTGTGTTCTCCAGTTTATCCCGCTACAAGCTGAAGTTCAGTCCGGACAAAGTGGACACCATGATTGTACAGGCCATCTGTAAGTTTTGAAACAAGAGAAGCACAAAACACAGGTTCTGCCATGGTGCTTGAAGGGCTTGGATTTTGAGGGGGGAAATCAAGTCCTGGAATACTTTGAAAGTAGCCCCTTTTTTAAACAAGGTGCTTAAAAGTCCTTGAATTTCACATTAACCACATGACACTGTCTGTCAGTGGCTGTCACGTCTTAGTTATATTTTGACCAAAGTTGGTATTAAAAAGACAAAAGGTGCTTACTGAGGTATGAGCATCTGTTCAAAGTCAAAGCAATCTTTAGACAAATATTTTCCCTTCCCATTCTCAAGATTGATAGTAGAATTAACTTGTTAAAGACAAAATGTAATATAATGCAAATGTGATGCCCCTTTTGGGCAAACTTTATATTTGAAACTCAATTATTTGATTTGTGTAAATGATTGATTGAAAGGATTTCATTTAAAATGAAAAAACGTGCTTGAAAAATTGCTTGAAAGTCCTTGAGTTTCATTTTGTAATGTCTGTATGAACCCTGAAAACAATATTCAGTGATGGATGAAGTAGTTTTCCCTGAACTGCGTGTGAATACATAATCTGAAGCTGTGTGGTCTCTCGTGTCTCTGCAGCTCTTCTGGATGACCTGGACAAAGAACTCAACAACTACATCATGCGCTGCAGAGAGTGGTATGGCTGGCACTTCCCCGAACTGGGCAAGATCGTCACAGACAACCTGGCCTACTGCAAAAGTGTTCGCAAGATAGGTAATGATAATTGATATTTTTAAATTATGTGACAAAATAATTTCAAAGTCCATTCATCTCATATGGGTTGACTAGACTAAATCATGTTTGCACACTGTGTGTCACCAGGCGATCGCACAAACGTCTCCAGCACTGATCTGTCAGACATCCTCCCAGAGGAAATCGAGGCCGAGGTCAAACTGGCCGCTGAAATCTCCATGGGAACAGAAGTGTCTGAACAGGACATCGACAACATAATGCACCTGTGTGACCAGGTACGTGTGTATCCTCCATCATTAGACAAAAAAAATAAGTTTGGACATCAGGGAACTCATGTGACAGTGGTGATGATGACGACTATTGTCTTTGACCTGAAACAAATCATGTGGGTTTTTCAGTCACTACCTCATCTGAACAGTCACATGGCTAAATAGTTTACAAATATCGCATGCTCATTCCTAGCACCTTGTGCGCCATTCTCACTATGCTCAGTTGAGCAATTGTGCGCCAGGGAAGCCCATCTGCAGTGAGATGAGCTGATTTGTTCTGGCAGCTGTATTACCAATGTCATCTCACAGTCCATGTGTTTTCTCTCCAGGTGATTGAGATCACAGAATACCGCGCCCAGCTGTACGACTACCTGAAGAACCGCATGACGGCCATCGCTCCCAACCTGACTGTGATGGTGGGGGAGCTGGTTGGCGCCCGTCTCATCTCGCATGCTGGTAAGTCGTGGAGAAGGGATACTTAGAGCAAACAGCCAAGCAGTGATGATGATGACAGCATGTCACTGTCCTGAATAAGACTGATGCTTTTAAGTCACTACCTCATCTGAGCTTGCATTCAAGAGACATAAGGGGACGAACTGGAGAAAAGGTGTGGCCTAACTGAAAGTAGCTGGAAATGTGATTTCTTCTGCTTGAAAGTTTAATAGTTCCTTTTTAAAAAGCGTTTAACCACCTGATTTTAATATTCACACTAATTCACAATCTTCATAAGTTAAGAATAAAAGTATCTTAAAGCAGTGGTTCTCAAACTTGCTCATGTCAAGGACCCCTAAACTGACACAAATTAGACCACGGACCCTCATTTGGTAAAATTTGGTCGCAGAGTCCCCCATCTTTGCTTTTAGATGTTATTGCAGAAAGTGTTTGAAACCCATTACCAAAATAGTCATACATTCTGTCATTGTGTTACTTATGGATGGAATTATAGTGAAAATAAATGATTCCCCTTTTTGCTGGAGACTCCCTGGAACCTCCTCAAGGACCCCTGGGGGGTCCCTGGATCCCACATTGAGAACCACTCTCTTAAAGTATAGTGTCCACTCAGTCACATTTTCAAAAGAATGTTGCTTTCAGCTAGCCCACCAAAATATTTCCAAGTATTTTGAAAATGAGCAACAGATATTTGTGAAGACATGCATGTTTACTCTCTTTGTGTTGCTGTAATGTTTAGGCTCCCTTTTGAATCTGGCAAAGCACCCGGCCTCCACAGTGCAGATTCTTGGAGCAGAGAAAGCCCTGTTCAGAGCCCTGAAGACCCGCAAAGACACACCCAAGTACGGTCTCATCTACCACGCCTCTCTCGTGGGTCAGACCACACAGAAGAATAAGGGCAAGGTGAGTTCAACAGGGAAACTAGAGAATGTATATTCAATATCTACAGCAGAAACATGGGTATTATTTACCCAAGAGTGAACTGCATCTGTAGTTCCGCATGCGATTCCCAATAAAAACAGCAAACACTAGATAAGTAGAAGGCACTTGGGGAGGGAAACCTGCAAACACCGATCAAAGACATAATTTTCATCTCTTAAATTAAGTAGATTTATTGTCCTTGCATACATACCCTAAGCATTTGGAATCCAGTATCTCTGTAAAAAAAGCTTGTTGTGGCCATAACCCCGGATCTGGATCATCACCAATATTTATGAAGTTGTTCCTTAAGTTCTGCAAGAGCTTTTTTCCACAGGCCAGGCTCCTTAACTCCCTGACCAGGTAACGATTGGTGAACACAATCTGATGGTTTAATGATCTACATTTGCATGTCTTTGTCCAGATCTCCAGAATGCTGGCAGCTAAAGCAGCTCTGGCTATTCGTTATGATGCCCTGGGTGAGGACACCAACTCAACAATGGGAATAGAGAACCGTGCCAAGTTGGAGGCCAGACTGCGGCACCTGGAAGAGAAGGGAGTAAGTACAATTACAATTGAAATATCTATTTCTCCTTCGTAACTCAATGGAGTGTCAAACTGAAATGTATAAGAAAATGTAAACACATTCTGAAATACATTGCAACTAACATGGTTAAAACCTTCTGTTGTTGTATCTTAGTTCTGTGCTTTTTTTTTTAACTGGTGGTCTGATCTTGTCTTGGCATGCTTTTTCAGATCCGAAGAATCAGTGGGACAGGCAAAGCTATGGCAAAGGCAGACAAATATCAGCACAAGAGGTGAATTCAGTGTGCTCTCTTCCCAAGGTTTTATCAATATAAATATGAATGGTGGATGTAAACCAGTTTCTGTCTCAACAGCGATGTGAAAATGTACGATCCATCTGGGGATTCCACAATACCCTCCACCTCGAAGAAGAGGAAGTTTGAGGAGGTAGAGGAGGAGGAGCCCAAAGTCAAGGTCAAAAAGCCCAAGAGGGAGACATTAACAGAACCAGAAGGTGGGTGGACTTGCAGCTGACCTCTCCTCATATCTTGTGGTGTTTTTTTGTGCATTGTGTGAAGTCTGGAGTTTATGATGCTTACGGTATTTTGTTTATATTGTTGTGCTTTAGACGAAGAACCATCAACATCAGCAGAGCCTCCAAAGAAGAAGAAGAAGAAAAAGGACAAGGATAAAAAAGCTGAGGCTGAGAAGGAACCAAAGGAGGAAGACGATGAAGTAGCAGTATCAGAGGTAACTTAGTCTGAAGACAATGCTGAAGAGATTTGACACATCTATATATGTGTGTATACAGTATATATATGTGTATATGTATATATGTGTATATATATATATGTGTATATATATTGTGTGTGTATATATATATATTAGAATATCATGGAAATACCATGGATGACCGTGGGCTTCAGCGGATTGTCAAGCAAAGCAAATTTGGCTGAGATTCAGAGGGAGTGGACTGAGGCTGGAGTCAGTCATAACTAAGAAGTAACTGCTGATTTTCTTCACACTATTTTAATTTCTTGAAATTAAAGGCCAAAATTATGAAAAATGAAATAAATAAAGGCTGGAAATATTTCACTTTGTGTGTAATGAATCTACTATAATCTATGAAAGTTTCACTTTTTGAAAGGAATTATGGAAAAAAAAACTTTTCCATGATATTCTAATTTTTTGGAAAGGATCTGTATATATGTATGTATGTGTATATATATATATATATATATATATATATATATATATATATATATACATATACATAAGCAAGTTTAAGTTCTTTTAACTCACCGCTCACTTTTTGTCTTTTTCTTCTCCAGTCAACAGAGAAGAAGAAAAAGAAGAAGAAAAAGAAGACCAGGGAGGAGGAAGATTGATAAAATGGGTGGAGAATCTGTATATTTTTTAGTTTTTATGTCATTGTATATATATATCTGATCAGGCAGAAGACTGTATTGAGCAATCTGGGAATCCAGAGTCTATCAGTCTAATAAGACTCTGGGACAGACGGACAATATTTCTGGGTTTTGTAAGTTCACGACCAAGTCATCCAGTAAACTTGTTTCTTAGATACTGCACCGTTTTTTGTGAATTGCAAACTGGAGACTGCAATTTATAGGAGAGAATTTTCCTGATGCACGAGGAACAAAAGTTATGAGAGCATTTCGTCGTCATTGAAATACTGAGTAAGTCAAAACAAATGGGACACCGGAGCAGGGCATCAATATTTTTTTTTCAGGCTGGGAGATAAATCCGCTTCACTTGTAAGGACATAACTGACAAATGTGTTGAAAAAACATAATATGCTATGAGTAGTTATGAGAGACTCGTCAGACTGATAGACTCTGGGTTCACAGGTTGTGTATTGAGTGCCTGATTGTGGACATCAACAAAGTGCATGTCTGAGGACAAAACAGTCATTGGATCTCCTTTTATAACTGCGAGTGAGAGCTGTGATTGTGAATCAAGCTGGCTGTAATTTGATCATGAAATGAGTGGAAACTATAAATCTTTATTTTTTAGAAAAATTATGTTCATGTTTATGAGTTTGTAATCCACTCTGGTTTGACCGTTTTTCTTGCAGTTTTATTAATTTCATTGTAACATCTGTGTCAAGCGCTGAGTGACCAATGCTGAAACATTTCCCAGCTTTCTTGTGACAAACTTTTGATTGTCTGACTGTGAACATCTGCCCTGTTCAAATAAACCTTTTTTGCTGTAGCAATGTGTTTTGCTTGATCTTTGCCAATATCCCATATTATATATAAGATAACAGTGTATTCTAATTTAATGCCATAGGATTCAATCTGACCAAAGACAGAATTCTGGGCTAAACTCCCTTCGATGGACCATTTGGAAGATAGCTTTTTCCCCCATATGCACGTATTTGAAAAAAGCATAGCCTGTATAAATAAGCTCTGTACACAAAGCCCTAATTTTGTGCTTTTTGGTATGAAACTACATGATGTACTTGTGATACATGTGTGATGATGATCATGATTGACAAAAAGGGCGAGATAAAGGCTACTTCCATTGAATATATCGCCAGACATTACTAGAGGAGCAACGTGCCGCGTCATAGATCGATCGACTCCTCTGTGTTCAACTGCAACGCCTTGGTATTGTACCACATGGCACGACTGCATGCATGGAATAGACAGATGTGTTGTGAAGGAGTAACTAGTTCTTGAGCTATATCGTAAATGCCTAGATAGTGTTTATATCAGTTAATTAACAACTGAGGGGAAATGTCGCAGGTACAAGCTAGGTTCTTCACGGAGAACAAAAGGTGAGACTTGGTTTTCTAAACTGCACGATAAGAAAACTACGCTAGCTAGAAGAAAATCAGTAACAGGCTAACTAGCTAGCCGAGTAGCTTACTAACTAACTAATAACACGAAGTTGTGGGATAACGTTATTAGTTTGGCGTTTACCAAATCAAGTGTAACTAATTGATTTTTTGGTTTAGCTGTTATTACTGTATTTAGCGTTATCCCCAGGTTGGCAAGGTTCATTCGCCTCTTGGTTTAGCGTAGCTAACGTTAATGATCCTATCAACTCCAATGGGTGAACTTACTATATTAGGTAACGTTACTGTACCGACTACTGAACCCATAATGGTTTAGCTATAATAGCTAACGCTTCAATAATGTCAACTAATGTTTTTCTTGTAGTTCGGGGGTAACTCATCTATGGGGGTAACGCTAGATAACTAAGTGCGATCTCTTTTCTAGGTATGCTGTGGATGATGTCCCATTCTCCATCCCAGCTGCCTCTGAGGTGCTGGACCTCAGCAATGTCATCAACAAGCTGCTGGAGGCAAAGAATGGTAAGACATAAGGCAAAAACATCCGGTTATACCTGTGTGTTTGGTCCACAGCCCCCCCCCTCCCCCAATATTCTGTTGAAATAATTATATTGATTTACTGTATGATACACAATCCTGTTGTCTAAATTAATACAGGAAAGCAAATTCTACTTAAAATCTCACAAAATGGAATCTGAAATATTAGGGAATACCGGTATTGGAGTTTTTTCCCCCATCATAGTTTATATTACAGTTATATACATCATATTGCAGATTCATGCACTGAACATGAATTTGATTGTTTATTGTGATTTAACATTTGCCAGGTGTATACCAAAATAATCTATTATCCTAATATTGATCTTATCACCCAGCCCTATTTCCAGCTGCTTGGATGCTGTCTGTCCTCTTGTTTTTACATTGAGCCTATATTATATCAGATAATTCACAAAGTTCCAGTGCTAGATCAAAAAACAGTATTGAAATGTTGACGATATGTATATGTAAAAAATACTGTTTTCTGTTTCTGTAGCATCTCACAGCCAGGTGGATTTTGACTTCCTCGTCCGGGGGCAGTTCCTGCGGATGTCGCTGTCCAATCACATGGAAACAGAGGGCATATCAACGGTATGACCAGAATCTGTGCTTAAAATTCAATGGTTTAGAGTCTAAATGTGTTTAGACACCATGTGACTGTCGGTCACATTAATGGCATTGAGTATTTCCAATGACATGTAGTTGGAGTAAAGCTTGTTTCAGTGTGCAGGAAGATGTACTTGTCATGACTGCAATATCATGCTTTTAGTCAGGATTCAATTGGCCATTTTCTTTTTTAAACAAGAAGGCAGTCCATTACTCTTAACACGTTCAGTGCCAGCGACGCCATATGGCGTCATTAGAAATTTACCGTACAGTGCCAGCGACGCCAAATGGCGTCATAACTCCAAATTGTTTTTTTGACGGGGGGGTGTCGATCTAAGCTTCTTACGTCGCCTCTAACAATATTGTAGCTATTGGAGGTCGATAACCTATTTTACAAACCCATTAGGTGGCGACAGCACTCTCCTGATCAGAGAAAAAGGAGCCAAACACACAGAAATAGTCACTGTGGAAAATGAGGAAATCGCATCGCATCCGTCCGTATGCATCGACGTGCCTCCATAAACGAGCACAATGCCAGCTGTGCCCCCAGCAGCAGCATCCGCTGTCACAACTGAGCACTTCCATGTACGCTGCAACAGCACATTCACATAATCAGCATTATTATTCCGAACTGGAAGCATGCCAGCCCGTGACAAACACACGCGGAACCAAAAAGCTGAATGTCGCGCACCATTCACTGTGTGTGCGCAGCAAACTCAGCAGAGACTGAGAGCCACCAGACACATAAGACACACCCAGGAGGCGTGTGCAGTTGAGGGGGGGGGGGGGGGGGCACGGAGAGCAGCAGAGCAGCATACACTTCACCCAGACAGACCCAGACATCAGAAAATTAGCTTCAGAGTCAGAGATGTGCTTGAAATGTTTAATTTCACAAAAGGCTCATTATCTCAGCTCGTAGAAAAAAAGGTATGTTTTTCGTTCAATCAAGCTATCTTCTCCGGCTCATAACTAAAGAACGGAAAATGGGATCAATAAACTTTTTTTTGCAGGTGATAGAAGAGAGTCTCATCGTTATTTGTGCGTGTTCAGTGTTTACATAGTAATTATTAAAAAAATTATATGACTGTTTTAAAATGCATTGCGGCCTATGTGGCACAGCAAGCAACCTTTTGCCCAAGGGCCGTGGCACTGAAAGTGTTAATCAAAAAAGACCCATTTACTCTGCGATTTTTGGCTGTCCCAAACAAAAGATGACTGACATGAAAGAAATAATATCATTGGTTGTGGCTACAAAAATGGGGGTCCTGCATCACGCAGTGAGACTCTAGGACGAATTCTAGTCTAGGACGAATTCTGACAGTGTCAGAAATGTAGGGTGCCGCTACTAAACAACCAGAAAAAGAAACGCTGCATGATCCTCCCTATCAGTAGACGCCAAATGCTAGTAGCTGCTGCTAATAAATAATTAACGTTACCTCAAGTTCTGTTGCGAAATTGGCATCTCTCTTTTCCCTAGCCGTGACCGGGACGGGTCCACATTCTCCTCTTCCTCTTGTTTGGATGTTTTTCCATAGACATAAATGCCACTATTGCAAGGGTTCGATTCATGCTTAGCTTTATTGTTTCTCTCTACCAGGCAGTGTAGAGTCCACTCTCCTGCTTTCTTCAAATGTTCAAATGTTATCTTTATTCTGTATATTCTTGTTACTGTGTGTTAGCTAGAATCAGCTAGACATACTTTCTGTGAAGCCCTCTGAGACATGCTTGTGAATTAGGGCTATATAAATAAACTTGACTTGACTTGACTTGACATGATGCATGCTGTGTAGTTGGGCCCCCATTGATGATGACAGACTTGTGTTTTGACGTGCGTCTTACCTGCGATCCAATAGGTGTCATCATCATACAATCTACACACATCAAACCGATGTCGTACCCAAGTTTATCAGACCCAAGTCGCACAGTGTGGCCTGCCATAAACTTATAAGACTGCTAAAATCGTACAGTCTGTACGCCGGCTTAAGTCAACTTGGGCACAGATGTGTTTCCAGGAGGGGCATAACTGGCTCTGAGCACGTGATTTGGTATTTCTAATGTGTCTGTTTGTGTCAATGTGTCTGTGTTTCAATGTATGTCTGTGTTTCAATGTTTCTGTCTGTCAATGTGTCTGTGTGTCAATGTGTCAGTGTGTGTGTCAATGTGTCTGTTTGTGTCAATGTGTCTGTCTGTGTTTCAATGTGTCTGTGTCAATGTGTCTGTTTGTGTCAATGTGTCTGTTTGTGTCAATGTGTCTGTTTGTGTCAATGTGTCTGTTTGTGTCAATGTGTCTGTTTGTGTCAATGTGTCTGTTTGTGTCAATGTGTCTGTTTGTGTCAATGTGTCTGTTTGTGTCAATGTGTCTGTTTGTGTCAATGTGTCTGTTTGTGTCAATGTGTCTGTTTGTGTCAATGTGTCTGTTTGTGTCAATGTGTCTGTTTGTGTCAATGTGTCTGTTTGTGTCAATGTGTCTGTTTGTGTCAATGTGTCTGTTTGTGTCAATGTGTCTGTGTGTGTCAATGTGTCTGTTTGTGTCAATGTGTCTGTGTGTGTCAATGTGTCTGTTTGTGTCAATGTGTCTGTGTCAATGTGTCTGTTTGTGTCAATGTGTCTGTGTGTGTCAATGTGTCTGTTTGTGTCAATGTGTCTGTTTGTGTCAATGTGTCTGTTTGTGTCAATGTGTCTGTTTGTGTCAATGTGTCTGTCTGTGTCAATGTGTCTGTCTGTGTCAATGTGTCTGTTTGTGTCAATGTGTCTGTTTGTGTCAATGTGTCTGTTTGTGTCAATGTGTCTGTTTGTGTCAATGTGTCTGTTTGTGTCAATGTGTCTGTTTGTGTCAATGTGTCTGTTTGTGTCAATGTGTCTGTTTGTGTCAATGTGTCTGTTTGTGTCAATGTGTCTGTTTGTGTCAATGTGTCTGTTTGTGTCAATGTGTCTGTTTGTGTCAATGTGTCTGTTTGTGTCAATGTGTCTGTTTGTGTCAATGTGTCTGTCTGTGTTTCAATGTGTCTGTCTGTGTTTCAATGTGTCTGTTTGTGTCAATGTGTCTGTCTGTGTTTCAATGTGTCTGTCTGTGTTTCAATGTGTCTGTTTGTGTCAATGTGTCTGTCTGTGTTTCAATGTGTCTGTCTGTGTGTCAATGTGTCTGTTTGTGTCAATGTGTCTGTTTGTGTCAATGTGTCTGTTTGTGTCAATGTGTCTGTTTGTGTCAATGTGTCTGTCTGTGTTTCAATGTGTCTGTCTGTGTTTCAATGTGTCTGTTTGTGTCAATGTGTCTGTCTGTGTTTCAATGTGTCTGTCTGTGTTTCAATGTGTCTGTCTGTGTTTCAATGTGTCTGTCTGTGTTTCAATGTGTCTGTTTGTGTCAATGTGTCTGTCTGTGTTTCAATGTGTCTGTCTGTGTTTCAATGTGTCTGTCTGTGTTTCAATGTGTATGTCTGTGTTTCAATGTGTCTGTCTGTGTTTCAATGTTTCTGTTTGTGTCAATGTGTCTGTCTGTGTTTCAATGTGTCTGTCTGTGTTTCAATGTGTCTGTCTGTGTTTCAATGTGTCTGTCTGTGTTTCAATGTGTCTGTCTGTGTTTCAATGTGTCTGTCTGTGTTTCAATGTGTCTGTCTGTGTTTCAATGTGTCTGTCTGTGTTTCAATGTGTCTGTCTGTGTTTCAATGTGTCTGTCTGTGTTTCAATGTGTCTGTCTGTGTTTCAATGTGTATGTCTGTGTTTCAATGTGTCTGTCTGTGTTTCAATGTGTCTGTCTGTGTTTCAATGTGTCTGTCTGTGTTTCAATGTGTCTGTCTGTGTTTCAATGTGTCTGTCTGTGTTTCAATGTGTCTGTCTGTGTTTCAATGTGTCTGTCTGCATCTCAATGTGTCTGTCTGTGTTTCAATGTGTCTGTCTGCATCTCAATGTGTCTGTCTGCGTCTCAATGTGTCTGTCTGTGTTTCAATGTGTCTGTCTGTGTTTCAATGTGTCTGTCTGTGTTTCAATGTGTCTGTCTGTGTTTCAATGTGTCTGTCTGTGTTTCAATGTGTCTGTCTGCATCTCAATGTGTCTGTCTGCGTCTCAATGTGTCTGTCTGTGTTTCAATGTGTCTGTCTGTGTTTCAATGTGTCTGTCTGTGTTTCAATGTGTCTGTCTGTGTTTCAGGAAGATGTGGTGGAGATTGAGTACGTGGAGAGAATCACAGCCCCGGAGCCTGAGGAGTGCATGATGCACGATGACTGGATTAGCTCAGTAGATGCAGATACTGAATGGTAAGAGAGACTGACATCACATCACACTACAGACTTACATGAATCGCCTCACTTTGAGTTGACTTCACCAGCCATTCTTTCTGGAAGAGTGTGACTGAGTGACTCAGTGCATTGTATCATCACTCTGTGTGGTCCCAGCCAAGAAGTAACACCGTGACTTACATGTTTGTTTTGCCTTGGTGGATCCAGTAAAATAGTCTTTGAATAGTGAATGAAGTACATTGGAAATCTTTCATTGATTATCTACTTTAGTAGACCGAGGACTCAGAAATAAATAAAAAAAAGTCACTGGAGGTCCTCATTTACAAAAAACTTGAATTGTTTTGTACCACTCTTGTTCTGTGTCATATTCCATGACATGTTTCTTTTATGTTTGAATCAAAATACAATATCCTATCAGCCTTGTTTTTTAGCTGCGACCAGCAGCTGTATAAGTCACTCTGTGGGTCCTCACATCTTGTCTGTTCTCTGCAGGATCCTGACAGGGTCATACGACAAGACGGCCAGGATCTGGTCTACGGAGGGCAAGGCGGTGATGACAGTGGCAGGACACACAGACGTGGTCAAAGATGTAGCCTGGGTGAAGAGAGGTGAGCAAGTCACAACAGAAGACAATTTGCGCTGCTAGAAATCATTGTGAAATCTCTTAAAACCTCTGGATGAACTGACATGGAGTTGGTTTTACAGTGTGAGGTCATGTCTCCAGTCCACCTTGTTTTGTTCCTGTGTAGACGGTCTGACCTCTGTGCTCCTGACGGCCTCTCTGGACCAAACCATTCTGCTGTGGGAGTGGAACTCGGAGAGGAACAAGGTGAAAGCCAGACACTGCTGCCGGGGACACACAGGCAGCGTCGACGCCATCGCCACAGACTCCACCGGCTCAAAGGTACGAGGGCCGGAGAGTGGAGAAAAGGCATAGAAATGAGTTTCAGTAAGATTACAACATGGTTTTAATTTAATTCATCAAAAATGTTTGTGTTGCTCCCATTCAGTTCTGCAGCGGCTCCTGGGATAAAATGCTAAAGATTTGGTCTGCAGGTATGTTAGCAGAATGATTTCACTCTTAAGCAACACTGAACAAAGAACAAATCTCTGAGAACTGAATGCCTTCCTGTCTGCCAGTTCCCACAGAGGAGGCAGATGAGGTGGAGGAGCCTCCTAACAGACCCCGGAAGAAGCAGAAGACTGAACAGCTGGGCCTGACCAGGGTGAGTGGCCAAATGGGCCTGCAGTCTGTTTGCATTGTCCAGTTTGAGCTGGTTAAATGGTGCCCTTTTAGTTCTCATAGAATGAGCTGGCCTGTCTCTTTTAGAGACCGTTTAATGTAGCTGAGGTCAAGGAGCAACCTCCATCATATTGGTGATGGATGGCATGACTGGCCTGATATCTACAGGGTTCTGCCAAGTAGGGATGGACGTGAGTACTCGGGTACTCGAGCACTCGTTCATAACGTCAGTACTCGAGTAACGTTTCTGCTGTTCGGGTACTCGCCCCACTCCCCACCCCTTTAAAAATGGTCTAGAAGATCTACGCATGCATCATCATGTGGATCTGGCAGCATGAACTGCACGGGCGTCAAGTCAGCCAGAATGTACAAGTACGCCATCCGCTTTGTTGCTTTCAAAATAAAACGCTTATTGTAACGTAACCTTATTTATTTTGAGTACCGTAATGCGTTACAGCCACAGTTTCACGCCATATAACATCACAACGAGTATTTTGATACAAGGTTTGCTGCCTCATTCGTTGAAATACCTTTTCTCCTCCAACGTGCATCAATAAGCTATTTACTATTGTTTAAGTAACATTATTTTGAAAGTTTTAACCGGAAGTTTTCCAGCTCATCCCAAAAATGGTGGCTGGAGATATTCCCCCGAATGAGACGCACGCTTCTTCATAGCGCACGCCCGATAAAACTCATTCAAAACTTTGCACTAACGCTAGTTTACTGACTACACTCACTGTCGTTTGCCATAATGGTAGTCACAAGAAATGTGGAGAAAGAATCACTTTTTGGGAGACAATCACTTCATGGTGATCACTATTCAGCTGCAGCTGTAACATTAATCACACTGGTCAGTTTTCACTTTTTGGCAGAACACCGGACCTTGTAATCCGTGGATTTACGTTAGTGTAACAGTGATCATGAAGTAAAATGGATGATACTGGACAATAACCTGACATTGCTGGACAATGGACATGTATTGGAAATGCCTTCGCTTGTTTCACAACTTGTCTGCTCCAAAGCGCTAATGCCATCCATCCAACCATCGGAGATACTGTCTGAGGTAGGCTTTAGATGTTCGCTTAGCGTTCAATGTCAAAGCAATCTTTAGACAAATATTTTCCCTTCCCATTCACAAGATTGATAGTAGAATTAACTTGTTAAAGACAAAATGTAATAGAATGTAAATTTGATGCCCCTTTTGTGCCAAATCTATATTTGAAAATCAATTATTTGATTCGCGTGAAGTCCTTGAAATTGAAAAAAATTGTGCTTGAAGAAGTGCTTGAAAGTCCTTGAATTTTGTTTTGTAATGTCGGTATGAACCCTGTATCTAATAAAAGGCCAAAGTTGGCTCACTATATCACCCAATTGATTTATCGACCCGAGTTAGTATTTTGATTGAATGTATTAATGTGGGTAAGAAAGGTACATCGACAATGTCAAGTAGTGAAAACTCAACTTGTGTTCTTGTAACTTCCAGACTCCCCTGATGACATTATCTGGACACAGTGAGGCGGTGTCCTCTGTCCTGTGGTGCGACGGGGACGAGCTGTGCAGCGCGTCCTGGGACCACACCATCCGCATGTGGGACATTGAGACTGGAGGAATGAAGACCACACTGGTGAGAGCATAGACTATATACAAATATGGACGTCATGACAGCTCCTCAAAAGTGAAGCTAAAACATCTCGATCGCCCCCTTGTGGCTGGTAGTATAGTATAGCAGACATGAGTCAAACTATTTTTTTTTAAGTAGCCTACATGACATAATGTTTTCCTAAAGATGCTTTCGATCATTTTAGGTACTTCTTATCACGCTGATGTATGTTCAAGTGCAAATGTTTCTAAGAAGTTTGTTTTTGAATGGTTATTTTTTAGATATAAAAACGGCTCATTCACAGCTGTGACAGCCACTCTCAAACCTCCGTCAGGTGGCACCACCGCTGAGGGAGCTCAGTCCGACTCTGTTGTGCATACTCCAGTTGCAAATGACGGAGGGGGGGAGGTCTTATTCGAATCACACCCACTTTCGAACCCGGCCATCATTTAGATGTCAATTCCACACCTGTAAAATGTTTGTGACTGCATCTTGCACGGTTTTGACACTATCATGATGACAAAATCTGTTGACAGCCGCATGCCAATTGTGCACAAATAGTCTCTCCCTCTCTCCATTCTCTCTCTGAGCAGCGCTCTGAGTATGAACACCTCGGCCCGAGCGCGGAGTGCGCTCCTGGTTTGCGGAGCTCCACCTCGCGCTGCCTTCCTGGAGTATGTCCTGTGCACTTTTCTCAATCAGGGCTCGACTGCGATAATTTTGATCGCATTTGCTACTAAAAATAGAACAGTGCGAATTGTAAAACGCAATAAGGGGCACGTGTGCGAATACAGAATTCAACCGTTCAGTTCATTTTTAATGCCACGCTCCGTTTCAATGTTGTTGCAGTGTGTAGTGAAGGCAGCACTGCGCAGAGTCCGTTGAAAAAAGCATGTGATCGACTCGTCACATCGTGTGTCAGACGATGGATTTGTACACAGGAGACAAAGCTACCGCTGCAGCAGACGATAGTTATGGCTAGCGCCTAGCGTTAGCTGGCTTGTATGAATGACATCGCTAGTTATTTAGCAGCTAATGTTTGTGTTAGCAACGCAAGCGTTAGCATGCCACTCGCTAACGTCTTCAAAAAGACCTGTTGACGATCTGGCTAACGTTATGCTGTCTGTTATTAGATAGACCATCTAACGCTATCTGATATCGGCTATCTGATAACGTTACACAGCTATGGTTTTCAACAGAACAATAGCCAATGAGCTGTATTGAGCCCTTCTGGTAGGAAATAAATGCATGCTGCATCATGATAATACTTTGAATTGAATTAAACTTAATTGTAACGTATCAGAGATTAATAGAATCATATCGAATACATGCTATATTGTTCTGTATCAAATTTTACTTGTGCTACTAAAATTCTTTATGTGCTCCTAACTTTTTCAACTCGGTAGCACATGTGCTCCTTGGGAAAATGGTAAGCGTCGGGCCCTGTTCTCAATAGACCCTTCTCACGGGGGCCATTTTGTGTCGAAAAGGCAGGGTAAACACAGGTGCAAGCAAAACACTAATGAGGGTTTCAAACTTCCTTGATTGGATTTTGGAAACCCTCATTAGTGTTTTGCTTGCACCTGTGTTTACCCTGCCTTTTCGACACAAAATGGCCCCCATGAAAAGGTCAGGCGAGCAGCAACGGCCCGATCACCAGCTATCTTCTTTTCCTCCTCTGATTGGTTGCGCTGAGCAACAAGTACATACAGAGACATGCAAGTCCAATGCCATTACCACACACATAACCTATAATAGTATAGCCTATGTTTATTTTTAAAAAAAATATATTTTTTGCGTGTGTGTGTGTGGACCGGGCTCACGGCCCGGTACCAAATGCGTTGCGGCCCGGTACCAAATGCGTTGCGGCCCGGTACCGGTCCGCGGCCTGGTGGTTGGGGACCACTGCTTTAAAGTGCTTGAATTTAGGGTTTTTCCTGGATAGAGAATTGCGAGGGGGCCACCTCTGTTAAATTTCGCTCAGCCTTCAGCTTTCAGCAAGTGAACACAAAATATTCTTCTGTTCTTGCAGTCCGTGGGTTTCTGTCATTATTTGCAATTGGAACTTACAGCACAGTTGAGAAGTGTTCACACATTCAACCTGCACTTTAATTGGCTGTGAGCTTCTGCTAGTTTTCATTATAAAAATTCTGTATTGTAACAGTAGGCTAATTAACGTCGGTCAATGTCTCAAACTATGCCGTGTTCCTGAAAAGTCCTTGAAAAGTCCTTGAATTTGATGTTGAAGGTGTGGGAACCCTGAAAATATTAGTAAAATGTCTACAATGATTTCCCTTAATAAACGGATTGACCGTTGTCTTTCTCCTTCCTACAGACGGGCAGCAAAGTGTTTAACTGCATCTCCTACTCCCCTCTGTGTCGACGGCTGGCCTCCGGCAGCACCGACAGACACATCAGACTGTGGGACCCTCGCACCAAAGGTACCACTGTGCTCTCAATACCACACATGAACACACACTCATAAACTAGCAAAACCCTAATGTAACTCTGCACTCTCCTCTGCTCTGCAGACGGCTCGCTGGTGCTGCTGTCTCTGACCTCCCACACCGGCTGGGTCACCGCCGTCAAGTGGGCGCCTTCCCATGAGCACCAGTTGGTCTCGGGTTCCCTCGACAACCTGGTCAAACTGTGGGACACCAGAAGGTCTGTGAAGCACTTAATTCACACTTTATATACCTTATGGTATTCTTATCTCATATAGTATGACTGTAATATTGCTATAATATTCATATTGGAACTTATAGTGTGTTGATAGTATTACATTTTTAGTGACATTACATACCTTTCCATCTGCTATGGTATTACTAGTATATACTATACTATAGTAATTACATGACATTTTACATTTTTGCTGTAATATTTGCTACTAAAATTGAATAATCGATTACTGTATTTGCTTTATAGCGTTATAGTAGTTTATTGTATTGGTGACTAAATTCCCCATAAGTCAGTAGATAGTTTGCATTAAATCTGTATAGTGGACTTGTACGCATTGAATCCAGATAGCAGAGGAGTGATATAGTCTTAACACGTTCACTGCCAATGACGTGTTTTTACGTCAAACTAAATCCAACGGTTGACTGCCAATGACGTGTTTTTACGTCAAAAAAACGAATTTTTTTTTTTTGACCGTGGGATGTGCATCTAACCCTTTTACATCTCTTATATAATTATTGGAGCCACCGAACATGTACAACCCATTCCACCGACCCACTAAGTGGCGACAGTGCTCTCCCAGACTAGAGGAAGGCAAGCAAAAAGCATGTGTGAGGAAGCCATTCTCATGAAAATGGATGGCGAAAACGTTTTCGCGCTGATTGCTGGTGGTGCGGGATTGCAAATTTGCATAATAGATTACGGGTGGAACACACTTTGAAACACGCAGCATAAATAAGACCAGAATTGCAAAAGCTTCATCAAAGCTCTCAACACAAACCACAAGAAACGAGCGAGCCGATCCAGACTTGCACAGCGGCCGCCAGCAGACAGGCAGCAGCAGCAGAAGCAGTGAGCCTGGTGACGCGAGGTTACAGCAGCAGAAACGAGCTTGTGACATGCCCGCTGCAGCCAAGAAGAACACACACGGAGGGAGGAGTTTGAATGAGAGGGGTGTTTCCTGCTGTTATGGAGGAAATTACTGTTCAAAACTATTGTTTAGATGTCTGATGTCTTACTGATGCCAAAAATGAATGGTTAAAGTGACTGTTCTATCGAATTTCACAAAAAGCTGTTTATCTCAAAATAATTTTTCAGACGCTGAAACCATGCTGTATTCAACTGCTAATGCTTACATAACTACTAACTCTACAAACTAACTCTTTTAGACAGAGAAAGCACACATTCTATTAGTTCTTTTGAGATATTGTGTGTTCACAAAATCTTAGCAGAAAAGAATCCTCGGGTCTTGAAAGATGAGCCAGAATCCTCAAAAAAACCCTCTGGCAGAACCTACCTACAGTAAAAAAAAAAACGGCTGGCAGTGAATGTGTTAATACAGGAACGTAGTGAGGAAGTGATTTTTTTTTATTATTATTTTTATTTATTTTTATTTTTCAATTGCTACAATAGACTTGAATGAGGAGAGAAAACTGATAGCACAAGCTGGATCATAATCCATGCAGTTACAGTTCATGAATGGTCTCCGGCTTGTCATGGCAGCATATCTTTCCACATATTTCCAGCAGAAAGCAGCCGGGGGTGGAGCCTCCAGTTGCAGCGCTGCCTCCGTCTGGAATAAGCTTCCTGCCATTGTCAGGGAATCAGACGCAGTCTCAGTCAGCGTTTAAGACTGGAGATGCATTTCCTACAGCACCTTAACTCTTAGCTGGAGTGTTTCATTCACTTTCTCCTCTTATGTATTGCCTGCTCACATACAGTATCTGTCATTACCCGCTCACATACAGTATCTGTGTGGTGGCCTGCAAAAACCCTTGACATGGTGAAAATGTGACATTTTCATTTTTTTATTTTACATAAATCAGAAACTCTCCCTTATAGGCTATATAACTTTTTGAATGACTGAGATAGCTCTCTCACATCAAAAGTTATCAGTATTTTAATCTGTTATGTGTCTGTCTAAAAGTAAAACGTGAGGAAAAATGGCTCTAACATTCCACAACACTATTTTCTACAGTAGCATTCCATCAAAAAGTACAAATAAATACTTTACGTTTTGTTAGATGAAAATAATTATTCACCATGATGTACTATGGAGATGAAAGTAACCAAATCACTCAGAATCTCAAAATACCTGCAAAACTCATTTTTGACCTTCTTTGGCTCATTGCCAACAATGTGCAGCAGCGAAAGGTGAAGGGTTCTCCCAGACCACCACACATGAATTCACAAGCTCTTTCTTCGAGTTTAGCATTGTGCTATGTTGTTTCTCTTATCGCTGCATGTATCCCTTTGTGACGATCCTGAGAGCGCTGTATGAATAAATGTAACTGGGCCATATTGTCTTCCAGCTGCAAGGCTCCCCTGTATGACCTGGCTGCCCACGAAGACAAAGTGTTCTGTGTAGACTGGACAGAGAGCGGGGTGAGATACAGCAGCCATTTAACACACATGCCATGTCAACACACAGGAAAATATTCAGTGTTTGCAACTTTGCATCAAAGACAAATCAGATGAAATGATAATGACACAGGGGAAATCGAGGTGACTGCTGCAGGAAAGAATTTGATCACGATTAAAACCCCCCCCGATTAAAACGATTAAAAAAAACGATTAAACGATTAAAACGATTTAAAAAACGATTTTTAGATGGACAAGCCCGTCTTTTATTGTCACACGGTTACACATCAACACATGCACGGAGGGCCACAAACACACACATGCTGACGGTGGCCGGTGAAATTTGTCCTCTGCATTTAACCCATCCTGGCTTTGTCCTTTCCTCCGGGGGGCAGGCCAGGAGCAGTGGTCGCTTTCTCGTACAGCGCCCGGGGACCGACTTCGGATGTTGTCGTCACTGGTCGGATGACGATGACGATCTGATCTTCTGCATGTTTTTAATGGGGGGGGGGTTATATACGGAGGAACCCCCCTGGGTTCAAACCAACAATTTAAATATTTGGAAGATTGCAAGATGAGTAGAATTAAATGGATGTATAACTCTTCTGTCTCTGTTTGCAGCTGATGCTGAGTGGAGGTGCGGATAACAAGCTGTACACCTACAGATACTCAGGCTGTCAGAGTGACGCCGGGGCCTAGCCTGAGCGGAGAGCTTCCACATCATCACCACAGACACACTGAATGAATACACATGGACATTCATAGCAGCAGTATTCAAAATAAAGCAGCAGTGATGTTTTCTTTCCTTTTGTATTTTAGAGAACTTGGTGTGTTCCTCACTGTCCTGGTTATTTTTACGCTCATGAGATGTGACAGTGTTTTCTTATGGATTGTCTCTGTATTCCTGTGAATTACCTACCTAAGATAACTATAAATTAATTTTGTCTTCTACAATGTTGATGTTTCTTCAATTTACTGTTTCAGTTGACAAGGTGTACTGCATATTTTGAGTGCTGCTTACTAGTATAGGCAATTTGAGGATATGATACAGAGTGGCACTTGTACTGATATAATGAAAACGGACAGTAGGTTTGACACTTGACAAGATGCTCATTATTACTCAGTATTTGTATCTAACCCGGTGCTTTTTCTCTATTCCAAGTTGCCTTGAGTCTTGATGAAATTAAATCAGTAGTGCCTACCATAAATGCATGGTATTACCATTTATATTGAAAATTGCTGTTCGATGAGTTGCAAGGTCACATTCCAGATGTACATTGTACATCTATTACACGTTATCTACTTCCTCAAGTTTCTGGAAGCTGAAGGAAAACTTGTGATCTCTAGAACAAAATATGTTCTTCCTCCACAAACTGGTTTGACCAACAACAAACATGGTTTGACCAAAGAGGAGAATTGGGGTGATGTATCACACTGCGAGTATTTCCAGACACCACATGTCATCTCAAAGCAGGGCGATCATTGAAAAAGTTGGAATATAGGGCTAAATATGATGTTCTGTTGAAGATAAAAGGTTTATTTGGGTCAAATCACACTTACAGAGTAGTTTTTGTGACCCCAAAAGCATTGGTCATTCATTCATTGACCTTTTGAGGGCCGGAAGACAGGCCAGGTTTTACTGTTGAGTCGATCCATTTTGAAATAGACGATCTATGGTTTGACCTGGGCTGTCCTCGTACCATAGCGCCCCCGTGTGGAAGCGGAGCGCAACAGCTACTTTGCATATCCTGTTTCTCTGACTCAGAGATGATGATGCTGGCTGGTAGGAGAGGAGCCTAGCTAACCTGTGCTGCATAGATGCTCGGACTGCGAGACAAAACGAAGAGCAAGGTAGAGTCAAAACCACATGCCAAGTCAGTTTTGCTTAAGATATTCAGAAGCCAACGCTAGACTTGTTTTGTTGAGTTAACTCGTAATGTTTACATGACGCTATTTTACGCTGTCCTGGCCACACTAGGGCTGGCTACTACTACGTTAGCTAAACTGCTGCTAAACACAAGCTTCCACCTTGAGGTGTTGCATGTTTCGATCCTGTTTTTATGGATGTATAAGGTTACATACAATTGATTTAATGTTAGATTGACGCTTAAACTTAACTTTGCTTTATCTTTCTGTGTCAGCAGCACTAATTCACAGCCCGTCTAATAGCTTCTCTTGTAACTGAACACCTAGATAGCCAGCTGGCTCTGAGGGATATTATTCTCTTGACTCTTTGGTGTCGCAGGTGTCTGATCCCTGCTCTAACAACCATATTAGATTAGCTTTTTAGCCTTTAGCACAGGTATGCCTTTGTTTATAGCCCTGGCTCTGCCTTGGTCCTCTCTCATAACCACATTATAACTAAGGGGAACAGCTGTCAAGTCAGGTTTCACCCATCAACCAATAGCCAACAGATTCGTGGATGATCCCCACAGTCCCCACAGCATTTTAAGTGATTATCAGGGTCCTGTTGTTTTACTCCATAGTAGTTTACCACGATGAGTGTCTGAGTTTGACTGAGTTTGAGTTGGACTGTTTTGAACATGTTTCACTCTGGAGTAATAAACAACAGTCTTCAAAAGGGGTTGCTCGATATTGTGTGTCTGTATGGGATCAAAAATAATACTGATAGAAATGGCCTAGAGGAAGACCAGTATACTCATCCCTTGCTATAACCAAAACCATCATTGACATCTCTCTCTCCTCCCCCACATCCCCCTCGCTCTCCCCCTCCCATCTCCTGCTCTCTCCTCTTTCTCCCTTCCCCTTCCCCTGCTCCTTCCCCTCCCCCTCTCCTCCCCAACATTCCCCATTCCCTGCCACTTCCTGCTCTCTCCTCTCTCACATTGCCCCTGTTCTTCCTCTCCTGCACCCTCCCCACCTCCTCCCTTTCCTGATCTCTCCTCCCCCACTATTCTAAAACATGGCACCAATTCTACTCCAAAGCATGGCACCCATTCTATCCTCTCCCACTATTCCGCCACTATTCTAAAGCATGGCACCCGTTCTACCCTAAGGCTTAGTTCACACCGGGGACCCAAGCCTTGCCTATGCCTTGCCTTTACCCACGCTTTTAAATAGGCGTGGTTTTAGTCAACAAGGCTGTGTACACCGGGCGCCTGAGCGTGAACCCTGCGTGTACCCACGCCTTGCCTGTGCCTTGCCGATTTTATCGTTTAGGCGTGAGTTCTATTTTCGAGCCGACTAGGCGCGTGCAGGCAGGCTTCTTCTGTCAAGCCATGAAAAACGCGACAATATCCGTGGGAAATGGCAAAGTCAACTGAATTTCAAAATAAAATGGAGTTACTACAACAGTGTTGAGCAGAGAGAGAGAGAGATTGACGGGTGGCTATCACGTGGGGCTTTCGCCTCGTCGGCAAATAAATCTTCAGGAGAGAGAATAGCGACCGAAGAAGCAAGATGGACAATGTTGTTGTGCCAGCACATATTCTTGCAAGATTACCTCTCTAAAAAGTCCGACTATAGTCAGACCTGGTTATACATATCCAGCATCAATAGAACATTAAATATATCAAGATTTATTTTACCTACACATGATAATTCGGGACCACACGTGAAAAAATACAGCCGGGAGAGAGGAGAGGCGCTTGTGACTCGGCTCCAGGTTCAGCGTGCAAAGGCGTGCGGTGTGATCGGTTCACGCCCAGCTCAAGGTCTGCAGGCGTAGGCGTGGGTTGAGGCAAGGCAAGGCGTAGGTTCCCTGTGTCTGTGTGAACGTAGCGTAAAGCGTTGCACCCATTCGATCCTATATTTACATATTTATCATATGATTGTTTGATGTGTTATTATTACTACTGTTATTTGCTACTGTTGTGTCAGCTAGCCCTCCTTTCCCTGTTCTCTCCATATACTCTCTATACTCCCCCTGCTCTCCCTCCCCACCTCCTCCCCTTCCCGAACCCCCCCCCCCCCCTCACACACACACTATTCTAAAGCATGGCATCCATCCTATTTTAAAGCATGGCACCCATTCTCTTTCTTTCCCCCTTCCCCTGCTCCTTCCCCACCTCTCCTTCTCTGTTCTCTCCTCCCCCACATTTCCCATTCTCTCCCCACCTTTTCCCTCTCCCTGCTCCCTCCTCCCCCACACTCCCCGCTCTCCCTCCCCCCTCCCCTCTCCTGCTCTCTCCTCTTTCCCCCTTCCCCTGCTCCTTCCACCCCTCCTATACTCCCCAGCATTTCCCATTCCCTCCCCACCTCATCACTTTCCTGCTCTCTCCTCTCTCACATTCCCTCTGCTCTCCCTCCCTTCTCCTGCTCTCTCCTCCGCTCTATCCTATATTTCTATATTTTCTATATTTCTTTATCAATTGTTCAATGTGTTATCATTTACTACTGTAATTTGCTACTGTTGTCTTGTGTCAGCTAGAATTAGCTAGACATATTTTCTGTGAAGCCCTCTGGGAGATGCTTGTGAATTTAGGGCTATACAAATAAACTTGACTTGACTTGACTTGACTTGAGTCAGTCAGTCACAATTCAGTTTCAGATTCTTAGATCATTTGTTGTGGCCATCATGCAGTAGTGCATTTATCCTAAGGATTGTTCTTCATCTGCCTAAAAATCCTCTGTATGTTGTTTTATTTTGCAGAACAAAGTGAAAACTGCTATCAAATGATGGACGGGTATGTGTGTAAATTAATTTGCAGTATACTCCCCATGTTTATCTACTTATATGTCTGCTTATATTTATAGCCACTGTTTTTTTGAAAGTGTTTACCATGTTTTTGTTTTGTTTTTACCGCAATCTACTATTTACTGTTGCTTGATTTATGTCTTTTTAGAAAGCACTTTTAAAACTCTGCTTTTACAACCAAAGTCTCTTGCACACCTGAGAAGTCTTGTGGCAGGTGCGTAGGTGGAGTAGAATCACTTAGAAAAATAATGGACACCCGCACACTGTCTTCACTTGCTCAAAATTGGAAAATTTAATACACAACGTTTCGGTACAAGACCTTTTTCAAGTATATCTATATCTATATATATACTTGAAAAAGGTATTGTACCGAAACGTTGTGTATTAAATTTTCCAATTTTGAGCAAGTGAAGACAGTGTGAGGGTGTCCATTATTTTTCTAAAAAACTCTGCTTTTAAATTAAAAACCATAAATGGTTTATAGTATGAAACACTCTTTGTAACTGAGTCGGTGTCACTGGGCCCAGGTTTGCGGGGGACATGCTGAGCGGCGGGCGGACTCTGCTGGGCGAGGACAGCTCGGTGATGGCCCGCATGCAGAAGAAGTTCTGGAAGACCAAGCAGGTTCTCATCAAAGCCACGGGCAAGAAGGAGGACGAGTACGTGGTGGCGTCGGACGCCGACCTGGACGCCAAGCTCGCGGTAGGGGGCACTGCACCTTCTCCATTCAATGCAATCTGTGTGACCTTTATGGACCTCTCTTCATGATCAGTAGGAAATGCAGCAACATTGATAGAACTTGTCTCCTACACAAGTCTCTGGCACAGCATCCCCCCCCCCCCCCCCTCTCTCATCCCCTAGAATAGCGGCCGATAATGACACAAAGACAGATTTTCACTATAGAGATGAGTAAGCTGGCTGATTAGAGCAGAGATCCAATAAAACAGTGAAGAGGTCTCCAATGAGAAATACTGTAATTAGTAAGACTGCTTTGTCATTTGCTCTTTTCGGTCAGGTGTGAGAATGAAGCTTCCTTGGTAGCAGAAACGTCTTGTCGCACCGGCTGCTAGCACTTTCCTTTATTGTTGAGCAGTTGAAAATGCCAGGAAGTGGGAATGGTGACATGTCTCGAAATTGCAATGGGAAGGGAGTTTCTGAGGGTGAACTAATTGTTGAGACATTGGTATTTATTGATCACAAATGCTATTAACACCCTGTAGATCGATCTACAGGGTAGATAGATCTACACGTAATGTGTTATTGGGCAGTACAAATCTTAATTAGCCTTTTAATCTTATGTAAGGGAACATAACGAAAACACATGAGGTATACGCACAGGTTTCTGCTGTGCATAATGAAAACACATGAGGTATACGCACAGGTTTCTGGTGTGCATAATGAAAACACATGAGGTATACGCACAGGTTTCTGCTGTGCATAATGAAAACACATGAGGTATACGCACAGGTTTCTGGTGTGCATAATGAAAACACATGAGGTATACGCACAGGTTTCTGGTGTGCATAATGAAAACACATGAGGTATACGCACAGGTTTCTGCTGTGCATAATGAAAACACATGAGGTATACGCACAGGTTTCTGCTGTGCATAATGAAAACACATGAGGTATACGCACAGGTTTCTGCTGTGCATAATGAAAACACATGAGGTATACTACGCACAGGTTTCTGCTGTGCATAATGAAAACACATGAGATATACGCACAGGTTTCTGGTGTGCATAATGAAAACACATGAGATATACGCACAGGTTTCTGGTGTGCATAATGAAAACACATGAGATATACGCACAGGTTTCTGGTGTGCATAATGAAAACACATGAGATATACGCACAGGTTTCTGGTGTGCATAATGAAAACACATGAGATATACGCACAGGTTTCTGGTGTGCATAATGAAAACACATGAGATATACGCACAGGTTTCTGCTGTGCATAATGAAAACACATGAGATATACGCACAGGTTTCTGGTGTGCATAATGAGAACACATGAGATATACGCACAGGTTTCTGGTGTGCATAATGAAAACACATGAGATATACGCACAGGTTTCTGGTGTGCATAATGAAAACACATGAGATATACGCACAGGTTTCTGCTGTGCATAATGAAAACACATGAGATATACTATGCACAGGTTTCTGGTGTGCATAATGAAAACACGAGATATACTACGCACAGGTTTCTGCTGTGCATAATGAAAACACATGAGATATACGCACAGGTTTCTGCTGTGCATAATGAAAACACATGAGATATACTATGCACAGGTTTCTGCTGTGCATAATGAAAACACATGAGATATACTATGCACAGGTTTCTGGTGTGCATAATGAAAACACGAGATATACTACGCACAGGTTTCTGCTGTGCATAATGAAAACACATGAGATATACGCACAGGTTTCTGCTGTGCATAATGAAAACACATGAGATATACTATGCACAGGTTTCTGGTGTGCATAATGAAAACACGAGATATACTACGCACAGGTTTCTGCTGTGCATAATGAAAACACATGAGATATACGCACAGGTTTCTGCTGTGCATAATGAAAACACATGAGATATACGCACAGGTTTCTGGTGTGCATAATGAAAACACATGAGGTATACTACGCACAGGTTTCTGGTGTGCATAATGAAAACACGAGGTATACTACGCACAGGTTTCTGCTGTGCATTTTTGTGCCACCTGCTTCTAAAAATAAAATGCTTGCTAGAAAATTGGGTAAGGAGCAGCTGGTGGGGATTGGAAGTAGCAATGTGGATTTTCAATCATTTTCAAAGATTGTCCTTTTAAATGTGTTTCCTGTGCCCCTGTAGAGCCTAGTAGCAGTAACTAGAGTCAACTATAACATGATGTAGGTATTGGTAACTACATTTCAAGTATGAGCATTTACACTCAGCCTATGTAAGGGATTGCGGCAGCTGGATAATGTACATGTGAATGGGAATAACAAGGCTTTTATAAATGTCAGCAGCATGTTGGCATGCTATCCTCAGTTGTTTGCGGCCAGTTTGTGCTGTCTAGGTGGTGTCATTATATTATATATGGGAGTCCCCCGCCACACTGCAGCTACCGTAATTATGTTGACAGGGTACAATATGTTCCTCTACCTCTCGGTGAAGGCCCACATTTCCCACAGATGCTCGAAATGAGAAGGGACAGTTTGGACCGGCTGGCATTTAGACGTGACGGCTATAGTTTCACAGAGCTGCTCGGGACGCACTGAGAAGCCTTTGTTGGCTCTGGAACTGGAGAGCTTTACTCTGTCCTTTTGCTCACATTGTCCCTCACTAGTCACTTCATTCCCAGGGGCACGGCGATGTGGAGAAAGGGGAGAAGAGAAGGAACTGTAAATACTAAGTGTGAGGCAGAAAGACAGTGGCTGAAAGATCCCAGTGGTGTTGCACATGTGACATGTGACAAGGAAAGAGCAGCTTCAACTTAACTCTGTATTTCTCTCATTTTATTTTAAGAGCTGGGTGATTGCAGTCGTCTTGCTTTGACTTCTTTATGAACATTATCCTGAGTTAGACCCTCTCTCCGCTGCAGCAAAACCAAGCAAGAGCAGGTTAGATTTAGACCCGCTGGTGGAGGGGAGCCTCACTGCTAACTTGATTGAAGGGTTTTTATCACAGCATGCTTTTTCAAATTTGATCATCTGCTTTTGCTATGCTTGGTGCAACCTGTGAGGTACTTGCATCGTTGCATGGGCTGTTGGAGAGGCTTTTCCCACTATTTGCTCGAGACTTGACAACAAAGAATTGAGGTGGTTTGAAATGACATCCAGGTAAAGACGGCTAATTAGTCAGTTTAATGATGCAATTCTTCTTCTTGTGGATTATGGGAAGGGAACTCTGCTGGGCTCTTCTCACATTTCTCAGCACAGAATACTTGACTTTACTGCTGTTGAATCAACATATTCATTTCTTTTGTCTTCTTAACTTGGTTAGTTGATGATGCAAAACGCACACAACAAAACGGAATGTGCTCCGACATACGTGTATAAGTGCTGTGTACAGGTGCATGGTCAGTCTGCCTCTGCTTCTGTACCAGCACATGCTGCCTGTGGCTGTGAGTCAGTCTGCCTCTGCTTCTGTAGCAGCACATGCTGCCTGTGAGTCAGTCTGCCTCTGCTTCTGTAGCAGCACATGCTGCCTGTGAGTCAGTCTGCCTCTGCTTCTGTAGCAGCACATGCTGCCTGTGAGTCAGTCTGCCTCTGCTTCTGTAGCAGCACATGCTGCCTCTGCTTCTGTAGCAGCACATGCTGCCTGTGAGTCAGGTAGAGCACTTATTATTATTAGATAGAAATGGGATCTTGCTCAATCAGTGAGCATTGCTCTTCTCAACAAACCACATTTTAGAGCAACAGAGGGTTGTGCAGGAGTGTTGCGCTGAACGCACCATGAGATCTGTCTGGGTTTGAGGCCAGTCTCAGATGTTTGGCTACTGTTCAGGCAGTGAGTCTGGGTGAAGGTTTAGGCCAGTCTCAGATGTTTGGCTACTGTTCAGGCAGTGAGTCTGGGTGAAGGTTTAGGCCAGTCTCAGGTGTTTGGCTACTGTTCAGGTAGTGAGTCTGGGTGAAGGTTTAGGCCAGTCTCAGATGTTTGGCTACTGTTCAGGCAGTGAGTCTGGGTGAAGGTTTCCTCTAGTCTCAGATGTTTGGCTACTGTTCAGGCAGTGAGTCTGGGTGAAGGTTTAGGCCAGTCTCAGATGTTTGGCTACTGTTCAGGCAGTGAGTCTGGGTGAAGGTTACCTCTAGTCTCAGATGTTTGGCTACTGTTCAGGCAGTGAGTCTGGGTGAAGGTGGTGACTGTTTAGTCTGCAGTTAATGAGTAACTGTAGGCTACACATGTTCAAATCACCTCCGCCTCTCTCTGACTACCTGCATGCAGCACTCTACTCTCCTTCAGAAGTTAGGCCAAACTACTATTGATTTTAAGGCATATTATGGCACTGAAAATAAAATCCTAGACTACAATTGGATTATATATATAAAAAACAGATGTGTTTTTTGCACACTGTCCACAGTGGCTTCTGGTTTCCACAATTCACCACTTTTACTATTTTAGCCACAAAGTTGGTTTACAAAAGAACTGTAGTAGGTTTACTGGCCAAATCCATGTTTTAACAGCAGTTAGATGGAGGCAGATGGTCAGTTCCCACCCTAGGCTGAGGTGATAATCATGAAAGAGGAGAGCCGGCACTCACGGTAGGCTAATTTGAAAAAAAGCCTTTTATTGGGCAGAGAAAAATCGGACGTTTCGGCGTAAAGCCTTTGTCAACCAAGGTGAGGTGATAATCACACAAGTGAAGTGAAGTTCACACACGGATCTATAAGAGTTCACACAGGGATGTTAAGCTGTTGGTTGAAGATGAAGCAAACAACAGAACAGATGCTATAGACAGTCATTCAATAAGCTTGATCTACTTTATATAAAAAATAGAAAGTAGGGCTGCGTGTTTATGGTTGATCATATTAACCATGATTATTATTCCTGATGATGTGGGATCGTGTATTCAGCATCTTGACTATTTCCAGCTAAAGCCATTAAGCCAATGTTTTAAATGAAATGGCAAAATGACGATATACTGTACACACGATTGGTTGTGCTGTGCAGTCCCAATACAAAATGTATTGGATATTTCAGAATTTCCCCATGGTCAGGTGAGCTGTCAAAAGTTAAGAGACACCTTTAACCTATTGAATTCCTTTAGCTCGTCCTATGATCGTAAATGTCTAGGTCTGAAATAAAAAATCATCCCAGCAGAAAAGGCTCAGGAGAAACGTAAATATTGAGTGTGACATTCAGTGGTCATTGTAAGTCCACTGACATGTCACATTGTTATCAGGCGGTGCATTATACCTGAAGGTTATCGATAGAGACGAGAGCAGTCAGAATGATTTGCATGGTCTACTCTGCCTCAGTAGACACACACACACACACACACACACACACACACACACACACACACACACACACACACTGAGCCCAGTGGCTACTCTGTTATCCCAGATGAGCAGCCGTCTCTCAAAATCCCTTCCTATCAGATGGCAGCACTGCATTGGCCCACAACAGCTGTGTTGCCATGACGCACATTGTACTGAGCAGGGTGGCTGGCTGGGTGCAGATGGTGCAGAGATGCACTGATGTTTCTATCTGTTCTGTTCTGTTCTCCTCATTCAATCACTACTGTTGTCTGCCAGGTGGGAAGTCAAGGGGCTGACTGGCAGATAGACAGACAGACACAGACAGACAGACAGACAGACACAGACAGACAAACAGACAGACAGACAGACAGCGAGAGAGAGAAATGTTTGTTCACCGATTCACAATATGCCTCCACTGAGGCAGAAGGACAAACATCACACTCCTCATGACTCATATAATCCAGTATTGAGTCTTAAAATCGTTATTGTCTCCACAGCGCCGGCAGCAGGCCAGGCCGGGGGGAAGGGGGGGGGGGGGGTGGCTAGGAGATGCCAATGTCAGGACACTCACTCACTCGCGGATGTTTAAGGGGGCAGGGCTAGGGAGACGTGGGTGGCAGAGAGCCGGGGTTCAAGGGGTTGGTAAGGGGAGTGGCTAGATGTATGTGGGTGGTGGGAGGGGGCGTGGTCAGTAAAGTGGGTAGGTAGGGCTAGGGAAAAGCGGCCGTAGCTAGGGATAGGCAGGTTGTAGAGCAGTGGTTCCCAACCTTGGGGTCGCCTGGAAGTCAAATGGGGTCACCTGATTTTTTTTTTACACCACACAATTTAAAACTACCGAAGAGGATTAGGGCCACTTGTGATTTTTTTTCTAAATTGAATTCAGGATTACTTCATTCGTCTAGTCCGGCTGGCCAACTACAGGTAGTTGGCCAGCCGGCAGGAAAGTATCGCGGGACTTGACGAGACTTGGTGACCGAGATCACGAATGAGGTAATTTGATCCCTGGGAGACTCCAGGAAACAGCCCCGGGGGAAATATCAGTCTGGTGGTTGTTGAGGGATGAGATTATGACGATATGTGGCGAAAATGGGAATAAAACTGGCTATTTAGATGCAGGAAAGACAGGCTGCCACTTGGCCCCCACGGCGCTCTATTTTACAACTGGATTGGAGAGTATTGATCTCAAAACAACGTGTAGGACGGCCAGAAATGCTGCGGAGATCACTGGGTGAGTCGTCAGATCATAATTAATGTGAGGAGAGGGGTCCAGGTTCAAAAAAACCGAAATTCTCCTTTAAGAAGAAGAAGAAAAAACATATGCACCACTGTGTGGATCTCATCTGCAATTACTGCTCATGGTCATTGGTGTTGTCAGATACAAGAAAACTTAAATCTTCCGTATTATCACTTTAATGTCAGAATTCTGTCAAAAAAGAAGTCCGAATTCTGAGAGCGAAAAAGTCAGCATACTGTTCCATATGACGTCCCTGATGATGTCACTGATGATATTACCGATGTGTACCGAAATGTGAATGTCTGGGATCCCTAGATTTTAGCCGTGTTGTTGAGGGTACCCCAAAAACATTGCCTAAAGTGCCATAAGGCTGAATGACCACACCACTGCGTCGTGCGCTTCAGGTATTTGCGCTTGTTATTAAAACAAGTGAACAAAATCCACCGATGGGGTGAGATAATCCCACTTTTCCCCTTCAAAGTAAATCCACTTATTTAAAGAATTGTGTGCATACTGTACTAGTCAGAGTCAGAGTCAGTTTATTTACCATTTGCAGTCGAAACTACATTGGAATTGGGGTGCAAGAGCTTAAAACATAGACACAAATATGACAAGTCATGACAACATAACATAGCATATAAATAGACAGACAGTAAAAAGGTTTAAAAAGTAAATAAGATAAAATAAGAGAATAAAACAATAAAATAATAAAAAAGGAGACAGGTACATCTGTGGATAAAGGCCCGAGTCATCCAGCTCACTTATTAAAGTGCAGGAGCAAACAAAGTGCACAGTCAGACATAAAGTGCACAGTAGTAAAGTGCCTAAGCAAGGATTAATTGCATGAGAAGACCAGTATAAGACATCTTATACAAAAGAAAATAACAGAAAAAGTAAAGGTCTAGGTGTGTCTAGGTGGTCTGGACAACAGAGATCTACCGTTTAGATTTGTGATCGTTCAAACTACGCACAGCACTCGGGTAAAAGCTTCTCGCAAAGCGAGTGGTGGAGCATTTAATGGAGCGGTAGCGTCTACCCAAAGGGAGTAACTCAAAAAGACTGGCGGCCGGGTGACCTGCAGGGTCCCTGATAATGCTGGAGGCCCGGGACAGAAGTCTGGAGCTATAGAGCTCTTCTAGTGCCGGCAGGTTGACACCAGTTATCTTGCGGGCAAGGCGCACTACCCTATTTAAAGATTTTCGCTCCTTAACAGTAAGGTTACCAAACCATACAGTGAAGGAACTAGTGAGAATGCTCTCAATAATACAGCGATAAAAGTTGACAAGGATCTGGCTGTTGTGGGTGAACTCCTTAAGTCTTCTTAAGAAGAAAAGACGTTGCTGAGACTTTTTAACAATCGCTTTGGTATTTGAGTGCCAGCTAAGATCATCCGAGATAGTGACACCTAGAAATTTGATACTTTTTACCATCTCAACCTCTGTACCATTGATTATTATAGGATGGTGAGGTGCCTTTTTACGGCGGAAGTCAATGACAAGCTCTTTTGTCTTGGAGGCATTGAGAATTAGGTTGTTGGCCTCGCTCCACCTGACAAGTTCTTCTACCTCAGATCTGTAGTTAGACTCGTCATTTGAGCTAATGAGCCCAATGACAGTGGTGTCATCCGCGTATTTAACTATGAGATTGTTGAGGTAGTGAGCGATACAGTCGTGGGTGAAAAGAGTAAACAAGAAGGAGCTAAGAATGCATCCTTGCGGTGAGCCAGTGCTCAGAACAAGTATATCAGACAGATTTTTTCCGATCCTGACTCTTTGAGGCCTCAGGATTAAAAAGCTAAAAATCCACTCACAAAGAGCATCACACAGACCAAGATTTTGCAGTTTACGGATCAGAAGTGAGGGAATGATCGTATTAAAAGCAGAGCTATAGTCTATGAAAAGCATTGCAGTGGGATCTGCCTTAATGCAAGATGTTGTCACTTGATTGGTTATGGAAAACTATTGGGGGGGGGATCAAACTGCATAGGTCATAGGTCATAGGTCAATCAAAACCTTCACACATGGTTCTACCCTCAAGATGACTCCTAAATTGAATAGTAGTGTACTCTCATTTTGAAAGTCTTCTTGTTTGTGAAGCTCTGTCAGTGTTTCCTTTCTGTGTCCCAGAGAAATGCACAGTGTTTGCTAACAGCCTGTCTGTGTCTGCAGTTCTTCCGCTCGGTTCAGTCCACCTGCACAGAGCTGCTGAAAGTGATCGAGAAGTACCAGCAGAGGATCACATGTGAGTAATGCTTCAACAACCCTTCCAGGGTCTTAAATCTTTACAACACAACACACACAGCTAATCATTAATCCCAAATGGGAAGCTTTTTTCCTTATTTTTGTCTTTCTGATCACATTAGTTCCCCCTACCTCTAACTCACGTCATTTATTTTGTTATCGTGCGTGTACGAGTACGTCCAACTTTAACTTCCGCCTCTCTCTGCAGACCTGTCCCAGGAGGAGAACGAGCTGGGTCTGTTCCTGCGCTTCCAGGCCGAGCACGACCGCACCAAGGCCGGCAACATGATGAACGCCACCAGCAAGGCCCTGTGCGCCTCCGCCAAGCAGAGGTCAGCTGGGCGTCCTACCAACGCCTAATGCAACTGCATTAAACAAGCAAACCAAGGATGATGTGCTGTAATGATGAATACACAAAACATTCAAAACAAGAGGTTAGGGGTGAATAGTCAACGATTTGGTGATTAGTTCTCAGGAGCCTGATTCAACTGCCAATCTCACAGTCGAATCATCGCAAAATGTGCGTTTGACTAAGGATCATTCCATTCCGCCTATATGGGAGTGCTGAATGTCTGATTTGACATAGAATTGCTTGGTTTCTCCCAATAAATAATGCTATGTTAGACCATTTTGGTATAAATATCAACCTATTTATACTGTAAAACTTTAATTAGAAGCGAAGTCCCAATTAAACTCTGAGTCCCTCTTACTAGCCGGGTGAGGCTACACGTTTTGACAAAATGTCAGATCTCAATTTTGGCTTTCATTCTTTCTAAGTCTAAGGTACTGTATGCTACAGGGCTCTCTCTCCTCTCCTCTGGCTCCTGCAGAATTACGCACAACAATGGGATCCATGGTTAACCAGGCGGTGTGCACAGGCAGGATCACCATGGATCCCCCATGCGTAATTCTCCCATTTCTGTCATTCACATTTCTTTGTAATATGCAGAATCTGATTAGTAATTCCTTGTTATGCCTCCACCGGCGATAGCCAGGCCGGAGGCATTATGGATTCAGGTTGTCCATCCGTCCGTCCGATGTTCGTTAACGCGATATCTGAGGAACGCCTTGACAGAATTTCACCAAATTTGCCTCAAACATCGACTTGGACTCGAGGGTGAACTGATTAGATTTTTGTGGTCAAAGTTCAAAGGCCAAGGTCACTGTGACCTCTCGAACGCCATTTTCAAGCTTGTTAAGACGATATCTCAGGAATGCCTTGACGGAATTTTATCAAATTTGCCTCAAGCATCGCCTTGGACTCAAGCATGAACTGATTAGATTTTGGTGGTCAAAGTTCAAAGGCCAAGGTCACTGTGACCTCTCGAACGCCATTTTCAAGCTTGTTAAGACGATATCTCAGGAATGCCTTGACGGAATTTCATCAAATTTGCCTCAAGCATCGCCTTGGACTCAAGCATGAACTGATTAGATTTTGGTGGTCAAAGTTCAAAGGCCAAGGTCACTGTGACTTCTCGAACGCAATTTTCAAGCTTGTTAACGCGATATCTCAAGAATGGCTTGATGGAATTTCTTCTGATTTGGCTCAAACATCGACTTGGACGCAAGGATGAACTGATTCCATTTTGGTTATCAAAGGTCAAAGTTCAAGGTCACTGTGACCTCACACACCCAATTTCCAAGCTCTATAACGCAACATCTCAGGACCGCCTTGACGGAATTTCTTCCAATTTGCCTCAAATGGCGATTTGGACTCAAGAATGAATTAATGGCGGAGGCATAAATCCGCGGTGCGGTCGTTCTAGTGTTAATTATGTTTTTATCACCAGTCATTCAGGCTACGATTTGAAAAAAGAACTGTTGCGTTTTTGCTGCCTACGGCACGGGGAGAGCGCAGTCCATGGCGCCGGGCAGCTTGACCCCTCTCCACCTGTCCGCTCGGCCCGCTCTGACAAGTTAGAGAGGTTAAAACATTTTGAAATTAAAAAAGAGAGAGACACCAACTTAGAGTGCAGAGGGACATTTGGACTTAAAAGGGAGATAACTGTGTTCTAAACTAGAAGAGAGAGGAAGGGGGATTGTTTTTTGTTGTTTTACTCTTGGAGCTGTGGAGAGTGGAGCGCTCTCCTCTGTGTGTCTCTGTCTGTCTGTCTGTCTCTCGTTATGGATCAATGAGCAAAAAACATAAAAGAAAAATGATTCAACGATAGACAAGACTTGACCAATCCGATTTGATTATGTAAGTTCTTAGTCGGGGTCACCCCTACAAGAGATATTTTGCTATGCTGCAGTATGAGCTATTTAATTCTCTTACAATATCTTCATCGCACACTTTGTCTCCCCCTGCAGGCTGGCGCTGTGTCCGCCACTGCACCGCATGCAGCAGGAGGTGGAGACGTTCCGGCGGCGTGCCATCGCCGACACGCTGCTGACGGTGGGGCGCATGGAGAAGGCGCGCACCGAGTACAGAGGAGCCCTGCTGTGGATGAAGGACATCTCCCAGGAACTGGACCCAGACACATACAAGCAGCTGGAGAAGTTCCGCAAGGTAGGGGGCGCTGTGTGTGTGTGTGTGTGTGTGTGTGTGTGTGTGTGTGTGTGTGTGTGTGTGTGTGTGTGTGTGTGTGTGTGTGTGTGTGTGTGTGTGTGTGTGTGTGTGTGTGTGTGTGTGTGTGTGTGTGTGAGACAATATACAAGCAGTGTGTGAACAACTATTCTAGTGCTTTTCAAAGTGGGGGTCGGGGCCACTAGGGGGGCCTCAGCAAATTAATGGAGATGCTTAAAAAAAAACATCTTTATGGGGAAGGAAATGATTTAGTTCTATTTGTTAATACTACAGTATGATAAATAAAGAATATAATATAGGTTTTATGAATATTTTATAAATTCTATTTAGTGTAGTATTAACAAATATAATTGACTCTTTTCCTTCCACATAAAAATCATATATGTCATGCCCATCTGTGCATTGCCTGTCAGTCAAAACATCATCACATTTGTTGTCATTTCCTTCTGGTGTGGGTAATAGTCTGGGACAATGTTTATAATGGGAAACAGAATTATTGAATATGAAGAAATGAGAAAAGATACAAATGTAATTATTATGTTATTACATTAATAATAGTAAGTAAATATATTCTGATGCGGTTTTTGACATTTTCAAAAGTATTGCCAATGGGTTTCTTTCTAATTGCAATAGGGGGGCCGTGGACATAGGCTAATGCTATATTAGGGCCTTGGCTTTGAAAAGTTTGGGACCCCCTGAATTATGACATGTAGGAAAGAAGTAGGATCCACACACCATGAAGCTCCCGTTTTAAGGTTTTTTTATTTTGCGAGTGTGACGTTTCGAGCCCAAAGGCTCTTCCTCAGACGCTTTCGCTAGTGTCTGAGGAAGGCATCTCCACAGATCTTCTCCATGTCTCTTTGGGTCGGCCTCGTTTTGTTTTTCCTGGTGGTGTCCATCTCATGCCTCCCAAAATCAAATATACAATAGACATTTTTCTCTCTCTGTTTCCAGGTCCAGGCCCAGGTCAGAGGGACAAAGGGCCAGTTTGAGAAGCTGAAGAACGACGTGTGTCAGAAGGTGGACATGCTGGGAGCTAGCCGCTGCAACATGCTCTCCCACTCCCTCTGCACTTACCAGGTACAGATGCTGTGTGTGTGTGTGTGTGTGTGTGTGTGTGTGTGTGTGTGTGTGTGTGTGTGTGTGTGTGTGTGTGTGTGTGTGTGTGTGTGTGTGTGTGTGTGTGTGTGTGTGTGTGTGTGTGTGTGTGTGTGTGCGCGCGCGCGCGCATGCAGAATAAGAAAAACTCCAACATGAGATACAGTATCTACCATTTGAAAAACAGACATGTACTTTGCTAAGTACTTTTGCCAAAAAAAAGAAAGAAAGAAAAAAGAAGAAAAGCAGATATTTTGTTCTCTCATGTAGAGTATGTGGCAGGACATAGAATTACCGTAAATTTCGGACTATAAGCCGCGGCTTTTTCCCCGTTTTTTGGCCCCAGCGGCTTATATAACGGTGCGGCTTATCTATGGATTTTTTCAGCAAACGGCCACTCGGTGACCTCCAAAATCGATGGATTTTACAGGTTACACAGCTTCATCTGCACATTTTATGTGCATTGCTTTGCTGCTTGTTTTTTCGATAATTTTTTTGTAAAGCACCTTGAATTGCCTTTGTGTATGAAAGGTGCTATATAAATAAAATTTGACTTGACTTGACTTGACATCATTTGGCGGAAATCAACCGGCATCACGGTGAACATGGCGCTCAGCTAGACAGCTGCTACACCAGACCAAACAATATGTTTTAGCGATCTGATCTAAAATGAATAAGGTGACCAGAACCAACTGAATAACTTTAAAGAGTGGGGCGAATGTCTGCTGGAAGAAGCACAAGACTGAAAACCAGTAAGCAGAAAGAAAAGAGACGAAGCAATCACCGCCATGAATGAGGAAATGACTCACCTGCTGGAGGCTGGAGATACACGGCTTGGGCTTAACTTTTACTCCGTGAAACGCTATCGATTAAGTCCGACATCGCTCAGAGGTTTTGAGCAGCTTGAAAACAAGTTTGAAAACGTGCAGAAGTCCATCCACTCACTCACTAAAGAAAATAAGGCAACCGTGAACAGAGTTTCTAATGCGGAAAAGCGCATCAGCGCACTGGAGGACAAAAACAAAAACTCTTGCCCTCTTTTCACCACACCGCGGACACTGTGTGCACTGTAAAAAAAAACACAGGTGGTGTTGTGTTATGTTGTTTTGTTGAAATGTTAATAAATGGGAGCTTCCTCAAACAGCCATCTCTTTCCCGACAATCCCCTCTGTGCACGAACCCTTACATATGGTAATTAAACATTAAAACACAATAAAAAAAAAAAAAAAAAAAACATTAAAACACCTGCGGCTTATAGTCCGGTGCGGCTTATATATGTAACAAACAGGCAATTTTGCTGCTGCGGCTTATACTCCGGTGCGGCTTATAACCCGGAAATTACGGTACTATTGTTATTGCTTCGTCTGCCAAATGTTTATTAATATTAGGGTGGTGTGATGTGATGCTATGACAATTTAATTACCCTCCCTCTGGGAGAATTAACGATCAAGCTTGTTCTTTTCTTTTCTGTCTGTCTGTTTGTCTCTCTCTCCTTGCTTTTTTGCTTTCTTTTTCTTTGCGGGTTACCTCAGACCACTCTGCTGCAGTTCTGGGAGAAGACGGCCCATGCCATGTCAGGAATCCACGAGGCCTTCCAAGGACATGTCCCCTACCAGTTCAACACTCTCAAGGTAACTAGACATGTCCCCTACCAGTTCAACACTCTCAAGGTAACTAGACATGTCCCCTACCAGTTCAACACTCTCAAGGTAACTAGACATGTCCCCTACCATTTCAACACTCTCAAGGTAACTAGACATGTCCCCTACCAGTTCAACACTCTCAAGGTAACTAGACATGTCCCCTACCAGTTCAACACTCTCAAGGTAACTAGACATGTCCCCTACCAGTTCAACACTCTCAAGGTAACTAGACATGTCCCCTACCAGTTCAACACTCTCAAGGTAACTAGACATGTCCCCTACCAGTTCAACACTCTCAAGGTAACTAGACATGTCCCCTACCAGTTCAACACTCTCAAGGTAACTAGACATGTCCCCTACCAGTTCAACACTCTCAAGGTAACTAGACATGTCCCCTACCAGTTCAACACTCTCAAGGTAACTAGACATGAGGAAGGTAGGTAGAGCAGGACATGTCCCCTACCAGTTCAACACTCAAGGTAACTAGACATGAGGAAGGTAGAGCGGTAACTTGACTGACATAATTATGAAGAGCCTAGCTTACCACACAGCACATAGAGTTGGTGTCAATCGTGTGTGGCTGCTAAGTGACTGACCTGTCAGTGTAAATGTCTTTTCTATCATATTTGACGCCGTGCTTCCCTCTCTCAGGACCTGCGGGACCCCCTGGAGGAGATAACAGAGATGGAGCAACAAGAAGACAGGAAGGAGAAGGCTCTACAGAGCAACACAGACAGGTGGGCATGCACACACGCACGCACACACACAGACACACACACACACACACACACACACACACACACACACACACACACACACACACACACACACACACACACACATCTGTGTCCCTTATGTATTAGTCAATAGTAGCAGAGGAAGTTTGCGCTCTTTAAGACTCAGGCTTACAACTGATTGCTAAAGGTGCGCGAGGCCAGGTAAATAGTCCAAACAAAGAGTGAAGAGGGCTCGCACATCTCTCTGCTTCTCAACACTAACACTTAGAGCTGCAACGAATAGTCGATTCATCACCAACTATTTTTATAATCGATTAATTGTTTAGACAAATTTTTAATTAAAAAATACAAAAACTATTTTGTTCCAGCTTCTTAAATGAGTTTCTTTAGTCTTCTATGATAGTAAACTGATTATCTTTGGGTTCTGGACTGTTGGTCATGACAAAAGAAGACATTTGAGGATGTCATCTGATACGAGATATCAGACAAGCTTGCAGTCACACATTAGACTGCTTATTCCATGTGTGAATTGGGAAAGACTGCTTTTTCCTTTTACGCTCCTGACAAATGGAACAGGCTCCAGGACTCTCTAAAACTGGAGTGGTTGGTCTCTATATAGTCGTTCAGAGTACTTCTTGAAGATACATTACAAAGGGATTCCTCTTAACGTGTTTTTTATCAACTGATCTTATTTATTTGTACTGTAATTTTAAACTTCTTTGTGTGTGCAAATGTCTAAATGCACAGTAACAGGGCATCCTTGCAAATGAGAGCTTGCTCTCAAGGGCCCCCCTGTAAAGGTTAAATAAAAATAAATAAAAAATCTGGGGCTTTGGGGATTGACATTTGGGTGATTGGCATTTCCCCCCATTTTGTGACATTTTATAGACCAAACGACTAATTAATCAGTCGAGAAAATAATCAACAGATTAATCGATAATGAAAATAATCGTTAGTTGCAGCCCTACTAACACACACACACACACACACACACACACACACACACACACACACACACACACACACACTCCTGGTGTTACTCATTTCCCGTCTGTATTTTCATGGTCTGTCCTGTCCTTTCTGTCTTGTATTGCACACAACCATCTCAGCTTTATCTTCATCAAACATGAGGCCAATGTCATGCCCATTTTCACTCACAAGTAAGTGTGTGTGTGTGTGCGTCTGATCACTAGTGACCCACTAGGTAGTTCAAGCCTGTAGAACAGTGAGCCTGTGAATCGCATAGGTATTTGTGTAGGAGGTGATCAGATGGAGGCTATAAATAGCATTGCTATAAATAGTAAAACGTTGTCTCACCAATTAAGTAAGGCACCTTGTCATTTTCCCTTCCTCTATCTCCCTCCTTCCTTCCCAGCCTGGTGTCCTTGGACGATGACAAGCCATCAGGAGGTGCCTCTGACACTGGTATGTACTGTACCGCCTCCTCTAGGCTGAAATGTGGCATCAGTGAGGATAAGGTGGGATGAAATATTAATGATCCCATGAGGAAATCGGGTCATTGCAGCAGCTAATAGGATAAAGCGAATGAATGAATTAATAAATAAATGAATCAATCAATCAATAAATAAATGTATTAAATATAACGCTTATTGGGCTTTAAAAGCCTGCAGACCATTCAGTGTCTCTCTCCCTCCTGTGTGCACCATTTGTTCTATTCTTTCAGTTTGTTTTCACAAAGGATTTAGTTCATAAAAATAAAATTACTTTGGTGTATGACTCCCTTATTGTTAGTTCCTTGAGCCGGGTTGTAACATATGGAGTAAAAGTTATAACAATAAAGGAAATATATATATATATATATATATATGATATTAATAATAATAACAATATAATTATTGTGGTTATTATTTTTATGCCTAAGGTGTAATCAATCATCTTAACGACCCCAACCACCAGGCAAGACAAAGCCAGGAGAGTGAGATGGTCATCACACAAACGATTGTGGGTCAGAATTATCCAAAAAAGATGTCCTAGAACTCTAACCTGATGCTGCCAGATGGATGGTTTTGTTTTCACAATCTCATGATCTCACGCAAATCCAGCTGCCTTGCAAGGTTATCCTAACTCCTTTTCCAAACCACTCTTCCTTGGCCTCATGATGTTTTCCATCCAGGTCAAGGAAAAGTGGTTACGAAAAGGTGTTGGGACGTATTTTTTTGGACAATTCAAACGTAGCCATGGGGAGAGGGGGAGGGGGAAATGGCCGTAGCTAGGGATAGGAAGGTGGTAGAGAGCTGGGATTGGAGGAGTGGCTAGGGCTGTGTGGGTGGTGTGAGCGGGCGTGCTGCCATGAAGCTGGATGGCCACACCACTGCACCATGGGCTTCAAGGTTTGTCCCCTTAACTTGACTTAGATCGATGGCTGAAAATGCTTCTGCTATCAAGCTCCATTGTAGCTGTCCCAACTGTCATCTGCCAAAGCTACAGTGCTGAAGTGTTTTGGGGTGGATTATTCCTTTATTCCTGCTGAAAGAATCACACTTTATGCAGTTTTGGACGTGGACTTATATGGCCGTGGTTTCATCTGCAGGCCCCGACCAGAGCAGTGACAGACGGAGCCAAACCAGTGACAGCAGTAAGTGTGTGTGTGTGTGTGTGTGTGTGTGTGTGTGTGTGTGTGTGTGTGAGTGAGTGAGAGACACAGAGCCTCTAGTCTAGAGTGTTTGCTGTCATGCATACTAGCCAATACTTGTGTAAATAAATAGTTCAGATGTGTGAATATAGATTCCAGGCCGTTGCCGACTGTGTCGATTGGCTGCCTGTTATTTTGATGCCCCTCTGATCTCAGTGTAGTAAACCCATCGTGTACTCTAGCCCTGCACGATATCAGCGGGTCGTTGAGTTTGTTGGGCACCGACGACGACCTGATGCTCATGGCCTGTGACCCCGCCCAGTCCCAGCCCGGCCTGCAGCCCCCCCTCCCTCCCCGGGCTGTGGACCCAGAGACCTGGAGCTTCGGGAGCTTCCAGTCCTGCCTCTCAGAGCCCGACGCCCCCGGTAACACAGGCTGTGTGTCTAGCTGTCGGCTCTCTGGCTCCACTCTCCTCTTACCCTCTGCCTGCCATTTCTCCCTTCACACCGACCGACATGCTGGTTCTCACCTTCTCTGGATCTCACCTTACCCTTAACTTAACACATTAATTTGGATGTGTCAGAAACACCTCTTTTCTCTGGGTTCTTGATTCTGCTTTTTACTCTTTGAATCTGGGCTCAGTTTGCCAGGCCTGTGCAAGGATCTTTGTTTCCTTCAAGTTTCTCTTCTTTCTTATGAAGAACAACCGAGCGCCTACTTCGCTTCTCAGTATCACTTCTTTGACATTCTGGGCCATTTTTACTGTTTGTTCCCCCTCTGCATTGTTCATCTCTTGTCATATATGTTTCACCTAACAGACATGCACATTTTATTTTAGGGCTGGGTAGCACCACTGATTTCCCGAGTCGATACGATTCTGATACACAAGGTCCCAATTTGATACGATATGATATGATTTGATATCGACATTTCCGTTACAATAAACATTTTGCTTGGATATGAAAGAGATTCTCAAATAACTATTGCTGTAAATTGTACAAGGAACCCTCTAAACTGGTGCATTATTAAGAATATTGTTTACAGATGTTTACGAGACCTCGTTGCTCGAACCAAACCAGGCGAGTCTAATGGGATTAAAGCTTCAAGCATCCATGGGAAAAGGCATTATATAAAAAGATCGATATTGGGAGTTATGAATCGATATCAGTTCCTTCAAATGAATATCGATTTGATATCAATATATCGTTTTGTTTTTTTAAGCCAGCTCTACTCTACTTGTATATCGCCTCAGGTATTTGTTAGTTTGTTTATTTGGATCTCGTTTAGCCCTATTGGGCTATTCTTCCAAGAGTCCAAAGCATAAAAAAACATTTAATACACATAACAGAAATATAATACAGTATACAAGTAAAGTAAAAACATTCAGCAATCAGCACATTATCCTCCCACGTGCTATGTCCTACCGGTGAGGCTCCAGCTGTCAGGTGAAAAGAAGTGGCTGGCTACTGCTCATGTCTCGGAGGAAGCATGGTGCTAGTCTCAGCTCTCCCCAGATCGGCAGAGGGTGGAGCAGCGACCGGGGCAGCAGGGGGAATAATTGGCGAAGTACAATTGGGTAGAAAATGTTGATAAAAAAAGAAGAAGCATTCATCAGCACATTCACACACATTGACAACATAATACACACAACACTACACAGATAATAATGCATGCATGATGCCATACCACCCAATCATTCAATCTTACAGTCATCAACACCAATATACCATACATTTAAAAAAAATCCTCAATTCAGGTTACCTTTGCATATTCTATTAAGCTATAATATTGACTTTAAAACTATATAACAGTACACTGTCAATACAAACACAAGGTATTCTAATTGAAATGTGCTACTGACTTTGTTTGCATAAGTAATCTTAATAAATCATTCACGTTGTACTCGTTCAGTTGAGGAATGGTAGTAATCAGCACGGCTCCTCATAAATACAGCCTTCTGTCTTATCTCTCTAGTCAAGGTCACAAGTTTGTTCTGTAGGTCAGGGGTTCCCAAACTTAAGGATGCTTAATACTTTGAAATCTGAAAATCTTCCGGGGCCCACCCAAACCTTTAATCACAACTCTGATCAACACACCAGACTAAAATGATGTATTTCCCTATTATGTTTTTTATATTATATATTTTTTATTTCATTAACAGAGCATGTGAATTTGGGCATAAGGGAAATTAACAATCCATCCACATCAGGGTAGGAAATTAGCGGGGGCTCGGGGCAAAATGCCCCTAAGAAAATCTAGAATTGCCCTTAGAATTGGGCGATGGGGCTTTTAATACTTTCTGTATTTTAACATTATTCTGTATTTGCAAAGCGTGGCTCGAAAATGGCCAGCTAGGCATCCGTACAACCCCCGCCCCTCCTCCTAGTACTACTAGTGTTATTTGCCTCAGTGACAGGCAGCACAAGCTAGGTGGCCAGCTAGTTCACTCATGTTTTTCATTTCATTTCAGTCATTGGTTGGTCTGTCATGCTACATGCAACTAAGGTATCTCCCAACATTTGATTAAATTGCCCTGGAAATGATCCAAAGTGCCCCCGGAATTATTTCACAGGGGCAAAAATAGCACTTGTTTAAAAATGTTAATTTCCTACCCTGATCCACATACAAAAACATTTAGACAAAATACCCAAAAGCAGATTGCCAACATTTTCTCCCCCCTTATTCATCAGAAGTATTTGCATGCATAACACATTTGTTGAGACAAAATGTGATGAGCAACAACAGAAGAAATCAATCCACAAGCTAAAAATTCTAGGCTGTGAAAAGTGCTACCTTATCTGTAAAGGGGAGACTCATGGGTACCCATTGAACCCATTTTCATTCAGATAAATTGAGTTGAAATAGTTTTCCCTTGCCCATATTTAACCTACGTTTGGAGCATTATTTACCCCCCTTCCCGACAAGCTAGCATATTATGCTTGGTAGCCAGGGTGAACCCAGCCTTCAACGTGACGTCACAGACTATGCCTGTAACGTGACCGATAGTAAATGGAGGTCATGTGGAGGCTGGGTTTACCCAGGCTATTTGCTTGGGATGCCTTAGGTCTTCTAGTTTCTTCTGATAACAGGATCTCTGTAGCTTTCAAAATGACCCTGCTACAGCCATTTGATTGCCTGTGAAAATTGGGAGTGTTGGCAGACCACTCGCAGCCCACCTGCAGTACCTCCATGGCCCACAGTTTGGGAATCACTGCTGTAGGTCAAACGTCTCATTGTTTGGGTGTCATGTCTCTGCTTAGGTTGCTATCTGTCACCAATGTGTGCTTGGACTTCACTGTGTGTGCTGACCTTTTCTGAATCTCTACAAGATGTTTGCTTTTGAGTTTGCCTCTTCTGTTTTTTCTAACACACTCCTCTACCTCTCCCCCCCCCCTCTCTCCCTAGATGGGGACCTGCTCTCTGTCGGGACCATGCTGAAAGCGGAGGAGGAGGACGGGGAGAGGGGCGACATAGCTTTCCTCAAAGACCTGCTTAGCCCGGGTCCCGCAGGAGCCGACGAGTTCAGCAGAGAGTGGCAGGACGCTTTCGGGCTGTTCGAGCCCTCCAGCCTCCCCCCTGCGGCCACGGGTCCCCAGGCAGTGGCTACCAGCGGGGGCCCCGGGGGAGCGGCCCGCGCCCCCTCCAACCCCCCCAGCCCCACTGGCTTCTTGCCCTCCCAGCTGCTGGATCACAGTCTGAGCTCCACAGGTCAGTCACACCACCCTCTGCTGGTGAGGTGATAGTTTAGTTGCTTGGATCAACTAATTTTGTATTGATTTAAACTGTAAACTGAATTATGGGCATTTATTAATAAGGTTTGATTTTTTCAAAATGCTACTGGAAAAAAGAAATCTCTACCTAAAATCTTTCAGTCAGTTATTTCAAATCACAGACGATGCTATTGTCAAAAACTCAACTCTTTTATATTGACAGATGTTAAGATGGCTCAAATTTTAATTGTAACGCATCATTTACATTACCTTCATGTCTGCAATTATTTTTGTAAGTGTAAATCCCATATTCTTTTTCCTTTCTTTTCTTAATCTGTTCCGTTTCTTAGGCTGGTCCACCCCACCCATGTTTCAAGCCCCGCCCCTGCAGCCTCCTTCTGGCCAGGCCCAATCAGCTCATGCGGCTCCAAGTTCAACAGCCAATGGTAAGACAGCTGCTGCAACACTGGAAGTCATAAATTGCCCCAAAACACATTTTTACAAACCTAAAGCTAACCTCATCGGTATTACCTTGGATGTGCTAATAACAAGCTGTATCTCTAGAGCTAGATGGCATGCCATGTTATTTAATCTGTTTAATTGATTTTGTGTGTGTGTGTGTGTGTGTGTGTGTGTGTGTGTGTAGCTGCTCCAGGTGGGTCCAGAGACATGTCTGCCTGGTTCAATCTGTTTGCGGACCTGGACCCCCTCTCCAACCCCGACGCCATCGGACGCTCCGCGGACGAGCTGCTCAACGCCTGAAGCCCTGTGTGTGTGTGTGTGTGTGTGTGTGTGTGTGTGTGTGTGTGTGTGTGTGTGTGTGTGTACATGTGCAGAAACAAAGGTGTGGATTTCTTTTCTTTTTTCTTTCAACTCCCAAGTAAATGAACACACATAAACATGTATACACACACACACACACACACACACACACACACACACACACACACACACACACACACACACACACACACATATTTACGTTACAGTAGAAGACCTCCTGCATATATTTTACACTGGAAAATGAATTTAAAACACTGGAAAATGAGTTGAAAACACTGGAAAAAACAAAAGATTTTGGAACATACTACTCATCAGCTCAGACTTGCTCTCTGTACCATTGAGAATGACTGTTAACACTACTGGCGGAGCTCGTATTTGCATATGCACACAGCAAAAACACCATGAGGCGTCTTGTATCTTAACGTCACAAAATATTACCTTTCGCAAATTAGTTATTGCGGCTTATATCGAGCAGAGAGAGCGTTTTGGTGGCCTGTTTGTTTTGGACTGTGGTTTGTGTCTTGCGTGCATTTTTCTGCATTTTAATGCTGTTTGTTCGGGCGTGTGTGTGTGTGTGTGTGTTTGCTGTGTCTGACTGTATACACACTGCAAGGGACCTGGGACTTATAAATCTTCTCTATTTACTCCTCAATATTGTTTAAATGCTATATACTGTAACACAATTGATTGTAACCGAAGAGTGTGTATACCGGACAGATGTAGGATGTAAAACAACAAGGTGTATTTGCACACAAAAAGACAACAAACGGCAGCAGTGGAAGGATTTGGCTGAAGGACAAGCTGCTCCAGGACCGACCTGGATCTCAAAGTCTCTGACACTTTAATAAATAATGTGATACTTTATCGATCCATATAGGAAACACTTCTCCTATCGCTCTCCATGGCTGAAAGATGCATTCAAAAGCCAGCGTTGAACTGTGAAATGTCTAATGCTCTCTGGAGAAAATGGACAGGAGCCTGAGCTGGAGTTCCATTACAGGCACAGCGGAAGTTTCAACACCATCCCAGTTCCGGCTTTTGCCTCTCACCGTTTCTCCTTCCACCTTGGAGATTGCAAATCATTCCAGTTTCCAATTACTTTGAATGCAACATCAGGGTAAAAAGAGGATGTTTGAAATTGTCTTCATTATCTCACTTCACAAGCAGATGTCCATGAAGTCAAGGAAAATGTGTGAAGCATGTGTGTGTGTGTGTTTTATTTTGAGGGAAATGGTTAATGTGATTTTTTTTTCATCAACTACGCTGCATCAAGATATATTTATTTTCAGACTATCAATGTCACTGTTGGAGCATCTATTTTTTCTGCGCAGTACACTGGGACGACGAAAGACCAAAATAACACTGTAAAACTTGTAATCACATACATGTATATTTTTAGGTCTGAAAGGGATGTATTGTATTTTTTAGAATGTAGAGATGGATTTAGAAAATATATTGATGGTATTTTATTGTGAGAAATATACTGACATTGGAGAACTGTGTTACCATGCAGCATGTTCCTGACTTATTTAATGCTACAATGGATTTTACAATGGGAAAGAAAGCTATTGCTGAGAATTACAGGCCTGAACTCGTTGAATGTTTACTTGGGCCAACACAATATTCTGCATATCACCATGGGAACTGCCCTCAGCTCATACACATGAGATCAGATGTATGTAGGTGTAGATAATGTACTGTACCAACCAAACACTGCTGTGGATGTACAGTCAGTTGCACTCCAGGTTATCATAATGTGGGCATATGGGTAGTGCAGTGGTAGATTCCCTGCCTGCAGGTTCCAACCCCCGTGTTCCCTCCGGCCTGGCCGGGCGTCCATACAGGCACAATTGGCCATGTCTGCGGGTGGGAAGCCGCATAAGCGGTGTGTGTCCTGGTCGCTGCACTAGTGCCTCCTCTGGTTGGTTGTTTGGGGGGAGGGGAACTGGAGGGAATAGTGTGATCCCCCAATGAGCTACATCCTGCCAGTGAACCTCCTTGCTGTCAGGTGAAAAGAAGCGGCTGGCGACTGCACATGTATTGGAGGAAGCATGTGCTAGTCCCCAACTCTCCCCAGATCAGCAGAGGGGGTGGAGCAACGACTGAGACAGCAAGGGGAATTGGCCAAGTACAATAGACCCTTTTCACGGGGGCCATTTTGTGTCGAAAAGGCAGAATAAACACAGGTGCAAGCAAAACACTAATGAGGGTTTCCAAATTCAAATCATGGAAGTTGGAAACTCTCAGTGTTTTGCTTGCACCTGTGTTTACCCCTGCCTTTTCAACACAAAATGGCACCACCCGTGAGAAGGGTCTATTGGGGAGAAAATGTGTGAACAATCTGGGGGGGAAAGTGATCATAGTACATCATGTTTGTTTTTTACCCTGCTTTGTATCATGAATGAGTCAGATAATGTGGAAAAACATGATTTTATACAGTGTATATTAGTATCTCTGCTTTTGGGGAAAGGGTCTGTACTTTCTCTTTATGATGTTTTGTGACACATGGACTCTGTAACCTTTTAATCTGCTGACAAGACGATTGTTGATGCCAGAAGGTTGGAGATGCTGTGGAATGGTCTTTCATTTGTCCCTTGTCTTTGAGGACACCTGAAAGGAGCTTGACTGATGTGTGACAGCCAGTTGTATTTGTGTAAGTCTATATTGAATGCTTTCTTTACACGCTAAGAAAAGGAAAGTATTTCTCTAAATCAGTCACAAATGCTTTAATTCAACTATGCCTTTTATTTCACTGGAGGGATTTAACGTCAAACAAAGGATGAAATCTTGGCAGTTTAGTTTTCCAAT
>NC_139625.1:64952716-65007716 GCF_964638095.1 Poromitra crassiceps
AGACCTTCTTCAGATTCAGTTATATAGGCAGGTAGATCTGTGTGTGGACCAATCCCGACACACCACACCCCAGCATCATAATTGGAGCCAATTGGCCTGAATTGGCAGGTATGAAGAAGTATGACATTCCAGCATTAAAGCAAAATAAATTAGGCTACATTGAAATAGCAATAATGCAAATACACTTCATACATTGTAGAGGGAGTCTCTTGCGCTTCAACCCCTCCACATAGGGAGGTCGGTGCTCTCATAAGAGGACAAAACACTGGAAAAGGTTCAATGGGCCACTTCAGTAAAGACTGAACCCAAAGAGAGGACTGGAGCACACGAAATCACTAGAAATGATTTAATAGGTACAAAGCACTGACGTTTCGACGCACACAGCGTCTTCTTCAGAGTAAAACCACTTCATACATTATACAACACAATTAGATGCCATTTAGGTTGAAGCCTATAGAAAAACCAACATAGCCAGAGTCATAGGGAAAGAAAAATATGTAGCCTAATGATTCTGGTGGGAACTAAAGGGAATCCTCCTAGAAGAGAGAAATAGGATTAGAGGAATAAAGTTAAAATGTATATATAGACTATACAGATTATATTAACAAAAAACATAAAACTTTGTTTTTGGTACAAAAGTCTAAAAATAGGCTAGGTCCTAGACAACAATATAAAATAATCACAGCATGACTTGGAGGAGGAACTCGTTATTAAGGCCCTTGGGTGACATGGTTTGTAACGTATAAATCCAAAAAGGGAAAACCACCAGAAAACTTAAACAGCGCATATCAGAACACAAAAGCTCTATACGCAGGAATGATCACAACCCAGTCGCCATACACTTTAATGATGCCAAACATGACATTTCTACTTTACGTTTTTGTGGCATTGAACATGTCAGCTTGCCGTCTAGAGGGGGCAATCACGACCTTCTGCTCAAGAGACGTGAAGCTTTTTGGATTTATACGTTAGAAACCATGTCACCCAAGGGCCTTAATGATGAGTTCCTCCTCCAAGTCATGCTGTGATTATTTTATATTAGGACCTAGCCTATTTTTAGACTTTTCTACCAAAAAGTTTTATGTTTTTTGTTACCACTGATAATCTGTATAGTCTATATATACATTTTAACTTTATTCCTCTAATCCTATTTCTCTCTTCTTGTTTATAGGGACATAGGATTCCCTTTAGTTCCCACCAGAATCATTAGGCTACTTATTTTTCTTTCCCTATGACTCTGGCTGTTTGTTTTTCTATAGGCTTCAACCTAACTGGCATCTAAATGTGTTGTACAATGTATGAAGTGTATTTGCATTATTGCTATTTCAATGTAATTTATTTTGCTTTAATGCTGGAATGTCATAGTACTTCATACTTCATAGCCTACCTGCCAATTCAGGCCAATTGGCTCCAATTATGATGCTGGGGTGTGGTGTGTCGGGATTGGTCCACACACAGATCTACCTGCCTATATAACTGAGTCCCTCCTCTTACCCTGTAAGAATCTGAAGAAGGTCTTAGGACCGAAACGTTATTCTTTTCTGTACACTTTTTGCATTTGGAGACGGTGTGCGGGAGTTATTTTATTTTGATCCACCAAAACACAAACATATCCCGTGTGCCTTTATTCCCCTGTTTACATATCCTGTGCCCAGACACAGGAAAAGTGTCATGTACAAAGATGGTCTCTAACGACCAGGCAAACTTTTTCATATATATAATATATATATGAAAAAGTTTGCCTGGTCGTAAAAATATATAAAAATATATATTATATATTTTTTTACATTAATCTAAGTATTCTGAACACTTGTTGTCTTGTTTGGTTCTATTCTGCCTCCCTCTCATTAGGTCATTGTAATACCTCCATCATGGGTCATATAGACTAACTTTCAATGAAAGCCACATGATGACCACCACTCACCTGCTCCTCTCTTGCAGGCTGTCTTGGAGCCTATGGTGCAGAACATTCAGGCTCTCCCTCGTTTTGTTCTGTTCCTTTAGTTTGTAATAGTTGGTTTTGTTTAGTCCTTTAGGTAATCAATTATAGTTATAATAAAATAACTTCAAGATTTTTGTGTGCACAATCATTTACTTTAAACATTTGTGAGAAAACGGGGGGAGGGGGGGGGGTTGATTAAAAAATATATCGACTACAGCAGGTCCTGTGTCACCAGGCTCTTCTCGGCGAGCGAGAAAGAAAGCAGGTCCAGTACGGGTATTTCCAGGGAAGGCCCAGAAAAAAAGTCCTCCACAAATGCCTCCATTGTGTTCGTGAGACAGTCTGTGTCAGTGTCAGCTGGAGTGGAGGTGGTGGAGTGAGATGGAGCCTGGGCCTGGCTGACTGCGGGGCTGCAGGGAGAGGTAGGGGGCGTCATCTCGGCAGGTAGCCCGTACTCCAGACGACGAACGGCCGGTGTCGGCCCCGCTCCGCTTGCAGCTCTGTGTGGCTGCTGGCTGCTGGTAGCTGCTGTAGCCGCCGTATCCATCTTCTCCTTCAGGGCCTTGAGTTTGACCCCCAGTCGCTCGCGTTTAGCCGGCGGTGTGAGGTCACCTGGTAGTGGCTCCAGGGCGTGCAGCTGTCGTTCGGGGGCGAACGGCTCCAGGGCTGGCAGCTGCAGTTCATTAGCAGGTCTGGTGATGTGGCCCGCGTAATCCAGGTTCCCGGCCTTATTCACCTCGTACACCGCCACGCTGCCCGTGTAGGCGGGCTGGGGACCAGGGGACACAGGCACCGTCGACCACGACTTGGGGATCTTGAGTAGTAGGTAGCTCTCAGCTGGTTTCCTCTCGCCATTTCGGTCGAGCTTCATCCCTCTGGTAGCCATGGTCGGTAAAACCTAGCAACTGACCTTGTTCCCACTTTTATACACGTCCTTAGCGACCGCCAAGAGACGTCATACGTGACGTCATGATGTAGGCTTGATGTAGGCTACCTGGGCTAATGTAGGCCTATGTATCATACTAAAAGTAATGGTTCAAGGTCTCTTGACTCAAGAGATCTTGAGCCAGGTTTGTAACCTTGTTGTAACCACTACCACTGTATCTAAACCTCAGTAGGCGGAGCCAAAGAAAGAACCACACAGTGTTTGGGAATCAATGCAAGTTAAGCCAACTGGGAATTTTTCATGCGAAGTCAGGATCTTTGTTCAAAATCTAAAAATATATAGTCATCACCTTCACATTCGTGATGTTGGAAGGTGAGCAGTTAGCTAACTAGCATAATAGCTTTTAAGGCTAGTTTGAACCAGAGCTCTGTCCGGTTTGAATTGAACTTAGGTCAGCTAGGCTAATGTAGCTAGCTTAACTAGCTAATTTAGGAGTAGCTACATTATGAGTAGACTTGCCTCATTGCCAATGTTATTAAGCCAGAAAAACTGTGACTCTTTAGTTGCGTTTTCTGAGGTTTTACTCAGCCTCCCCCCAAAAAATCTTACCAACCTCATGTTATTCTAACAAACCCATATTCTCTTCACATTCAGCATAGCATATGGCTTGCACTAGTCTACCTCCACACAGTCAGTGTGATACCTCATCCTATTGTGGATATGAATAAATTATAGTCAAATTCCTTAAACTAGCCTATTGCTCGTGACCCAAAGTGGGCAACTTCTTCCACATAACAAGAAGCTCATAATGACATTTTCATGAGCCAGGCGTGTCTCAAACTATGCCATGTTGGGTCCTTAAATTGAAGAAGACAAAGACAATGAAGAACACACTCATGCAACACAAACAGTGCTGTTGTTCACACTAGCTTTAGCAAATTTATGCTAAATTTACTTATGCATATTTTTTTAGTGCCCCCAAACTTTTTTGTAAATTCCCCCATTTTTTAGACCAGTGGTTCCCAAACTGGGGTACTTGAGAGGACGGAGAAAATGGAAAAATGTTCAAATAAATCTCCCAGGGACTCATTAATTGCAACTCTCACTCAATTTCTTATTTGCTAATGTTATATTCGGTAACACTTTACAATAAGGTACACAAATAAGAAAGTAGTTACTAGTAAACTAATGAGAAACTAACTTTTATATGATTAGCTAATGGCCTTTAATCAGTAGTTAATCATTAATTAATGATTAGTTAAAGTAAGTTCTGAGTATAGTAGTTAATCATTACTTAATCATTAGTGAAAGTCACATTGTTAGTATAGTAGTTAATCATTAGTTAAAGTCACATTGTGAGTATAGTAGTTAATCATTAGTTAATGATTATACCCCGTTCAAGATAACTCGGACCACTGGAAAAAATTGATTGCGACCTGTAAAAAGTGAATTGAACGGTTGTCCAGGCAGGAATTACAGCTCGGAAATTCGGGTATCATTCAGAGCTCCGCTTTGTCCGAGTTGACGTCATATCCACCATCCAAAATGTTGCATTACCACCTCCACTTCCCAGAACCCTCCTTGGTTTTTCCCTCCGACAGGGAAGTGCAGGTGTGAACGCAAATATGCCAGGGGCGGACGCTCCGAGATGAAGCCTTCAGCGGTCTGAGTTGTCAGGAATGCGGTATTAGTTGTCAGTTCCTTAGTAGAGTAATTACTCATTAGTTAATAGTTATTAACAGGTTGGTTAGCTCAATTGGTAGAGAACCAGACTTACAACCTTGGGGCTGAGGGGTCAAATCTCACCTGGACTAACTATTGAATTTAATAGGTAGGCTACAAGTATGATGTTTCACTTTATATTAGGGTACACAAAAAGAGTAACTAATGTACAGGTAATAATTAAGTAATGGTTCAGTACTCAGAAATTACTGAGTATGATGCACCACTTTACAATAGGGTATACAAAATGAATAACTAATGGACAGGTAATAATTAAGTAATGATTACCTAACGATTAACTACTATACTCACAAACTGACCATTAACTAATGAGTAATTACTCTACTAAGGAACTGACAACTAATCATTAACTACTATACTCACAATGTGACTTTAACTAATGATTAACTACTATACTCAGAACTGACTTGAACTAATCATTAATTAATGATTAACTAATGATTAAAGGCCATTAGCTAATCATCAAATATTCATTAACTAAAAGTTTGTTTCTCATTAGTTTAGGCTACTAGTAACTATAGTACTATATTATTTGTGTACCTTATTGTAAAGTGTTACCGTTATATTCTTCAAAAGGTGGGTTATCATACATTCATTGCATTATAAGTTTTCTCTTGCAGTTTTCTAAGCAAAATGTTGTAGGCCCTAGTCAGGTAAAGGGGGTACTTGGATTCAGAAATCAGGGAAAGGGGGTACTGAAGGCAAAAAAAAAGTTTGAGAAATACTGTTTTAGACAGTGGGGCAAAAGTTGCCCTCAATATATATTTTTTTATTTCCTACAACGTCAAAGCCCTCACCAAATGCGCCGAGGGTTGTGCTACGCCTGTCAGCACAGCTGGCGTGCAGCTCCCCGAAGATGTGACTCGACACAGACCGTGAACAGTGCAAGTATAATATAATGTAGATGGGGAGATAATAGGAAAGAGTGAAAGCTATTACCAAGTATAATCACTATATTCTCTCCTTGGGCTAACTTCTAGTCATTGAAATCCTAGTGAAATCACACAATTTATTCATTTTGCTGGGGACTCCCCTGTGACCCCCTCATCAAGCTGACGTTGGAGCATGTTCCCAGCTAAAGAAAAATATTAAGAATAAATGCTCTTCAAAGCAAATTCAATATTTTTATTTACTAATTTAAAATACTGTATGTCCTTGCTCAAAGAGTCACCATTGAGTTTTCACAAAATTGTGTTGCCAAGGAACAGATTGAAAGCAGTTTATTTCCTGTCAGCTATTGTATTGGCATCATAGACTGTATAAACTGCAACAGGAAGTTAGCTAGGGGCAATTTAGAATCTTTATGTTCACACTTCGCAGTGTTTCCTCTAATACCTTTTTTTTCTTTTCTTTTTGCAGTGAGGTAAAGGGTTTCGTCATACCTGGGTCATGACAGGGGAAAAACAACTTTCAGGTTTAGTTAAATTCTTAGCTGTTCAGCTGTCATACAAATATTTTCCTCCAGTGACAGTGAAAATATTTTTGGCCATCCAGAGCTTCTTCTAATAAATAATAAAAAGTGTGATAAAAACAAAAAACAAACATCATTGTTATTATTCACATAATATGATAAATAGTAATTCACAGTACTCAGAGGAGGGGTGTGTATATGGTACAATTTTTGACTCATTCAGATACATATCTTTGTCAGCCGATAATACAAACACAGTGTGCCTCCATATTTACAAACTCAGTACATTCCTGTTCCACTGTAGCAGGCACAGTCAAGTAGTAATGACAGTATGACACATATACAGTAGGATGGGCCCGAACATGGAGAGACTACTGGCAACCCAGAAACTGCCCTGCAGCCAATCCCAATACACTGAAATAACATGAGATTTTTTTTTTTTATCTCTCTGTAACTCCATAACAACACATCTGCATCAATGTTTCCCCTTATACATACACCACATTGAGGTCAAACGGCATTTTCAAACACTTTTTTGAAAATTTGTAAGCGTACTTTCGGTGCCAGATGGGTGGAGTAGTTTACATTGCAATAAGTTGCAGAAAATGGACACCATCAAAGTCAAGTTTTTAAAGTTTTGTGTACTTTTTCTGTGATTGACAGGTTACCTAAGACGAGGGTTCCACTGATACAGGTGTTTGAGGGTCGATAGCAATATTTTGGATTGAAGCTACCTGATTTCTTTGTACCGATATTCGACATGTTAAAATTCCACAGCCTCTGAAACAGTATTTAGATCGTCATGTGACAATGAAACTCTCCACTGAGCCCCAAACTAATACGGTTAGCATTAGCAGCAGTGTTGGGCAGTAAAGAAAGTAATGTGTTACTGTAATTTCATTACTTTCCCAGTAACTAGTAATGTAAGGGATTACAATTTCCAAAAGAGTAACTTAAAGTTACTGCATTACTTTCTCCAGTGCTGGAACAGCACAAAAACAAAGTGTGGAGATAGGTCTGGACATGCCAGACTACTGTGTTGCCAGAACGCCAGTTGTTTTTTTGCCGTAGGTAGGCAACTAAAAAGTATGCAGTTTGGTAGCCTCAATGCGAGACTCTTCAGTCATTCTTCCTTCAGAGTCTCGGATGCGCGGCCCCTATATCCACTCCAACGTCGGCTAAATGACTACATGCGATATACATCTTATCAATCACAATACCGAGCCCTTTTTCACATGCCAGTGCCGAGGTTTTTAGGTGCTCCACAGCGCCGGATGTATCGGTTCGGTGCTCAGTGGTTGAGAGGGTGTAGTGCAGTTTACAATTTTCGGCGGTGAAAAAGTGCTCGGTATTGGAAAGTACGCACTATTTGGGAGTGCCAGGGCACCCACATCATGGACAACATTGTCTCGGAGGTGGGTACAGTTTTGTGATTGATAACGTGTGCAGCCATTTAGCCGACGTTGCAGTGGATATAGGGGCCGCGTATCCGAGACTCAGAAGGAAGAATGACTGATGAGTCTCGCGTTGAGGCTAGCAGTTTGGCTGATTGTTGACTCCTCCTGTAAGGTTAATTATTGTTCCAATAAAGTGAATTAAGTCCTAAAAGGCGCTGGCTAAACATGTTGTACGTCACTTTATGGAAGGGGGGGGGGGGGGGAGTAGCTAAAGTAATATAGTAAAGTAATTAGTAACTTAACTAATTTATGATACCAAGTAATAAGTAAAGTAATTTTATTACTTTTTAAAGGCGTCATCAGTAACTAATTAGATTTCCTAAGTAACATGCCAAACACTGGTTAGCAGCTCCTTAAGGCCTCGCTTATTCAGTAATAGGGGAAACTCTGGAATACACGTGGCCTTTAAATTAAGAATTAATTTACAGAAAACATTGAAAAACGGAATGAATAAACTAGCTTTGACTGGCTGATATCCAGCCAGTAATAAAAAGGCCAAATGCGGACCGATAAGTCCATCCAACCCTATAGTACGATTATCTGAGCTGTCCTGATCCAATGAACCCCACCCATCTGCTACTCCAGGTACTGCAGGTTAAACATACACAAGAAGTTATTTAGAAACACTGTGTGATGCAGGGCTGGTTTGTTCGATGCCTTCTAACCTCGTAGTTTGCGGTGCAGTTTTAGGGTGGGCCTCTCCGGGCTCGGGCCCTCTGCCAGCCAGAGGGACCCAGTCCTGCAAGGACGAGGCTCCTCTGGACACAGAGACACTTCACAACAACACTAGCTGAGCAACACAGAAAAGGGGGAATAGTGGGGGGAATCAGCATTACACGGTGACAGGAAGAGAAAGAAAGGAGAGAGCTAGAAAAAGAGGAGTGGGATGGATGGGGTGGTGAGAGGGGGAGGAGCAATGGAGAGATGAGGAGGGAGAGGAAGGTCCGAGGCAGTTTGTTCTATTTCATTCTACGGATCAGTCTGGCCTCCATCCCGCCCCCAGCGATTTCCTGAATTTACAATGTACCCGGCCAATCAGGGACACCGCTGTCAAAACAGTAATGGTAACGTTAACGTTAGTGGGGAAAACAGAGCCGTAAGTGCAGTTATTGCAACAACAATTAAACAAGAACAAAGTATGCACCACTGGAGTTTCTAGGCGGAAAAGACGTTTTTCGCCGTTCTTCTGGGTGGATTTGACAATGCTGATTGGCTGAAGGAGTCAAAGCAAAAGCAAGCACACCCGCACACTGAAATGACTGTGGACGGCTTGGAGTCCAGACGGATGCGTAGAGCGAAACAGAATGTCAGACCATGTTGGGTTTGCCCAGGCGAGGGCTGTGTGTAATAAGAGGGGGAGGGCTGTGTGTAATAAGAGGGGGAGGAGCGATGGAGAGATGAGGAGGGGAGAGCAAGGTCTGAGGTGGTTTGAGTGAAGGAGAGCGCTTGGGAGGGAGGGGCAAGCAGACAGGTTGAACATGTCATAGCCCTGGCCTGCGTTTCCCATACTGTAGATACACACACCAGCCAGCAGGGGGCCAGTCAGTTCTTAATCATCACAGTCTGGTGATGGCAGATGCAGCCAAATACAGTATGTAGCGCTGACTTGGCTTACTTTGTGACAAAGTGTCTGGATGGTAATCTCTAAGTGTGGATTGTGTACCATGTATTTTTGCTGCTTGGCCTCGCCTTTCTGTATGTATCTATAGCCAATCACAGTGCAAAGATCCTGTGTGATGCATTGAACCAGACAGGATCTGAGCGCTGCGATGATTTAGGGAAACTGAGCGGTCTAAAAATGTCAGGCACATTTCTTTAACTTCTCCTTTTTGTGACCCTTCAAGTTTTGCTACGATATTATCAGGCAGCACCAAATGAGCCTCTGTGGTCAATCTCTTGGTCGCCGTGGAAACTAGCGGCCATGTTTTTTTCTTCTTTTTTTAAATGGAAGGCATATTTCATATCAAGAGAATTAAGTACAGATACAAAAGAGATTATGTCCGTGGAAAGGCGCCATGGTATAATACGATGAAAGAAAACAGTCTGTCCTTCGCCTTTTTTCTCCCAAAAACAGGAACATAACCAGCGCACTAAAGTTAGAATAAAGCAATGAAATGTTAACTGCTGCTATAACCCGTACCGGGTTGCAGGAATTCATCGTCGTCTGAGGAGGAGAGGCAGTGGGAAGTGCTTTTTCACCAGGATAAGGACATCAGAGAGAGCTTAGCTAGCATGCTGAAGGCGTTTTTTTTTCTTTTTTCCTAGCAGAAGGGTTTGTTTCCTAGTTTAAAACGTTTTCTGATATTTTTTCTTGTCAGGATAACTTGGAGTCTCTTTTGGGCATCGGGCCCATCAGAAGCTCTCTGGTTCCTCCAGCAGGCAGGGCTGGGTGGACAGGGCCGGGGACAGGCTTCGCAGTCCCCCCAGAGGCACCAGGGAGGCGGGGGACAGGCTGCGCAGACCCACCCCGGAGCGGAAGCTGAGCTCCGGGGCGGGCAGTAAGGGCTTGAGGATGCTGACCAGGCAGAAGGCGGAGCCGCTGTTGGGGATGAAGTTGACCTTGTTGCGGTCAGGGCAGAGGAAGGGAGGGATCTCCTGCAGAGGTTTGGGTCTGGAAACACATACACATTGCTAGGGTTAACATACAAAACAGCAATACAAATAGAGTCCGCACACTGGCAGCTGCTCCCAAATATTTATTTGACCACAAAAAAAAGTGACGTTTCGGGCAAGGCCCTTCCTCAGACAACTTGTCAGACAACTTGTCTGAGGAAGGGCCTTGCCCGAAACGTCACTCTATTTGTATTACTTATTTGCACTTCTGTCCTGCACCTGGTTTAAACCCCTCACTGGATGTGTGTGCCTTTTTGTACTTTCTTAACATACAAAACAAACACAAAAACACCATCATATACTACAATATAGTCAATCATATAAATTAATGAATGTAAGGCCCGTCATGTAATGAAAGAGCTTCTTGCAGATTTGGATATTTTTTTATAATATATGTAATGGATAGGTCAGGATTCAAGTTTCATCAAGTTAAATTTTAGACTTTTTAACACCTTATTAATTCCAATAAGAATGAAATATGTTACATGAGAAATTTTACAATCTATATATCATCATCATCATCAGTATATAAATGGGAGCTGGGGCTCTGTCTGTCTGTTTCTTTGTTTCTCTGTCCCACTGTGATGTCATAAATCCCACTGTGACATCATCCGTGATGTCATAAATCCCACTGTGACATCAGCAGTGATGTCATAAATCCCACTGTGACATCATGTCATAAATCCCACTGTGACATCATCAGTGATGTCATAAATCCCACTACATCATCAGTGATGTCATAAATCCCACTGATGTCATAAATCCACTGTGACATCATCAGTGATGTCATAAACCACTGATGACATCATTAGTGATGTCATAAATTCACTCACTATAAGCGAGCGACGCTGAAGTAACTCCATGGTCCTGCCTACTCCCACGCTCGAGCTGCAGGACAGGCGAGGCTGCATAACAGCCGAGCTAGCAAGCCCACGCAGCGTGCGAGCCTAGGAATCGAGCGTGCGTAGAAATAAATGACAATGTTGAACTGATCAACTGTAAACCTGACCAAATATAATGTAGGGCTATATAACTTATGGGCTTCTTTCTCACCAGAGCAACAGCGCAACAAGAAAGTTCTGGCTGAACCCTAAGACTTAAAATGCCCAGCCTGGATTGGGTGACCAAATCGTGCCAGACAGATTTTGGACTCACATGGACTCCTCGAACACCTTGACCTTCTCGCAGCCCTCTGGAGGCTCTCTCTTGAACATGTAGCTGTTGTTGGGTCGAGGAGAGGCGGCGTATTTGGGCAGCGGGGAGCAGGGGCCCAGCTCTGAGAACAGAGAGAGATGGGAGGTCAGACGTTCATGGTCTGGTGGGTTTTCAGTGTCTTGCTAATAATTTGACAGGAACTGGTGTTTTAGGTAACACGTAGACTAATGTAAAAAAAATATTAAATTACAGATTATGAAAGTGCAGATTGTAAGCTTTAAATGCTGTGTCATACATTGAAATCGGAAAATAACTGGGGGGGGGGGGGGGTGCATTATGGGTAATTAAAATTTTCATATTCCTAAAATCTTGCCTGGGTCCAGCAGACCTTTGAATCCACCCACTCCACAGAGTTGTGTTTTGGCTGCTCTTGGTCTGGCATCGTCATATGCAAATGCCTTTTCCTCGGTTGACAGAATGGCAAGCCAATGAGCACAGAGGGCGACTAACGATTAACCAATCAGTGTCAACAAACAGCATAACGGGCGGAACTAATGCTGTTGTCAAGCGGTTATCACATGCGCTGACAGCAATGGTGGCCACCATAGATGAGAGAGCCGCTGCTATTGAGGCTGTTTTAAATCGATTAAAAGTATCACTTACTTTGAAATCTGGACGGCAGTCTGAATTGGAGGCATATTCAAAGGGGAGATTTTCTTTGCTTTCTCCCGATTGGATTAACTAACGTTAGATTCAGGCCGATACGTTGGTCTCTAGTGATTGGTTCAGGAAAATGGGATTTCCCTGGGGGATTCCCCTCATAGAAATAATGTAAACAGAGTGCAATCTCAGATTAGAAGACTAGAAGATTAGTTTGCTAACAAATTCCAAGTATTTAGTGCTCCTCAAACTGCTGTTCATTATATTGAGTGTGTACTTCAACATCTAAAACGTGCTTAATATGGGGGGGGGGATAAAAATGATCTTGATTTGTGCGATTTCACAATTGCCTACTTAACTTGAACCTTTCCTCCAGACCGTGTCACGTGTGCATTAGTCACCTTTGTCGTCATAAGGGCTGCCCCCTCCCATGTCGTTGAGGATGGTGAGGTAGGAGGGTGAGATGGAGTCGGGCCGGCTGCTGCAGTTGCTATGGTTACTGCTCAGCCCGCCCCCCGAGGGGGTCTGCGTGTCGATGCTGCGGGTGCTGCTGCTGCGCTGTGGGGGCACGGGCGGGGGCGCGCGGTGCCCATCTGGGACATCCTGTGGCTGCCGCACGCACGTACATGCACACACGTACACACACAAACACACACACACACACACACACACACACACACACACAAATTAGGTCACAATAACAACACTTGCACCACCAGGGGCTTAATCCCTGGCTGGTGATGGTGAGTGCATCCTTAAAAACGGCAACATTCCAGGAAAGAGCGAGAGAGAGAGAGAGAGAGAGAGAGAGAGAGAGAGAGACTGTGTATCCGAGAAATGAGTGAGTCCATGTTTGAAAAACCTACTTTTTGCAAGTTTTTTGCACGTTTTTATGCACAAAATTAGTGCTGCAAATCCAAGCCCAAAGCCAAAGTTGTTTAGGCAAAATTTTACATTGTTTTCCTTAAATTTTTGATGCTACATCAAAAGTATGTTGGATCATAGGATGCAAATTGAGTCCTAGAACCTATTCATAAATGCAGTCAAGTATGCCTGATTTGGGAATGCATGGTCTGTGGGACTCACAATGATGACCTCTTCCTTCTCAGGTGTGTCGCGGATGTAGATGCGTTCGATCTCCTGGTTGAGGCCCTCCACGCTGTTCCGGAAACGAGGGGCGGACGACTTGGAGATGGGGATGGGAATCAGAATGGTCTTGGGCATCGGCGACTACGATACACACAAGAAACAAACAAACAAACAAACAAACACACACATCTGCATTTAATATAAATTCTGCACATAATAATGTATATACGTAGAGATGATGCAGTGTGTTCGTTATATTCATTTAGCTGCAGTGGCTGGGAATTGCCACCACAGCTAGAAAAATGTAAACATAGTGTGAAAATGTCATCATCTGGACTTGTTGCTCAGCCCACCCACGAAAAAAATGCAATTGCAGCAAAAATGTCTCATAATATATCTTATAAAATATCTCATATATTCAAATAACAACCATTCTTTAACTGCAAAACCTACTGTAACTGATCCTTGAATTGGTCCAGGAGAAAACCCTGGTCTCAGAAACAATATATATATATAATGTATATATCCCCCCGATTTTTTATCCCATTTTTATCCCCCATTAGTGCTCATTTAATTTATTTATCCTGGTTGCTACTCCACCCTCTGCCGATCTGGGGAGAGCCGAAGCTGGCTCCATGCTTCCTCCGAGACATGGGCAGTTAGCCAGCCGCTTCTTTTCACCTGACGGTGGAAGCTTCACTGATAGGACATAGCACGTGGGAGGTTCACGCTATTCCAACCTTCGAGCTGTGAGGCGACAACGCTTACCACTGCACCACCGTACCCCCCCTCAGAAACAATATTACCCATCACACATCTACAAATAATTCTACAGGAAACAGTGTGATGTGACAATAACAGTGACATGACTACTTTGCTCCTCCCACAAAGTGCAAGAAAGCTGTTATCCTGCGAACTTGGAAGTTTCAACTCAAGATTTCCGACCTTCAACATCATTGCCTTCACGCTGTTTTTAACTTGCGGTTAAAAAAACACATATCAATCAATCAATCAATTTTATATTAATATAGTGCCAAATCATAAGGGGTTATCTCAAGGTGCTTTACAAATAGAGCAGGTAGAAGAGCAGGCTCTTTATTTTAGACCCAACAATTGAAACAATTCTCAGATGCACTGGCGATTTTACTGCGAGGTCATGTGGCAATTGAAACAAATTCCCAACAAGAGCAGCACTTGTAAGGAAAAGACACAGCTAACGTTGCTAACTAGATAGTTAACGTAATTTCATTGGGAAAATAGCTATTAAATTCAACATATTGCTATAATCAGAGCAAAATATAAACAATATAAACACACATTGCATAATTAATTATGCATCAAATTCGATCAACAAACACTAATAACAAACAATCCATTACTATGGAGGTCGCCATGTTTGATGACATCAAATTTCCAACCTGTAAATCTGACCTTGACAAAGTTCTGTTCAATTAATTTTTTACAAGTTGGAGCTCGTTTTTTTCCTAGTTCTGAGGTGTCTTGAATGCAGCATAGTCCCTGTACAACTGAATACTTCAATGGCATTATTAGAAAAAAAAGAGAAAAAAAGTGTAACCATTTTGTCAACCAACAATTTAAGTAACTGCTAATGAGCTTGTCGAAGGCCTTGTGAGAGGAGTTTCATGCTAACCCAGTCAGTCCGTCTCTCAGTTTGTCTCATGCCGAGGTCTAGGAATCGGGACAGCTGCGCTCCGGCAGACTCCACAGGGGGCGTCTGACACTAGCTCCCAGCCAGCCACTGGCTCTGTCCCCGCTGCTGACAGAGAGCGACGCAACACGGGCGGCCACACTGAGAGCATGTGTTTGCCTGCGCTGCCAGAGGAACCCGGTTTAACCGATCTCACATAGACCCGGTCCCAGCAGAGACCAATTAAAAATTAAAAGCATCTCAAATCAACGGGAGACCCGGAGACACATGCATGCCAATGCCAAACAGGGACACCAGGGAAAGTGGGACATCCTCAAATTTTGACCCCAGTGACTGGGGGTGTCACGATATTTCGTCGCACGATATATCGCGATATCGAAACGTCACGATATCGATATCGTCAGAAAAAAATGATATCGTAAAAAAAGAAAAAAAGAAAAAAAAAATTGCTCCTGAATAATAATAGAACAAATTTAGCAGAATCAACACGCATGAATGAGGGGGTAGACTACTACTGGCATGGCAAAACAGCTCAAGGGGTACATAAGATTACATAAGTTTAGGGACCATTGAGCATGAGTTATTTAAGAAATAGATTGTATACTTTATTTTTCTTTCACCATGCAACAAACATTTAGTTTGTGACAGTGTGACACATTCTATTGCAAGAGAAGCATTATCTTCCATGTTGTTTTCTAGTTATTATAATAACAATTTCCAAAAACAGCATTTGTTTTGTATTTTGTGTATTTCAAATGAAAGACTATTTTTCCAGTATTTTCCCAGGGCTCCCTTGAAAAGAGGTTTCGATTTCAACGGGACTCACATGGTTAAATAAATGATAAATAAATACATAAAAATTATTTACTTTTGTTAAAAAAAATATTGTTAAAATATCGTATCATATCGTTATCGTGAACCCAATATCGTGTATCGTATCGTGAAATTAGTGTATCGTGACACCCCTACCAGTGACCCAATCTAGTTTCTTTAATTGAGTGGTATTACAGGATTACAACACACACATACACACACACACACCCTCACCTGTGACTGGATGATGGTATGGCTGCCATTGAACGGGGACTTGCGCTCCTTGTCCCTCCGATGGCGGCTGCTGCGTTTGCTGCGCTGGAGCTGCTGACGTAATTTGGCAATCTGGACAGAGGTTCAGAGACAAAGGCAGAGTCAGACAGACACTGAATCATCAGTTAGTAATAGTCTACTGGAAATTTCTTGGACACAGTAATGTTGTTTCCTATGAACTTTTATAATTGAAATGTCATCTTTAGGCCTACTGGATGGAATTCAACTTGGTTGCTAAGAGCTGCATGTTGGGCAATTTGAGTTATTAGCATAATGAGCTAATTAATCGTCAAAACTGAGAATTTGCATAAATTATGTAATAGTGAGGCTGAAACCAGGAAATTTGTATATTGTATAGTTGCTTTTAGTCAATTTAGAAAGGTGCCCATTTTTCTTACAGCGGCTTAAAACTCCATGGACTTATGGGCCCCTATCGTTGCATCGGCGCAGTTTCTAGGCCGAGCGGCAGGCGCAGATCAAAGCAGTGGGCGTGGAAAGGCGCACTTGATATCGTCGTGCTGGCGCTAGATGCAGCCCAAAGCATTACAACCACGCCTTTTAGGCGTAAAATTATGCACCGTCATGCTCATTGGATAAGTGCAATAAACGAATCGCACGCTTGCCTTTTTAGCTCCAATTCCAGTGATCCCGCAAAACCAGACGAAAGCCAAACGCTCTGCCCCCCCCCCCCCCCCTCCCTTCATCCAGCCTGTCTGTCTGCATTATAGGCTATTATTCCATATTATTATGCTTCTCAAACCAATCTAACTGCAGTTTCAATACTGCAAGCATGTAAATACGCTACACTATAGCAAGATCAAAGTGAAAATAATGTTCTATGCATCAGCTAGAAAAATATAGCCTATTAGATTGGTGAAAGTTTGTCCAGAAAGATATCATTTTCTCTCGCCTGCTGCAGGAAGGATGATGCACATAAATATACCCTACATTATGTCAAGTCATTGCATAAATGTGTTTTTATTGTAAAACTAAATGTGAAATAGGGCCAAGTTATTGGACGGACATCACAGTATAGCAGATGCCATTAGAAGCGCGTTCCGAAGCGCGTTCCGCTGTTACTTCTCTAAATCACGTTAACTCGACAAGGGGTATATATATGCCCAGGAGGACATATATGTTTCACATAGGGTGGTGTTTTCATTTCGAGGTTTTATTTGGTCCAATATTGAAATGTTGACAATGGCAGGCTGTGTTACCATTACACATTAATTTAGAACTACCTTTTATATCTATTTTGGCTCATTTGGTGGCTATTTAGTAGCGAAATGAAGAAACACAATGCATGCTGGGAACTCAGAGAGAGAGAGAGAGAAGGGTGACAGAGAAGAAGCAGTGAAGGCAAAGAATAGGCCTGCTTTTCAAAAGCACAAAGCGCTAAATGTAGGCCAGCTCCCAAGATATGACTAGGCTGGTATTTAGCGCCGACACGCCCACTTTGGGACTGCGCCACGCCCATTCGGCCTAAAGCGCATTTGGCAGCCTAAAGCCTATTGCTATCTTGCCGAAACAGGCGCAAGGCACGTTTTTTTGCGGTTAAGGCCCGTAATAGCGCCGATGGCCTGTGGGAGAATAGAGCCCATGGACTCCATAATTATGTCCTACATCTGGAACTATAAGAACCATAGAATTTCAAAAATTAATTTGCAAAAACCCAAGTCTGAAGGAGGACTGGCCTTACCAGTGTTTAGGCACTATTACTGGGCTACTAATGTTAGGGCTCTAATGTTTTGACTTCAAGGAACGCTTGGCAATCTGACTTCTGGGGCCCCCCTGTGGCTGAAAATGGAGGCCAGCTCTGTTGGCAACTCTTCACTGCCAGCTATGCTGTTTGCTAAGTTAGAGAACCCTGGGACCTTAGACAATTTTAATTGAAGCTTTGTTGTGAAAGACTGTCAGAATTCTAAACCAAATTAGGAGTGTTTTGAGTCTACCAGATGTTTCTGTCCATATGCCAATTTGTTTCAGTCACTCTTTTCTGCCCCCATGGTCAGACAGAAACTACCATGCCTGGAGTGAGACCATCAAAGACCTATATATAGACGGTCATTTTGCATCCTTTGATCTCCTGAATAGGAAGTTTGAGTTGCCTGGCACAAACTGGCTCAGATTTCTGCAACTTAGAAATGATGTTCGATCCAGGATTCGCACCTTTGAAATGCTCCCAATTGAACATGCATTCTTCGATGTATTGCTAAGCCCTCCTCACTCCAAACGTCTAATTTCTAGATTTGTATGCCTGTTTGACAATTGCACTACTACTACTGAGAGGATTAGAGAAGCATGGCAGGGTGAACCTTGCATTGAGCTATCTGACATTGTATGGGATAGGAGTCTGTCTATGATACAACTCTGCTCAGTTAATAACTGATCCAATTCAAAGTCACTCACCGTCTTCACTATTCTAACCATAAGTTGCACAAGATGTACCCATCTGTCTCACCACTGTGTAACAGGTGTCATGTAGCCGAGGGCACTTTGTCTCATGCTTTCTGGTTCGGCCCTTTACTGACCGGATTCTGGACCAAGGTATTTAACTGCTACTCTAAGGCCTACAGGATAACCCTTTAGCCGGAGGCAGAGCTCGCCATATTCGGCTGCTCGGAGTCCTCTTTGGACTTCCCTACAGCAGTACAACAATCTCTGGCACAGGGGACAATTGTTGCCAAGAAACTCATTTTGCAGGAATGGAAGTCCCCCTCTCCACCCTCTTTTCAGCGGTGGCTGGCGGATATGATTTCTGTTATACGGATGGAGAGACTCAGGTTCCTGATGACCAACTCACTTGGAATATGTTTTAGTTGTTTGGGACCTGTTTCTGGCCTACCTCCATGAGGTCAGGGACGGCGGTGATTCGCCTGGCTGACCTCCCTTGGTGCAGGATCCTATTCATAACATCTATTTATCTTTTTTATTTTCTATTTTTACAAGCATGTTCACCATGTTGTAGTATTGGAGTGTGTGTGTGTGTGTGTGTGTGTGTGTGTGTGTGTGTGTGTGTGTGTGTGTGTGTGTGTGTGTGTGTGTGTGTGTGCGTGCGCGTGCGCGTGCATGTGTGTTTTTGTTTTGTTTCTGTTTTTTGTTTTGTCTCTGAGTTTGTTCGTTTTGGTATTCTGGTGTTATAAAAAAAAAAAAGAGGGAGAAAAGAAATGTCAAGAAAGTGACTTTGTATTATTTCATATGTTGATTCTGTGATTTGTAAAATTCTGTATTTCTTAGTTTTTGAAAAGTTGACATTTTAGAGAAACACTAAAAGCCACCCGACAGTGACAACATGGGAAGATGTTAGGGGAAACACTGATTAGCTCCTTGTTAGTTTTCATTACATGGATTCTTCTTCACTAGGCATAGTTTACACCACCATCAACATCAATAATATGGACGAAGCCTACCGTTGTTTTTTGGAGACCCGTTTGGAAGTCTAGTGTAGCCTGTGGCCATCTTGGGGTTCTTGCGCAGCTCACGCAAGACGGCACGAGACAGGGGGTTTCCCAGAGGAGCAGCTCCGCATGCTATTGGTCTGTGATCAGCAAGCTACGCGATCAGTGGACAGGTGACCTGTCCATCACCCCCTTTTCTATCGTCTATTTTACTCTAAACAGGTGAGTTATATAAAAAAATGACCCCCATACAGTTGTTATGCAAGGTGAAATGAGCTATATAGACCAAACCCATGTTAAGGACCAGGCTGTAAACATGCTTAATCCTGTTACAAAGTGGGGCATTTTAACATGGAGGTGAACGGGAACGACTCCCTTTTGGGTCCAGCCTCAAGTGGCCGTTGGGGCAACTACAACCTTCCAAACCGCAAGCTAGCCGACTGGTTTACAGCAGCATCAATATAAGCCATTCTTATTTTTGTACCTCCTGCATAGGACTTTCATCATATCTACAGTTTCTCCAGCTAACAGAAGCAGCAGAGTTGTAACTAAGTTGTAACAATGAACCATGCTTTCAGTGTTCTGGGTCTGTTTATTTTCTGATGCCATTGAAAAGAGAACAATGTTGGTAGATGTGCACAGGGAGGCGCTGTCTGTGGTGCTGGGTTGTAGTGAAAGGGGTCAACTGACCTCCTTGAGCTGGTCGGTGCTCCCGCAGGAGGCCGAGCGTTTGTGAGAGCCCCTCCTCCTCTCATCTGCCCAGGCCCTGGGGGTCTGACACACACACACACACACACACACACACACACACACACACACACACACACACACACACACACACACACACACAGGTTAGACCAAAATATTAAAAACGCACACACAAATTAGAGGGGAAAGGGTTTACACAGAGAGACCAGATCGTTTCAAATACGATTATCTACACAATTTGGCCCCGCCCACCTGGCATCTGGGTAGGTGAAAACAAACCATGGGAATTCTTTGCCAACACTATATAGAGTAAATGAGGTCTTCAGAAAAAGAGAAGAAAAGGCAGAAGGCGGAAAGTGAACTCTCTAAAAGTCCGTTTTAGTTTTAGTTAGTATACTTTTCTATGAGTGCCATCATGCTCCCTGTATTCTCCTGATGCCGCAAAGTTAAACAAGAGAGATTGTTGACCCGTCACAATGCTCAGCTAGAACTCGCTACTGTAAAATTATTATCTGCAGCTGTTAGTATTTTAGCCCAGTTTGGTTCAAAGTCAGAGTCGTGAAGGAAAGTCTTGTCAACACTGCAGAGAGTAACCAGCTAAGTGATGATGCAACCTCCTGCAATCTCTCTTCACCTCTTTGCATTGATTGGCCGGTCCACAAACACACAAGTAGACACTAAGCATTCAGGACACACCCCCTTCCCCTCGACATCAAAGACACACAGACACAGACACACACACACACACACACACACACACACACACACACACACACACACACACACACAAACACACACACACACAGTTCTCATACATGCAGAAGCACTTTCATGAAGCAAGCATATCCAATCCCCTTACACATCAAACACACACACACACACACACACACACACACACACACACACACACACACACATGCGGTAGGCATAAGGCTGGGCCATATCCCATATGGCAACAAAAAACAAACATCTCTATTTTTTGTTGGTTGAATGGCAACACACAATATATATGTGTGTGTGTGTGTGTGTGTGTGTGTGTGTGTGTGTGTGTGTGTGTGTGTGTGTGTGTGTGTGTGTGTGTGTGTGTGTGTGTGTGTGTGTGTGTGTGTGTGTATGTTCTACAAAGTGGGCTCAATGTTCAGTTGTAAGTCAAAGCCACATGTGAGATGTCACAAGCACTTTGAGTAAAACAAGACTGTTCTTGGCCAAATGCCTCAATATCACAACAATATTGTAGGTATGACTATTGCTAATCGTCAGTAATGTGGATATAATGACTAAGTGGGTAAAGGCAAATAATAGAATAGCTGCAGCAGTCTGGTAAGTTCAGAAAATGACAGCCTTTAAAACCAGGAACAGACAACACTTTTGCCATAATCATGATATCCAAAATCTAAGACGATATCTAGTCTCATATCATGATATTGATATAATATTGACATATTGCCCAGCCTTAGATGTCTGCACCATGCAAGCATAATATACACATAATATACACTGAATGTTAAACAAAAACAGATGCACACGCACACACACACCGAGCAGCACTCACCTGTGTCGCCTTGTCCCTCATGTAGGGAAGGTGTTGATGCTGGCTGTCGTCCTGAGGCCAGGGACCTATCAGGTGAGAGCCAGCGAGCGTGCCCAGTGAGGGCCACAGCTGGGTGCGGTGCCGGGGGAGCGAGAGGAGAACGAGGAGCAGCGGGCTGGGAGGGGAAGGGGAGGGCGCCGGAGGCCCGGGGAGAGGAGGAGAACGGGAGCCGGAGGAGGTTAAGGCCACTGCTGCTCTGTGGGAAAGAAAGAGAGGAAAGAGGAGAGGAGAGGAGAAGAGAGGAGAGGGGAGGAGAGAGGGGAAGGAGAGAAGAGAGAGGAGAGGGGAGGAGAGAGGGGGAGGAGAGAAGAGAGAGGAGAGGGGAGGAGAGAGTGGGGAGGAGAGAAGAGAGAGGAGAGGGGAGGAGAGAGGGGGAGGAGAGAAGAGAGAGGAGAGGGGAGGAGGGGAGAGAAGAGATAGTCAAGATAAATCATGTTTGCCTGCTGATGTAAACAATGCATTTGTCAACAAACTGCATGTAAACATATCAACACGTAAACATAGCAATATGTAAACATAACATGTAAACATATCAACACGTAAACATAGCAATATGTAAACATAACATGTAAACATATCAACACGTAAACATAGCAATATGTAAACATAACATGTAAACATATCAACACGTAAACATAGCAATATGTAAACATAACATGTAAACATATCAACAAATCAACAGACCGTCTAACCAAGTCCACAGCTGGCCTATAGGATAAGCCTGTAGCTGGCCTGTCTGTCTGTCTAGCTTTGAGCCACATCCCCTGTGTGTGTGTGTGTGTGTGTGTGTGTGTGTGTGTGTGTGTGTGTGTGTGTGTGTGTGTGTGTGTGTGTGTGTGTGTGTGTGTGTGTGTGTGTGTGTGTGTGTGTGTGTGTGTGTGTGTGTGTGTGTGTGTGTGTGTGTGTGTGTGTGTGTGTGTGTGTGTGTGTGTGTGTGTGTGTGTGTGTGTGTGTGTGTGTGTGTGTGTGTGTGGCAGGGGCACGGTGGCTCAGTGGTAGAGCTGTCGCCTCGCAGTCAGAAGGTCCTGAGTTCGATTCTCGCCTGGGACACTGTGGGCGCTGTGGTTGTGTTCCCCCCCATATCTTCAGTGCCTACTGCCCAGGTGGGGTATCTCGTCGTAAGGGCCTTTCTGTCTGTGTGGAGTTTGCATGTTCTCCCCGTGCTCCCCCAGGGGGGTTCCTCCGTATATAACCCCCCCCCCACTAAAAACATGCAGAAGATCAGATCGTCATCGTCATCCGACCAGTGACGACAACATCCGAAGTTGGTCCCCGGGCGCTGTACGAGAAAGCGACCACTGCTCCTGGCCTGCCCCAGGAGGAAAGGACAAAGCCAGGATGGGTTAAATGCAGAGGACAAATTTCACCGGCCACCGTCAGCATGTGTGTGTTGTGGCCCTCCGTGCATGTGTTGTAGTGTGTTGTGTGACAATAAAGACGGGCTGCCGTCTGAAATCGTGTGTGTGTGTGTGTGTGTGTGTGTGTGTGTGTGTGTGTGTGTGTGTGTGTGGCCAGATTGATCTTCATCCGTCCTGTGCTGGGCAGAGCAGATATGCCCCCCCCCCAGTCTCCGCACAGCCCCCTTGTTAATGGCATTAAAACAGCTTAAAGCACAGTGATGGGGATTGGGGGGGGGGGGGGCACTGGAGGCAGGTGCTGGCTTCTGCCCGACTGACCTTCATTCAGACGCTGCAGCAAATGAGTGCAGGTTCTCCAGCAGTGGATCTAGGTCAAAGTGGGGGTGTAGGGACACCCAAGGTGGGAGTGAGGGGAGGGGGGCTCCAGCGGGGGTCATTTCACTATCATTTGGTTGACTCCAAATCATCCCAATTAGAGAAGATGCAAGGACGACTGTAATCCTAGGTTTCCACTCTTATGACTATTGATGTGTTTCTGTTGATGAAAAGGTTGAAGAGCCCCTGCTTTAAATGACAGCTTGTGTTTGCATGAGTGTGTGTCCGCTGGCTCCTCACACACACAAACACACAAAGTGCTTTCTCAGCAGCCTCTAGCATCACACAACATATATGAGGTAAGCTGCAGCATCTTGCAATACAGACTGCAGACATTTTTAGCACGGATGACGGGTGGGCCACCCGTCATCCGCACCCTGGTGGGAGAAACACCACTCTGAAAATGCAAATGCAGCACAACAGCGTCTCCCTCTCAACACAACAGATGGAACAGACTAGACTGACTCTAATAAACTCCAGCTCTTCTTGTTTTTATCACGTCACCCCTTCCCCCCGAATTTCTCCCCAATTGTAGACATGGCCAATTCCCCCTGCTGTACCGGCCGTTGCTCCACCCCCTTTGTCGATGTGGGGAGAGTTGTAGACTAGCAAATGCTTCCTCCAATACATGTGCAGTCACCATCCGCTTCTTTTCACTTGACACCGAGGAGTTTCACCGGCAGGACGTAGAGTGTGGGAGGATGACGCTATCCCCTCCCCCCCAAACAGAGGAGGCACTAGTGCAGTGACCAGGGCACATACAACACCCCCCTCCCCCCCCGCAGACACGGCCAATTGTGCCTCTATGGACGCCCGACTAAGCTGCGACCCTCGTGTTGATAAGCAGGGAATCTCCAGCTGCACTACCCAGATGCCCCATTCTGAGACAACCTGCCTGTATGTTGTTGTTTTCAAAAGACACTGACAGCACCGAATCAGCCCTAATCAAGCCTGATAACAACACACTCACACACACACACACACACACACACACACGTATCCACGCACACAAACTGTCTAGTCCAGCAGCTAAATTTGGCAGGGCCTTGGACAGAGCACATCACTGTTGCTAGGGAACAACTGATCTTCATTAACAAGCAGGCTTCGCGCTTGTCTCTGTCTTTGTGTGTGTGTGTGTGTGTGTGTGTGTGTGTGTGCGCGTGCGTGCGTGCGTGCGTGCGTGCGTGCGTGCGTGCATGGGTGCGTGCGTCCTCTTTATTTTGACTGCTGCCTCTGCCTCCTGTCTGTGACGATGCCAAAGGTTGCCGGTCGGCCACAGTGTACTGCAGGCTGACAGCGGTACTGCAGGCTGACAGCAATAGTAGTAGTAGTAGTGTGCAGCAGCAGCTTGTATTTCTGTCTTACGCATCAATCAGCACAATATTGATCCCACACAATATTGATTCTTATCTTGTAGAGGGAGACATTACTTTGCAGCAGCGATGCAGTACACAAGGTTTGTTTTGCAGTATTGACCGAGTGAGATATACGCTGGCTCCCGTCTCAGGTCATGTTAGAGCAGATGAGGATATGCAATCGACTGTATCAATTCCCCAAGGAGAAGTGCGTGCACACAAAACACAGAGAGCTGTCTTTACCCGGTCAGTGGTTCTCAACATGGGGTGCGGGGACCCGCAGGGGTCCTTGATTGAGTTCCAGAGGGTCCCCAGCAAAAAGATGAATAATTTATTTTCACTATAATTTCATCCATAACAACACACAAGGACAGAATGTGTGACTATTTTGGTCATGGGTTTCACACACCTTCTGTAATAAAACATCTAAAAGCAAAAAAAAAAAATCAGATGGGGGACCCTGGGACAAAATCTTATCAATGGGGTTGTAGTCTAATTTAGGGGTCCTTGACATGATAAGGTTTGAGAACCACTGCCCTATCTATTACATCTGGGTCTATTCTGTATCTGTACGAACATCAAATATACATACACAACTCAATCATCATTCAGCATAGATGTGGTTTACCGGGTCTAAAGGAGCTAAATGAATCTAGAAATATGATCGTACAACTACACAACCATTAATATATATTATACACTATTGGTGTGCCTTGGTGCCTTGGCTTTTATAATCTAAAAACCTGGGGTAACGTTAATAAAGCAGAGATGTTGGGCCCAGTAATACATTTCGTCTGCAGGCAATCAGATCGTCAATTTGCTCACTGCTCAGGAGGTAATATTGAACACAGTAATACATCTTGTTTTATTTATTTGCATACACAGTTACTACTCACCCACTGCATGCAAATCCCCATAATAACAGCATAGCAGCTATGTTGACTTCACGCTCACCTGCAGAAATGGCAGCTAGCGCTGCATGAGGCATGGAGCTTTTGGCCAGCCCAGCCCCTGTTGATTTCTGCCGCTGCTTGAAGATGCTAGGCGGCCGGTGTGGAGGCGGTCAGGGCAGGGGGGAGTGTCGACGAGAAACCCAAGAGGAATGCCGTCTTCGGTGGACACAGGCAGACATAGAGGACGGTAACGTCTTGGCGGATACAGTGGAGATACAGTAGAGGTGTCAATGGGCGTTGCTGTGTCTTGCCTCGTCGTGGATGGATGTTTTTCTCTCGCTGGTTGCTGATGCGGCACGAGTGTTGAAAGCAGATATTGATGTTTTTTGCTCAAAAAAGCCCAAAACAAAAAACTGGTTCAGATGCGTTTTTCGCCTAGCGGGTGCCCTGGAGTGTTGAAGGCCGACGGGGAAAATAAGGAAAATAAAATCTGGAGTGGAGGGAGAGAAAGAGGAGGGCGGTGATGCTGGGCTAGCCAGGGCTGACACGACGAGAGGAGAGGAGGACCAGTGTCGAAAGAGCCGCAATGAAACGATACAGGCCCCGGTCGTCGTTTTCAAAGTAAAAGCTTTATGGGCTGGATCAGTGTATCAGGGAGGGATGCGTCACCAAAACTCAGTTTACATACGCCTATGCAAGATGTCATATGGGGCTTCCAAAATACCACAAAACACAAAAGAAAATACAAAACTTATTTCAGACTACTTGACAGAATGTCTAATAATGTTTTGTAAAGGGTCGATTTTAACCAAAGTGGCACCGGTGTTTCTCAGGGCGAAAAAATGTGAGCTCCAATGTTGTCCTTGTCCATCAGAAAAAGTTGCCACTGAATTTTCCCTGCGTGTTTTTATTTTGAAGGCAAAACCGCCCAAAATCCTGTTTTATCCTGGCGTAACTCTGGCAGACTTCACGCGGCTGACAGAGGAGAGCGTCGGGATGCGTAGCGCTGACGTAGCGTGCTCGTGCTGATGCTGCAGTTGCTAGGGCGCGCGGAGCAGACGGTGGAGAGGAAGGGAAGGTAAACAAGCCGAACAGAGGAGAGGAAATGTCTCCCTCGTGTGGCGATGTAGAAGCAAGCCACGAGAAGCCCTGCAAGGATCAGCCCTGCATCATTAGAGGAAGAGCTCTCATAAAAAGGCGGTGTCGACACAAATGGTCAATAATTGATTTGATTTCTGATAAATAATAATTCAGCTACAGGCGCTTGTTTCAATCCGAAACGACGACCAAAACTGTGTCTTTATGTGCTGTAGGCTACCCAAGGCGTTTTATATAGGCGGATATTATACGAGGGATCAGCCGAGCAGCATTTTGGTAAACAAACCGCGTCACTGGGTGGCAACGGCAATGGGACCCTATGGAGCCCAAGTGGCGCGAGGCTTGAGTGTCTGACTCTAGCCAGTTAACTCTGTTTACATAAAAAAAAACTGCGACAGTTCACACAACTTTAACATGACATGCATATATTATACATCAAACTCTTGAGCTACTTGCTCTCACTCAGAATGTGAATGTCAAAATATAAGAGATAGTTTTTGAGATAATGACACAACTCATACTATTAACTGCCGCGGAGTTCCGCATTTCTGGGTGTCAAGTGATGTCACGCTGATCCCTATTACGTCATGATGACGTTGTGATGACAAAGACATCTAGGACATGGACAAATCACAGCTCATTTGGGGATGAGTAGACGTCTATACGGGAACGTCGAGCTGACGTTATTCTGCTATACACAGTGTGTATTCAGCAGCTTTATACATAATTATGTCCAGATTAACAATGTATCTTTGGACCGTTAATATATATAGGCTATATATATATAGCCTATATATATATGACATGAGGTTCAGTTATCTCAGAAACAGCCGATTGAAATACTCTTTACTTTTATACTTACATTCAGAGCCTGTACTTTTTAATTTGACTTGAGTAAACAAGTTGAATCAGTACTTCTACTTTTACCAGAGTGTTTTTTTACACAAGTTATTGTACTTCTACTTAAGTAAAGAATGTGTGTACTTTTTCCCATCTCTGACTGAGCATTGGCATAGGCAGGGACTGACGAAGCAGATTTTTCCATTTTCCCAAATTTAAGATGTTTATGAGCATTTTTCCTGCATTTCATGATTCATGACAAAACATATGATGTCACAATGTCAACAGTGACATCACAATGTGATATCAGTGATTGCATAAGTGGACAAGTAGTCTCTGAATGGATGGGTTTAAAGCATAGACTGTACATAATGTTTAAAGAGAGTTAAGTCCATCAAGCTGTCAGGGAGAAACTGTGAAGTTCAGTTCTCAGCTCCCAATCCTCTAGTCTGAGAGCTGGACCTGAGTAACAATGACCTGCCGGAGTTCTCTCTCTCCCCTCTCATTTGCTGTTTTCTCTCTCTCTTCTCACAAACACACACACACACCACTGTACATAGACCCATACACACCAAAGTTGTACAAGTGTGTGATTCTTTAATCACAATTAGTCATAGATGTGTTTTGTAGCTTATAGTTGTACAATAATTACTTGTTTATCTGCTGTACAGATGTCCCATTAATGCTGCTAGTCAAATAAAATAGTACACATGGTAAGAGTATGTCTGATCATTCATGCATATGTATAGTGTGATAAAGTTTTGAAGAAGCCTGCATCATTGAACTCTAGCCTTCTAATTGTCTATTCGTACATGCACGTTGTGCATGTATGGATATACAACCATTACTTTGAGACTGATTCCATGGTTTCGTAGGTTCCCTATGCCAGAAAAAGGGAGGTGCCCCTCATTCTCTAAATAATTCCATAATTTCTAACAAATTTCATAATTTTATTAATCTTATCTTACTGTAGAATGAAGAAAACTGTCCATTCTCTCTGAATCCATTTATCTCCAGTTGGCCGATTGATCTGAAACTTCACATGGGCATTGAGGAATGGACAAGAAGTGACAAAGCCAGGTTTTCCCCATTTCCCTCAATTTAAGCAGATTTTTCCTTGCATTTCCTGTCCTCTCTTAACCTCGCAAGGCAGCTGGATTCCTGCAAGATCATGAGATCACGATCACACGACAAATGATCTTGCCATGCTCCAATCTATTAGTTTGAATTTGAACCACCAGTAGTTCGCACCAATCAGCGTCCTACAGCTACAGCCGGGCTTTAGGTGTAACGCTAGCAAGCCTGTGATAGATGGCTCATCCAATCACCTGCCAGGTATTTTTTGAAAGTGCCTGTCCTTTGAAACGGTTTCCCAAGTGACTCATTCCCACATGGTTATGTGAAAACAAACCATCTGGCAGTCTGAATCCAGTTATCTCACCAACAGGTTGGCCAATCGATCCGAAACTGCACATGGGCATTGAGCACTGGCATAGGCACTGAGAAACCCAATTTTCCCATTTTCTTCTTCTTCTAATGGCTTTCCGGCAGACTGGATGCCTTGCGGCACATTGCTGCCTCTCACAGAATATTACACAAATTCCACTCGGGGGTCTGCCCCCTCCTCAATGCTCCTCCCTATAGCTTTTTCAATTTTCACACATTTAAGATGTTTATGAGCATTTCATGATTTATGACATCATTGATGATGGCACAATGTCAACAGTGACATCCCAATGTGACAGTGACTGCATAAGTCCTCTCTGAATCAATTTATCCCCGAAATGGGTTGGCCGATCGATCTGAAACTGCACATGGGCAGGATTCATGAGTTGCTCTTAGCTAGACAGGAGAGTCCATACTGTAGACTTTAGACTCTCAGGGTAATATACATTTACAGTCTTGTTTTGGTTTTCAATGTAGAATCAAATCAAAATGACAGGTGCCCTTGGTAGATACAACCAACAATTCTTTCATACATTTATTGTTTTTTTCTTCCATATTGACTTGAAAATGTTTACAGAAATTGTACCGAGCAGAGGCATAGCAATGGAATCAAAGGCCATGTCCATTGAATGCAAAACAGAATTCCATAAAAATGATGCAAATATCAATGCAATACACATACATATGTTTTTCCATACAAATTACAGATTACAAAAACATACATGAGATCTTTTCATATGCCCTGAAGCAGCGCTGAAAATACCCAACGAGTACAATGACATTTTCAGTACGCCTGTACAGCGCGAGGCCCCCACAACTCCAATTCTTGCTGACATATAAAGGAATACAGCACGTGCATACATACACACACACACACATACACACACACTCACTTGCTCACACTCCAACATCAATGAATGAGACAACAAGAAGCAGAAATAATATCCAGCGTGCTTCATATGTGTTGTTTTTTTTAGACTACAGTCTGATTTCAAAGAGAGTTTGAAGAGTGGAAGCTGGGCTTGTAGTCTCTCTGGTCTTTCAGTCACACACAGACAGTCAAACAGTCCACAGTGAGGTCATGTGATAGTGGTACAGCGATTGAGTCGGCCACTGTAACAGATCCCTCCGTCCATCTTGATTCTTGTGATTGTAGTGTTAAAAGACCCCGTATTTTGAGCCTTTCCTGGTATAATTGTGCAAGCAGAGAAGTTCCATGAAAACCCTCTCTCCAGTCAGGATTGATTGTTAGTGTTTCTGTTTCTTTCCCCCCTGACCGATAAGAATCCATAGAAGAAGGAATGAGAGGAGGATTGTCATCCGTTTTCTCCTCTCCTGAGTCAGAGGGGGTTGATAGAGTATTGTAGATTGTTTACAAACGATTGTGACTATTCGTAAGTGCAACAGAGATTAACATATCAAAAATAATGAAGAGATAAAACAACGACCAAAATAATGGAAGCGATAAAAAACATCAAAAGCATCTAAAAGCTATATCCTATTGCACAATTAAAAATTATGATACAAAAAATTGATACATAGTCCAAAAAGACAAATTGGTATTGCATACAAATCAAGGAAATAAAAAAAAAGTGAAAGTAGTATGTTCTGTCTTTAAGACCGTCAATTCTTTTACAGAGCCTACTCTGCATCATTGCTGATATAGCAAGATACGAGAAAAAGAACGCTCAAAACGTTGATTGTTTTTCATCGCCATTTTAAGTTTAGAGACCACTTCTTGTCGTGGTCGCAACAGACAGGACTTCTAAACACTGATTTTATCGGTTCAAAAGTGCACCTAGATAACGAAATCCATTCAAAACATCGCTATGCACATGGAGATGAAACGTGGTACATGAAACAAACCAAAGGAAGGAGATGAATAAAAACAGGGAAACGGAAGCGAATGAGAATGCTGCATAGCTGGATTCCATTTAAAGCAATGCCATCATCAGAAAGACACACAGGAGCGAGACAGACCCAATTACTGTACATGATCAGCCTCAACCGTTTGTTCACAAGACTCTCCATAGCTTCCTCTTGCTGAAGTTGATTCAAAACCAGAACAGAGAGCCCAACAGAAAAGAAAAAAAACACCCTAAATTTTCTTCAGGCTTGAGTTCAGACGTGCGTGTCGCTAGGTTCGCTGGCCAGGCTTCCCCCCCGAAGGTAGATAGCTGAAGTGGACTTGGGCCGGCTCTGGCTTTGACCTTGACCCTGGGTGGACCCATTGTTGTTGACCTCTGTCCCCCTGGTATCTGTGGAGATGACCCAAGTGGTGGGACGCCACCTCTTCATGGAATAAGGGGTTTTGACGCGCTTCTTGATCTTGTCTCCTGTCCCCAAGGCTCCATCCCGCAGGTCCCCCCCTGGAAAACAAATACAATACTGTTCAAAATCTTCTTTTCACACTGGTGCATTTACAACTGATTAAAGCTAAATGCTGTTGGTGGTCATCTTCTCTTCTCTCACTGTGAGGTAGAGTGGAGAAATGTCAGTGGTAAGGAGGTCAAAGTTTATACAAATTGAACGATGAGCGCAGCGCAAGGTGGCAAATCTGAGCGGTGTGCGATGCCAAGGGTTGGGAAACAACGCAACAGTGGGCACAGACCTGCGCGGATCGTGTGTGTGTGGGGGGGGGGGGGGGGGGGGGTGCTGTGGGTCCTTAAAGGGATAGTTCACATTTTTTCAAGTCCAGCCCTATTTGCTACTTACCAATTATGATGTTGATCGCACAATCCATGCTGTTCCTCATAGTAGCTCTGGAAAGTTGGGAGAAAAAACGAATGCAAGGTCAATGTGGTCACACTCCTGGTATGTACAAGCTGACTCAGGCTCACTAAAATGTCATCCACAGTGCGCACACACACACACACACACACACACACACACACACACGTGCGCGCGCACACACACACACACACAGTCACACAAAGTACATTTCAGCGAGCTTCAGGCAGCTTGTACATATAGGAGTGTGACCACATTGACCTTGCATTCGCTTTTGCCCAACTTTCCAGAGCTACTATGAGGAACAGCATGGATTGTGCTGAGAAATAACTCTACCAATCAACATCATCCTTGGTAAGAAGCAAATAGGAATAGACTTAAAAATCCCTTCACTCCCATATTACTGTTATCTCATTTACTTTAAGGCAGTACAATCCAAGAATGCAGATGAATGACTAGGTTTCAACCTCATATTCATATTCAGCCTTCATATCCAACAACAAAATCTTCTCAGATGGAGGTCTCAGAGAATAATAATAATAATAATAATAATAATTATTATTATTATTATAATTGTAATTATAATAATAATAATTATTATTCAAATCGGGTACCTGGAGTAATGCATATGAGAGACAGAACTCTTGAACACAGTGACAATGTATAGATATAGTATATCATGACTTATGGAGTGGATTCCCTCGTGTCTGTTTGCCCACTGTCTGCGTGTTTGTGTATAAAATCACCTAGTGATGTGAGGTCCTGGGTAGTGAACGACAGGTCCAGGGAGTTGGGTCGCTCTGGCCTGCGGGCTTTGGGCTGCCTGAGCAGGGCCTCCCCTCGCATGGTGACGGGGGCCACTCCTTGGGTGTCCACGGCACCGGACCCAGACCCCGAGCTTTCTCCTGGGGGTACGGTGGGTTCCCTGCCCCCCACCTCCCCGGTCACCTCCTCCTCTCCCCCGTCACTCTCTCCCTCGCTCTCCCCATTCCCCTGGCCGTGGCCAGTGTTGCTGTTGTTGTTGTTGGTGTTGGGTCGGGCTGAGCGAGCAGCAGTGTCTCTTGGATCGGGCTGCTCTCTCTCTCGGCTGAGCAGGGGCTCGTGCTCATCAGGGCTGGCCGTGATGAGGCCGAGGCTCAGGCGGCTGTCATCCGACCTCAGAGCTCCGGACCCGTTCTGAGCTACGCCGGATCCTCCGAAGCCCGTAGCGCCGCCTGCTGCCATGGACAACATACCGCTGTTGGCTTGACCGGTAACGGCGCCGTTAATGCTACCGTTGATGTGCATGTCTCGGAGAACAGGCAGGTTGTTGGTGCCTGTACCCCGGTGAGCATCTACAGCTGTGTTTGTGGCTGTTGCTGCGCCAATGTTCATCTTTGTTCCTTCCACCTGCCGCAGGTTGGACTTCCCAGAGCGTCCAAACTTGAACCTGAGGGAGGAGGATGAGGACTCTTTCTTCGAGGGCTTATTGCGCAGAGGCAGACTGGACGGCCTCTTGGGCAGATTCTGCTGCTTGGGCAGGGGGAAGATGGCGGTGGGCATGGCGGTAGTGGGGTCCGACGCGCCCGAGGCCTCGCTGGCCATCTTGATGAGCGGGTACAGCAGGCTGGAGCTGCCGGGGCTCAGCGGGTCCGGCGAGCAGAACTGCTTCTGCGAGTGCTCCATCAGGTTCTCATCCGAACTCTCCTTCAGGTTCTTGTCCACCTCTTTGGGGTCGAGCTTGGTGGTCTCCAGGTCTTCCTGGGTCAGGTGGAGGCAGACGGGGACTGTGGCGCCCCCTGTGGGCCCCTCGGACTCAGAGATAATAGTGGTGGTGGTAGTGGAGGCTGAGGGGCTGCCTCTGAGGCCCATCCCTGCCCCGCTGGTGCTGCTGCCCTCTGGGCTGGGCAGTCGGGCGTTTGCCTGCTGCTGGCGCTCCTGGTTGATGGAGTTCCTGTTTCTCTCCCCGGTCCCGGCACCAGCTCGCCCGCTCACAGAGCCGGTGGTGTCGGCCTGCACGTTCTTGGCCGCTCCCTCCTGCTCTTCGATGTAAGAGGAGGGATGGTCTGGGTACGGGCCAGACTTTGGTGTCATGCGGTTTCTGGTAGAAAAGCACAGAGAAAAATGTCAAACAAACGTAATATCAATGTTGTTCCAAAGGGGTACTCACTGAATTACTGTATTGGCAGTAGGGCTGAACAATATTGACAACAAAAAATTGAATTGCTATTATTTGACAAAATATTGCAACTGCGATTTATGCTGTGATTTATATCTTTGCAAGTTTTTCTTGTAAATAACCTTTTTTAGAACTTGAAAATTGTTTAAATAAAAGTGACTTTCTTGTCAGTGTGCAGGACTTACTGAGTTTGAGTTCAAGGTTTTGATCCATGGACCAAAGATTACCTGCAGCTCTAAAACTCCTTATTCACAAATCCAGTTTGGATCAAACTCTCTCTGAAGAAATTAATTGCAGCCTCTGCGATTTCTAAAAATTGTTCGTATTGCTATTTCTATTTATTTTCGATGAAGTGTTCAGCTCTGATTGGTCTACCTCTCATTGTGCAGCGTGGTGGACATGGGGTTGAGCGTGGGGCTGACCGACTTGGAGCGGTCCCATATGAGGAGCAGCTCTGCCAGGCGCTCCTCTGCGCACTGGGCTGTGAGACGGGCCTCGGCGTCCTGGTCCCAGCAGTCTTCCATCGTCTCTTTCAGGGAACGCACCGCCTGGCAGGGACACAGTCTTACTCTGCTGTTCACAATGCTAGCTACCACATCACTGTGCTACTATCCAATGCTCAATTACAGCTAGTCAACTGCTAGCTGCAGTGCCACTTGTATTGCAGTGCGCGTGACATACAGCAAGGCCAATATATCCTAGCCTGCTGACAGGTAATGAAATCCAAAACTTCAGCTGCAGCCAACTTTTTTTTTGCATCAACCAAGAAACGTGGCGAGTGGTTAACAGCGACTTATGTTGAATACTTTTTACATAAATTCTTTGGTTGATGTTTAACATGATGTATACTTATAGTGGAAATGCCACTGTCAAAGAGATATTACTCTCTAGCTGAATAAGACATTATAAGGCTTTATCAAACTCTTTATAAATGTGTATACTGATGCATGACAACTTAGAACAAGGTTTATTAAGTCTTCTAACTGCTGGACATCATGTATTATAATAAAGCATCATGAAAGAATCATGAAAAATTTACAGTTTCCATGACCAGCTTCTGCTGGTAGTGTAAGCATGAATATTACAGTATTATAACATGGATTCTTGATTTGACCAAACCCACTACTCTAACACCGTCTCACACATCAGACTCAACCCACACACACATACCAAGCTGTTCTCTTTCCAGGCCTCTGGGAACTTGGGCCGTTGCTTTTCTCTGGACACCAGGACCTGCATGTCCTCAAACGTCGGGTGGTTCCCTGCTTCCGCCTGGAACGCCATCTGGTACTCTGGCACCGACTCTCCTGGAGGCAGGAAGTGTTTCATGTCATCTTTCATGTAGCACAAACACACATCAAACCTGTGAATATACTGAATCTGCAAAGCTCTATTTTCGGCAATGTGGTCCAGGAAGCCCCATTATTTCATTCAGAAAGAATGGGAGCATACATCTACAAAAACAGAAAGTCGAGAGAGAGAGAGAGAGAGAGAGAGAGAGAGAGAGAGAGAGAGAGAGAGAGAGAGATATATGCATAAGATTATCAGTGCTCAAGTCCGAGCCGTGTCACGAGCCTTGAAAATCAGGACGTATGTACTACAGGGATTCCGTTAGCCGGTAATTGCCGGCTTTTAGCCGGTATTTGTTGCAGTGGGCCGGCAAATTAAAAGGTCGCCGGCTCAAGTAGCCGGTTGGAAATGCCAAATAAATAAATCCATTAGGCTATATAAAATAGCCCAATATTGTGTGACCAGTGATGTTGCCATAAGCTACAACTTAAATATAGACTTAAATATTATATACCGTAAATTCCGGACTATAAGCCGCACCGGTGTATAAGCCGCACCTTCAAAGTTGACTATTTTTTTCTTATATAAGCCGCACCGGACTATAAGCCGCGGGTGTTTTAATGTTTTTTTTTTTTTTTGTGTTTTAATGTTTAATTACCATATGTAAGGATTCATGCACAGAGGGGATTGTAGAGGAAGCTCCCATTTATTAACATTTCAACAAAACAACATAACACAACACCACCTGTGTTGTTTTTTACAGTGCACACAGTGTCATACAGTGTCATACAGTGTGGTGAAAAGAGGGCAAGAGAGGAAATTAAAACTTATTATAGTTATATAGGATTTATAGTTAGAAAGAGTGCTAAAAAAGAGAGATTTTTTTTTTTTTTTTGAAAAAATCCATAGATAAGCCGCACCGTTATATAAGCCGCAGGGGCCAAAAAAGGCCAAAAAACGGGAAAAAAGGTGCGGCTTATAGTCCGGAATTTACGGTATTTTCGCCCGCTGTTATGTTGAGTGGTTGTGGGGGAGACGAAGAAAAAATACAGCAGACGCTCCATGCGCACGCTGCAGCTGTTCAGCATCCCGCGCCCGACAGGCCTCGCAGCCGACAGCGCATTGGATTGACCCAAGAGACCGAAATGTCAACGCAGACATCCCTCGGCCAGTTATTTTTATGTAGGCCTAACGATGGTCCAGAACAAGATCCAACCAGGCAGCCATAAGAAACCGCCACAGCGAGGAAAAGTTGGGTTGATAAGAATCGCTTTTGCTTTGCACATGTAGCGGAGCGCTGATCATGAAGAAACTGCCACGGCCGTATTGTGAGAATTTTCGCAGCGACAGAGAAGTCCTCCTCTACAGGTTGTAAAGATTATTATTATGTTCGTTAATTTAGCCATTAATGTCAACATCATTTCAGCATAAATATGCCTAACCTCAGTTGATTTGCCATTTAAGGAAGAGTATTTAATGGGCAGCTTTCATTTATTTGTCTGAATGACTTTATCGCGCATCATCTCAAAGCTCACAACATGCAACAAGCAACAAGCGATTTCGTTCTCAGATGTAGGCTACAGGTAACACAAGGCTAATATTCTTACCTTTGCCCTTCGGTTTAAAGTAAAGCAAATATTCTCATCTTGTGAAGTAGGCTATAAGTCCGTTCTGAAAGCGAGTTGGATGCCCGCGTGTCAAGGTTCAATGTTCAAGGATATTTATTGTCATTCCAAAACATGAAACATGGGAGGGAACGAAATATGAACTCAAGGTCCTGGTGGATAGATCAACTAGATTAACTAGGATATCATGAATCATAAAATGTCATAAAAACTATATACTAGTCATTACTATACTATGTACTATATATAAAAAATAATATATATGTATATAATTAGATACGTAAAAAAGTAAAAATAAGGTAAAACGTTATGAGAAGTAGCAGCAGTATATTGCACGAGCAGCATTTTGATATATACATATATAGATATAATACATGCTATGTACTATATACTGTATAAAAGATAGTAATATATATGTATATAATTAGATACGTGAAAACTAAAGTATATAACGTTAGAGTGATTATTCATTGTTCATAATTCGCACAGCCACCGGAAAGAAGCTATTCTTGAGCCTGGTGGTTCTGGCTTTGATGCTGCGTAGCCTCCTACCAGAGGGGAGAGGGGCAAACAGTCCATTGGCAGGGTGGGTGCAGTCCTTCATGATTTTCGCAGCTTTATTCCTGCATCTGTCCTGGAAGATGTCACTGATGGTTGGCAGGCTGCAGCCAATGATCTTCTGTGCGGTTTTGACCACACGCTGCAGTGCTTGTTTATCTGCGGCAGAGCAGCTGCCATACCACACAGTGATGCAGGAGGTGAGGACGCTCTCCACCACACACCTGTAGAAGGAGGTGAGGACTGAGGTACGCTTCAGCCTCCTCAGTCAACCAGCTGCAGTCCCTCGTCATCGTTGTAATAGACCGCTTCAGAAAATATAGGCTATAATGTTTGACTGACTGCACATCTCATCTTTGGCTTGTTGCAGGTATAGGCAACTTCTTAATTTAGATTATCTTTCAAGTTATTTAATTTCACGTTCTTGGATGCAAAGAGACATTTAATGTAGGCCTTTCTTTAGGCTTAATTAAACAGGAATATATGACAAACTCAGTTCACAAAGCTTGTGACGAGTTCATTCACTATAATAAAATACATTTGTTGGATAATAGCTTTTGTTTTTTGTGTTTTATTGTTTAATCTTAATGGGTCTGCAAACCCGAACCGAATTAAGTAATTAAATAAGGAGCGGTGCGGTCTTAGAAAATTATTTGGAAATCAAAAAATTATTTAAAATTAAAATTTTGTTAGCTAAAAATTATACAATAATATGTTATGTATTTAAGAAATGATTAGGCTACATCTATCTTTTTTCAATAGGCTATATTTTGACCGGATAAATATTCTATGATGCCGGAATTCTGGAATGTTGCCGGCTCCATTAGCCGGCCAGAAAAAATGCTAGCGGAATCCCTGATGTACTACAGCACTGCTCCCCACAGAGTAACAGGGCTCCACTCCACACTGACTGTATACAGAGGAAGCTGGTATGGCAGTGTGTCTGCTTCCCCGTGCTCAGGTGTGTCTGTGTACTATGTCCTTGTTGTGTCTCTCTCACCAGGAAAAAGGTCGGTGCATCTCATGAAGGTCTCCCAGTAGACCAGGCCCAGGGCGTACATGTCCACCTGCTTCAGGGCCGACTCACAGTCCCTCAGGTTCACCGCGCCCTCCAGCACCTCTGGGGCCATGTAGCGGATTGTCCCCACCTAGTAGATGGGTGAGAGGAATGAGCAGGGGGTGTGGGAGAGAGGGTGGAGAGATGGAGCAAAGGTATGTGATGAAAGGTCTTTTTTCCCCTGCCGAGGACATCTGATAAGAGTTTCACAGCTTTCCACAGCTCCAAAATATCCTTCACACCAAGGATGGGTTTTGTCTTAAAGCTCTACACAGTAGCTCTTGTACAGTGGCAGTTATGCATTGACTAACAAGCAAAAATACAAGAAAATGAAAGTACTGTACCAAAAAAAGTGGGTGGAAAAGGTTGATTTTTGGTCAATTCAGCAGGAGTTTAAAATCTGTGAGGAATTCTTCTGATTGTCCTTCCATTACAAGGCACTCATTAGCATTACCTTTCAGCTCTGATTTGGATTCCACCTCTTCCTCCCCGCTTGCTCACCTCGCTGATGGCGGCGTTCTCGTCCTCTCCATGTCGCGCCGGCCGGTTTCCCGTCAGCTTCATGGACAAGCCGAAATCGATGATGACACACGTGCTGTCAGCCTTGACCAGAATGTTCCGGCTGTTCAGGTCCCTGTGGGACACTGCAGGCTTGTACACGTCTTGATGGAAGGAGGGGGGGGAAGAGACAACACAAAGGAAGGGAATTAGTTTAATCTTTTATTAAACCATAGTAGCTGTTTCACAGACTAGTCGACTATCAAAATCCATTAGTCTACACTGTGCATCATAGACGACTACCGTTCATCTCTGGTTTTAGGAATAAACAATATAAACCAATACATGAAATGAACATACCGTAGATAGATTTGTTTGAACAATCATTTTCTACATTATGCCATGTTAAATAAAGTGAATTTAAGGTATTTAGAGACGGAAAATCGCAGAAGTTTTTACTTGACAGATAACAAGTGTCTTTATTTAGTAATTTGAGTTTTGTGCTAATGAATGATAACACCCAGCAAATCCCTTCACATCGCTTTGATTCCCCTCATTATTCATCGCTGTTCAAAGCCAACAGACAGTTAAATCCTCTAATCTAACCAACAACAATGGGATTAAGACCTTATCACTCAGTAGCCTCTGGGTGCAATATCCACGTGTCCAGCAGAGGGTGCACCGAGGCAGAGGAAGTTGTAGCAGCTACCACAGTATCCATTCTTTGAGGCTTGTGCTATTGATGTGTTGGGAGAGTGGGGGAGGATGACGACTGTACCAAAGCCTGAGGGATTCTGCTGTTAGCAGCTACATGCCCAACTGACAAACACCAGGTCTCTCTGCCTCTCCCTGTGCCATCCTCTCTGGTCTGAAGACCCCCTTCAGCTCCCCTTCTCTCCTTCCCTCCCCAAGCCCAAACCCGCCTCCACTTCTATTGGTCACATGCGTGCACAAACAGAATAATGTCCACATCCCCGTGGAGTCTTAACACTGCATCTGAGCCCGCTGCAAGTGCACTTTGGTCCCTCTCCAGAGTCTCCACTTCTCGGCCTGTTTGGCTGCTTGATGCCGATCCGTGCTGATGAGGAGGAAGGGGGGAGAGGCTGATGAGGAGGAAGGGGGGAGAGGCTGAGGGCCGGAGATGTGCTGATACAAGATAGAGCCAGTTCACTTCCTTTGTCAACTTCTGCCCCCTGAGAATGATTTCCATGAGCCACGGGGATATTCACTTGTCATTTGAATCCCTATCTCGCCTTCTCCGCCTTTCCCCTACTTTGTCCCACTCTCCATTTTTCACTCTCTCCCTCTCTGAGGCTAGCCTGCGGCCAGTCTATAAATACCCTTGGCTGGAAGTGCATGCAGTGTGTATGTGTGTGTGTATCCAAATGCAGGGATGCAAAGCACTCCAAGCCAAACAGGAACTGCACACTGCAGTCCCATGTGGATCTTCCAAGCCTCTAGCACACACATGGGCAAAATACGGCCCCCATGGAATTGCACTTTTTTTTTTTTTTTTTTTTTTACAGTGCACCTGAACGCAACATGCAAGATACCTGCTGAATAAGTGTCCAAATGTTCATGTCATTCTGGCCAATACTCCACTTCTGTTATAACATTTCAGTCTTGAATATGGAATATCTTTCAATAATCTTTATGACTAAAAGGCAAAAATTATCTCATGTGTAAGAAATTACTGTTCTACATTGAAGTAGAAATTTGAATAATTAACCCGTTGGTTTTGGATTTATTTAGCTTCAAGATTGCATTTTTGTTCGTGTGACCCTCAACACAGGCTTTGAGAACCCTAACCCTCATATTCTGGTTTATTTCAAGAAAAACATTTCGGCTAGTGGAAATTCTAATTGGCTGGTAACTTTAAAATCTAGCAGCCATATTGGCAGGTGGTCAAAAAAGTTAATTTCAAGCCCTGCAGGGAGAGCAGGTGGAGACATAGAGTGAGTGAGAAAAGGATCAAATATTGGTGGTTAAGACTGAATAATGACATCACAACTGTTAATTTAAAATGAGTTATTCTTCTAAACCTGGCTTCAAATGCCCCAAATCTTTCACACTGGTGCCGTTCGGCCCACAGCAAAATCTGGTAGCGAGGAACTTTTTGTGTGGCCCTCTCTATCATCAAAGTTGCCCATCCATGGGTTACGGCATGACAATATTTGTTCGGCCCCCGGCAACAATCTGGGTTTCTCATGTGGCCCCCCATGAAAAATAGTTGCCCACCCATGCTCTAGCAGCTAGTACAAGGCAATGGGGGTGATACACACACACACACACACACACTCTAAGATCTTTCTAACAATAATCATAACTAATAAGAACAGCTTCATCCCAACTGCAATCCGCCTGTTCAATGAGGCCCGAAAGCTCGCACGTATAGGGATGCCACACCCACCCCCCCACCCCCATTATCCCCGAGCACAGCCTGCTCAACAGGCGAGAATCCCCCCAGAATCCCTCCATTGACATGAACCTACCCCCCCCACCCGCTCCAATCATGTCACTTTAAAGATATATTGGACTGCACCTTAAATGTTTTGTGATTGTCTGTTTCTATATTGTTTTTGCCTCTGCTAACTATTAATGTAACTGCCACGCTGCATACTTACTTACACTCAATCAAATTCCTCATATGTAATCTGATTACCTAATCTGAATTGGGCTGAAAGTCTACCTCATACTTTGCTAATAATCTCTGTTGCTATTCTCTGTTACGTGTGTTTGTTTGTGTGTAAATAACAGATGGAAGCAGCAGCAGCATTGGAACTTGAGACTGAGTGAACTGTGAGCAGTTGCGTAATTAACTTTCTTTGTGTGTGTGTGTGTGTGTGCGTGTGTGTGTGTGTGTGTGTGTGTGTGTGTGCGTGTGTGTGCGCGTGTGTGTGCGTGTGTGTGTGTGTGTGTGTGCGTGCGTGCGTGTGTGTGTGTGTGTGTGTGTGTGCGTGTGCGAGCCCTGGCTTACCTCCTTTGAAGAGCTCGGTGTGCAGGTAAGCCAGGCCACGGGTGACGGAGTGAGCGAGCCGGCAGCTGCTGACCCAGTCGTTGGTCTGAACGGTCAGGTAGCGACTCAGAGAGCCCTGAGGAGGGGAAAGGGTGTAGGAAAGCAGATTCAAAGGGGAGGGGGAGGGAGGGATGGAGAAATAATGGAACGTGTCAGAGGGAGGAAAACAGATTAAGAGGGAGAGGAAGTCGATAGAAGTAATCGAAGATAAAATGGAAGGAAGGAGAGGAGGGTGGGGGACAGAGGGTGAGGGAGATAGGAGGGTGGGGGACAGAGGAGGGTGAGGGAGAGTGGAGGGCGGGGGATGGGGGAGAGAGGAGCGCGGGGCATAGAGGAGGGTGGGGGAGCGAGGAGGGCGGGGCATAGAGGAGGGTGGGGGAGAGAGGAGGGCGGGGCATAGAGGAGGGTGGGGGAGAGAGGAGGGCGGGGCATAGAGGAGGGTGGGGGAGAGAGGTGGTGAGCAGATGGGAGCGATAAGGGGGAGGAAAGGGAGAGGGTGGGATGTGAGACGGGGGAGAATAGTGAGGAAAATCGATCAGCTGCATCCTGTTTAACAACTGAAAACAGATATGAGGAAGGATGGGAATAGCTGAGTTGGTGTTGCTGTCACTTTAGACACGGGTCACCGACCAGTAAATGAGTGGTGCATCAGAACATACTTTCTTTTAGGGCTGGATGATACGGACCAAAAATCCTATCATGGTATTTTTAGGCTGAATGCAATACACGATATTTACATTTAGGTCATTTCTATTACTAGGCATGGATTCCTAGGCTCGCCCGCTGCGCGCCATGCAGCTGGCATTATGCAGCTGGGCTGGCTGCTCCTTGATGGCATACTTCAGCTGGCTGCTCCTTGATGGCATACTTCAGCTGGCTGCTCCTTGATAACATACTTCAGGGATGCTGGATCACCTGTCCTGGAGCTGACAACATACAGCTGTCCATGGCTGAAGACGGAGGTCTGAAGCCAGACTCCCAATTCTTTCAGTGTCTGCCACTGGGACTTGAGTTTGCTCTTATGACATGATCAGTGGGACTCTTATGACATCACTGATGATGTCACAACTGCTTTTATGACATCACTGATGATGTCACAATGCATCTGACATCACTGATGTCACAACTTATGACATCACTGGGACTTTGTGTGTGTGTCTGTCTCTTTGTGTGTGTGATGTCACAATGCCTCTGACATCACTGATGATGTCACAATTTATGACATCACTGATGACATCATCACTGGGACTTTGTGTGTGTGTGTCTGTCTCTTGTGTGTGTGTGTTGAGAGTGAATTTATGACATCATTGATATGATGTCATCAGTGAGACAGACAAACAGACATAGCCCTAGCTCCCTTTTATAGATAAAATAAAATAAAGATAAACAGACAGACAGACAGACAGATAGATCGATAGATAGAAGTAGGGATGTCGAAAATGAAAATCTTTCTTGACCGACAACCGACCCTCATTAGCCGACTATTGATTGTTTAACCGAGAAGATTAAAATGCGCTATTTGACTGTCTGTGCCCCATTAAACAATTACCAACAAATGCTTTATTTCTTTCCATTAGAAAGCATTTATTCTTACATCTACAAGCAGACAAATAACCACATTAACAAAAGGAAAAGACAAGTTGAATCCTCCAGCACACTAAACAAAAACATTCCTCTGATAGGCTATGGTAGGAGCTGCGCGCATTGCAGAAGGGGGAAACGCGGAGGAAAAAACCCATACTCACGCTCACAATTCTCAAATGAATTATCTTACTGCAGGTGTTGGAAATAGTCTAATAAAACCAGCAGAAACTAATTTTAAAAGCTCAGAACGAAATGTGTTGCTAATTGAACGAATTTCCACTTTGAAGAGCACATCAGGACACCCAGCCTCCCCAAGCCTCCAGGCTGCAGGGCGCACTGACGAAGCGCTCATTGCTCTCTCCTCCTTCTGACATCATTCTGACATTCTCACTAATTCAACAGTGTTTACCTGCTTTTGAGATCTGCAAAAAATAGTATGCTTCTCTCTCCACCCTTCTCCCTCTCTCTCTTTATCTGTGACGAGGGCTGTAGGTGGCTATATGCTCTCTGTGTCCGGCTGCACGACATGACGAGTGCATCAGATGAGCTACATACCGACAGCACAGAACCATCAGTATTTTGGGGAAAAGGCCACTAATTATATGTAGGCAGGCACAATGACCGATGAATAAAAAGTTGTTATAATGTAGTTTTGCGTTGCTGTTAGCCAGAGGCTGTAATTAATCATGCTACCTGTCCATCATGTAGTGAAAAAATGAAGCAGTCTGTCCAAACTTTTTACCAATCTAATCTCATCATGGATCAAAATGGAAACAGGTTCGGAGTACGGGCGTCAAGGCAGTTTGGTGCGCTTTCCCCGTTTAAAATAATGGGTGGGCTTCAAAAGTTTCAAAACAATCCGTCTCTCGTTGTGAAACAATTTCTCCGAACTGGCATGTGCTGGACAGTTAACGTTAACTAATACTTTTCAATCGTCAATTAGACCGCTTCATGTCTGCATCTTTGGAACACGGTAAAAATGTCTGTAAAAATTTTTGTTTCATCATTCAGTGCACGCGTAGGCTATGCGTGCATGTGCATGATGAACGTGCAGAGAGGGAGGGAGAGAGAGTGAGCCAGTGAAGAAAAAGTTATGTTTTACTATCAACCACAATGATCAATGCACTAATGCACTATGCAGGGAAACAACAACATGATTATGAGGCACTCCCCCACTGATGCAACCGGTTAATTTTTTACTTGCATTTGCGTTGCCCACCCACATGGCATAGCACATGTTAAAGGGCACGTGCAATTTTTTTTTAACCGTTTAACCGATAGTATTAATCGGTTAATGTTGAAACGGTCGATTATCGGTTAAACGGTTATCGGTCGACATCCCTAGATAGAAGTGGGCAATATTCAGTTCTAAGTCAAAGCCACATGTGAGATCTGAGATGTCACAAGCACTTTTATTAAAACAAGATAGGGCTGGGCAATATGGACAAAATCTAATATATTTTTGACCAAATACCTCAATATTGATATTGCAATAATATTGTAGGAATGACTACTGGTGCTTCCACAAAATATTTATACTATGAGATTTGTAATAGTCACCAGTAATGTGGATATCATTACTAAGCATGTAAAGGCAAAGAACAGAACAGCTAGAACAGTGTGGTAAGTTCAGAAAATGACAGCCTTTAAAACGAGGACAACACTTATGCCATAATCATGATATCCAAAATCTAAGACGATATCTAGTGTCATATCACAATATCAATATCATATTGATATATTGTCCAGCCCTACTTCCTTCCCTCACACACACACACACACACACACACGCACGGACGCATGCACACACACACACAGGTCAGGTTGATTTATTGGGCTTTCACAGACATATCCTCTTTGGCATTTGTTCCATCAATAAAATCCTGATTTGGCCACGAAGCACAATGGTTATTGTGCAGGTTTTAGCTTTCACTGCACATGAGAGATTTGAGGCCGCAGGGTGGTGTAGCAGCAAGTAAGCAGTCCCATCAACCCCCCACCCCCCAACACATCCGCCCTGCTGAAGTGCCCTTGAGCAACAATGCTGCAGGGTTGTTGTGTAGTTGACCTTTCCTCTTGGGGCAGAAGCAGAAGCTCACAACAAGAAAGAATTACCGTCAAAGAATATGAATAGAGCAATAACTTATCTGGAGTACAGACGCCACAAGATCACAAGGCCTATCGGATATATGATTAATTTCCTTCTTCAATTAACTTGATCAGCCTTCATCATGTTGCGTTGGCCAGGCCTTAGCGCACGCACACACGCACACGCTCAATCTTTTAATTCAAAAATCAATCACAGGGCAATTCGCGCATCCGCTACTAAAGAAAATGACATTAGGTATGTTCGTTTTAAATAAATTATGTTTTACTGTTTACTTGAATACGAATGTATTAAGTGTCCCCAGACTCCTGTCCTGGCTTGATCCATGTTACCACGGCAACATGCATTAACAGCGGTCGTCATGATGCATAATGGGCTTCTTTCATAGGCTGGCTGGGGTCAGCTGACCTGTAATTACATGGCTGAAGGCTTGGACAGCAAACCTATTGGGTTTTTAGGTACATGGACATTAATAGTGAAGAATTCCTGAGGCAGCTGTTAGCAGTCACTGCCAACTTCTTCTTTCCCCACACCCACTGCATATTAATTCATCTGTGGGACAAACGGAGATGGCTCAACGACAGCATGTCTGCTCGTCAGAATACAGATTACAGTCCTTCTAACTTTGAATACACACACGCACATCCCCCTACATATTCCTTTAGAACTCAGTCGCAAATTGCCACTTGCTGCTACTAGGAAAAATCTAATAAAATGCCGCATCAACTCTGAGTTCCTACTCGCAAACTATGGTATGGTTTCGCAACCCCTAGTTGCTCCCAGCTTGTTACTTGACTTTATTCAATTTTTCTTCAACAATAGTATGCTTTCAGACCAAACAGCATACCAATACAGTAGTTGGTCAAATCCACAATTAAACGTTAATGTTGTTATTAGCTGTTGGCTGTCTAATAGCTGATGCTATTAGCATCCATGGTTTTGCGACTTGAAGGCCAAACGCATATAAAGTACTGTAGGTCGGAGATGATGCGTTTGCCACTTGCCACTTCCCACCTACGACCATAAACGAATGCAGCAGTAGTCTGGCCTTGCCCAGCCCCACCCCCCCGGGTACTCACATGTGGGTAATAGTCCATGACCAGCAGGTACTCGGTGCGTCCCTCGGCGCCCGTCCGCTCGTCGGCGGCCACAAAGCGGGCGATGTTGTCGTGCTCCAGCAGGGGGAGCCGGTAGATGGAGCACTCGTTGAGAAAGTTCTGGCGGTTGGCCGCAGTGAACACCTTCACGGCCACGGGCCGCTCGTCTAACGAGCCACAGTACACGATGCCGTATCGGCCACGGCCAATCAGCTGAGGAGAGGAGGTGGTATTGGAAATTTGGGGAGGGGGAGACAAAACACATTTAGAATTTGCATCTTACATCATTCCTGACTGATGAGAATTGTCAAAAGAATTATGAAGAACATTATAATTTTGTTTGTGCTAGAGATACACAGTCTTATACAATAAGACTGAAAGACAGGTACGAAGCATAGACGTCTACAAAATATGGACAGAGTCAGCGTTGTCTATTTTACTCTAGGAGTGTGTTTCACCCCACGTACAGTTGTTATAAAAGGTGAAATTAGATATATAGACCAAAACTGTGTTTTGAACAAGGCTGTAAACATGCTTAATCCTGTGTAAAGACGGGAATTTTAACATGGGGATGAACGGGGAATGACGATCAAGTGGCGATTCGAGGAGCTACAGCCCAAGCCCGAGCTTGCCGCCTGGTACGAAGCCAGGAAGAAAGACAGGAAGTGAGGAAGAACCAAAAGCAGAGGGAGGGACAAAGACAAATGAAGACAGCGAGGCAGACCAGGAGGAAGACACATAAAATCTAAATGACAGACCGACAAACAGCAGGGTTAAACAATAAAGATGGCCCAATGGCCCCGAGTCAGTTACAAGTCACTGCACTATTCAATTAGTGTGCAGAATGGGCCAGAGCACAGCGGGAGCCGGCATTCTGTCTTTTAAAATCATTTGCGTGTGAATGAGAGATGAATTGTGCATTTGTGCATTTTGTAATTCCCCCCTCCATGTCGTGTTCAAGATTTAGCCCAGAAATGTACAGCCAAATCTCTTATACAGCCAAATATATACAGCCAAATCTCTTATACAGCCAAATATATACAGCCAAATCCACTGGACTCTTTGTTTTGTCTGACAGTGCAGCTCTCCCTGGCTCCTTCTTCCTCCGCTATGAAACAACGTGTCTGCATTTGATGTCTCAAGGATGTTGGTCTGAATTCAACTCCTGCCTGAAAGAATATCACTAGTTCTAGCCTGAAATTAACTAAATTGATAGCAAAAAAGAGAAAGGGGAAAAAAACAGACTCTTTGTATTTCTACCATTATATTCAATACGAATGTACCCGTCTCGTCACGCACAGCACAAGCATCCTGCTCTTACCAATCATATGGGCACTTTTGAGAATCGCCTATCAAATACAGCCAGCTAATGTCTCCCATTTAATAACACTAGGAATCTAGCGCACTACGCAAGCTCGATTTTTCCTGCAGCTCGCGGCCTCGCCCGTCCTGCAGCTCGCTGAGCTGCCCCTGCAGCTCGGCCACAGTGCGATCAGGGATTTATGACATCACTGATGATGTCACAGTGGGACAATCACAGTGGGACAGACAGAGACTGAGCTTGGGACGGCCTCGCCCGTCCTGCAGCTCGCTGAACCAGACGGAGACGGTGGCTTCCGCCCCTGGGCTGTGCGGGTGACCTGATGGAGCCAGATATTTTAATTAGGTGATTGCCCTAATTGTCATTAGTGATGTCATCCGTAAGGATGTCATAGAGCAGGCGAGGCCGCAATGCGCAGTGGACGTGGTCATCAGTGATGTCATAAGAGCACAGCAGGGCGGGTGAGGGAGCAAGTGAGCCCACACAGCGGTCGAGCTGTAGGGCAGGCGAGGCCGCGCAGCGGATGAGCTAAATGGTAAATGGCCTGCATTTATATAGCGCCTTTATCCAAAGCGCTTTACAATCAGTAGGTTCATTCACCCATTCATACACCGATGGCGGCAGGCTACCACGCAGGGTGCTGGCACACCATCAGGAGCAATTTGGGGTTCAGTATCTTGCCCAAGGACACTTCGACATGCAGACTGGAGGAGGCGGGAATCGAACCACCGACCTCTTTTATCCAAAGCGATTAGTGGACAACCCGCTCTACCTCCTGAGCTACAGCCACCCCAGCCGCTTGTGTATGCAAGCTGCAGAGCCAGCTCGGCGAGCTGCAGGGCGGGCGAGGCTGCACAGCAGGCGAGCCTAGGAATTGAGCGTGCGAGATGCCTAGTACAAATAAATCCCCTTGCCGCAGACTAATTTTTGGACTCAAGTGTTATGTGTTTGTTTTGGTGTCAAATATATATACATATATATTTTAAATAAATAAAGGAACCTTTGTAGATTTTCAATTACTGTAGAAAAAACGGTAGCAGAGGATCATAAATCCAGTTACCCTTGTCATTTCAATGTGATTTCAAAGATCAGATTTGATGAGATCACGTTGCTTATGTCCACACTGTGAGAAAAATGGCTGTTATGTGTCTCCTGTGTCTGTATTTATTTAAATTAGTGTCTGCATGACTTTTTCCTGCTCTCCTCTGAAGCCCTCCATAGTGTTTGTATTAGCCTTGTGGCTGGATATCATCCAGACCTCCAATCACAATGTGAGCCTGACCACCTCCATATCTGGTTTTGAGGATCCCATGTCAGTGGGAGCAAAATCCTATTTTGGTGCATCCAGGACTGTCACCTAATGCGTCCTGGTGTGATCCAATGATAAAAGTCACATTGAAACGACAAATGTAACCATAAACCTTGATGTATTTTGGATGTATTTTTGCCTCTATGCCTTTGGTCTCTCCTTTCTCTCTCTCTCTATCTTCCTCTCTCTCCATCTCTCTCTCTCTCCCTCTCTCTAGCTCCCTCTGTCTCTCCCTCTCTCTCTTTCTCTCTCTGTCTCCCTCTCTGTCTCTCCCTCTCTCTGTCTCCCTCTCTCTATCTCCCTCTCTCTCTGTCTCTCTCTCTCCATCTCTCTTTCTCTCTGTATCCATCTCAGGCAAACAGACCCCACCCCATGCGCATAGAGATCCTGAAGCTGCAGTATTTGACAACACTGCACGATTTTATCTAAATCTCTTCTTCTAAGAACAAGTGTGTAGAAATCCCCAAGTCTTTGGGTAGATTAGATTTATTGAACCAAGCTGTTCAGAGGAGTTTACTTATTAGACAAATACCCGGTCTAACATCAGTAGGCCTTCTATAGAATCGTTTCGTTTCTGACTTCCCACATTCCAATTTTTAGCCACCAACCCGGAACTCGTTGGCTCCAATTAAAAACCTTGAAATACAGTTCATAAAGACGTAGTTTCAAATTTAAAAATGGCTAACTGCTACCACGAAAAGTCAGGCTGTTGTAGTTATTACCAGAACAAATTCAAATTGGAACAAATTATTCATTATGCTGGGGACTACTTTCGATGCTACGTAGCTATTTTCCTGAGATCACAAACAAAGGGACAGGGAGACAAAGTGACAGGGAGACAGACAAAGGGAAAGACGTGGGCACTGACCTCTAGCAGTTTGAGGTTGTCCAGGTCCAGAGAGCTCTCAGAGCCAGCAGCTTCCATCATGTTCAGGTTGTGGAGGCCCTGCTTACCATCTCCTATTAACACACACACACACACACACACACACACACACACACACACACACACACACACACACACACACGCACGCAGAACATGTAGGTACAATGTTTGTGGATGAGGTTCCAACATTTAACACACACCTACAGGAAAGCAGTTCTGCTTGCTTTTATGGCATTTTTACAATGAATTGTTATTCCACAAAAACATGTCAAAGGGCCTTTCTGACCTATGGACAGTCAGAATAATAAACATCCTCTGCTCTTGCTCATGGAGTGTGGAACCATGGTAACTCACCGTGCATCATGCGGTAACCAAAGAAGGCTGCTACAGCAACCACGGCCAACACGGAGACGGTTGCCAGGGCGATAATTACCGTCTCTTCGTAGTGCAGCGTGCGAGTGTCTAAAAAGGGGTGGAAGACAGATCAAACACAAAAGTTCAAATCAAACAGCTACCTGTATGTAGGAGGGCCCAATGGGTACAATTGTACATCAGCCTTTCATTTGTGTGTACCGGTACTAACAACAAAGGAGCCAGGTACCACAGCCCCTATATAGGCTTGTATAGCCTCTTTTGCAATGCCTGCTTCTATAGCTGACTAGATATGGTCAGTATACAGAGTCATGAATGAGAAAACTACATTTAAACAGCATTTATCAAAATAGCATTTTCCACTCAAAGCGCCAAACCAGCTTAATGAAAAAGAATATATTTCTGCTGTTCTCCACTGCAGAGAGAGAGAGAGAGGGAGAGGGAGAGAGAGAGAGAAAGAGAGAGAGAGAGAGAGAGAGAGAGAGCTGTACGCCGCAGCCACACTGATCAGTCATAAAACGGACCTGTTTTGGAATATCAATACTATAAACCACTAAAAACGCCTTTGATTTGCGCTGATGGACGAAATCTGTCGGAGACGGACGTGTCATCAATGCTGCCCAGACAATGGACAGCTCTCATTGAAAATGAATTGAAATGAACAGAGTTGGACAAACACAAGGGCCTTAACTTTAACCAGGCCTTTATTGGCAGAAAAGTTTCCAGTTTGAGATCAAAACCAAAAGACATTCAAAAAGAATAAAAGTGGGTCAAATCGAATCACATATAAATACAACCCCCACCCACACACCAACGTTTCTTTCACTGACATTGTACCATTAAACGTCCAGTGGATATCCGCGGTGCATTTCTCTATGGCCGTTATCTATTGGCTTGTGCAGAGACCTCCAGCAGTCCAGCTGTGTCGAGGAGATGCAACCCTGGCTGAAGAGTTCCTGTTCAGAACCTTGACACTGAAAGTCCAGCTGTCCCTCTGGCGGTCCCAGACTCTCTCCCACTCCCATAGAGGAATTTTTGGCACCCCCCAAAAGAGGTTTTATCCACACACCAAAGGCCGAAGGCCAAAAGATCCGGACAATGAGAGAATTTCAACGTTAAAGTCCCACACTTCAAATGTCTTCCTTTCTCAAACTTGGGGTGCTGTAAAAACACATTGCTCCATAAGTTCTGACAATGACCACGCCAACTCAAAGTCAAGCATGTTTTACTCTATCCATTTAGAGCATTTCAAAGTTATAGTCTCTGTTGACTATCTCTGAAACTTGGGGTGCTATAAAAACACATTGCCCCAATGCCCCATCATTTCTGACAATGACTGATATATTTGTGTTCAGGATTAGCTTGACTCTACACTAACCCAGAAGTCAAATGTACGCATGGCAGTAATGCGTAGTCACCCCCCCCCCAAAGGCCCATTCTGACCCTGGAAAAACCCTGCCTATGGCTTCCAGAAACTGCCCGAAAGTGAACATACAATAGAGACAGTCCGCATGTCTGGGAACGCCCATACAGGCTCTAGGAACGCCCACAATAGACGCTGGGTTAGCCTGGGGGCGGGGTCAGGGTGGGGTAAATTCCCCCGTTCTATCCATTCAGCAAAGTTAGAATTTAGCTGATAGCTCAGCCCAGGCAGACACGATCGGGGATTTAACCACCGCAGTAAACGCACATCTGAGAAGACGTCTTGTGTTCTGCTCTAGAACTCCCAAACATGTAGTTTAGAGCCGCAGCACCGTCTTTTGGTGAGTCAGCCCATGAGATATATCGGTGGTTTTACCTCACTCGCGCGCCAGCCGTTTAACATTTTGTGGGCGTTCCCAGACATGCGGACTGTCTCTATGCGGGTGTGAAGGTCGATCAGTCCTTGACCGTCCTCCGACAGGTAGGCAGAGGCAGAGGACAGAAGGTCTGGTCCAATGATATCCTGCCCAGAATAACCTAATCAGCCTCTTCTGTATCTCCTTCACTAGGTCGTCAGGTGCAGCGGCTCTAAAACAGTAAACCGGGCCAGAGCATTGAAGCAGTCAGGTTATTCACAAGCAGAACCTGTGTAGGACAACTGGGGCAAGAAGACCCAAGTCCAATGAGACAAGCGAGCACATACCTTCTCTAAAAGTCCCCCCCCCCCCCCCCCCCAGTTCTTCCTCTGGAAACTACTATCTCCCAAGAAAAACCCTAAACATTGAAAGCCCTCCCTACTCCTTTTCAACCCTGTTGGTAGTTTAGGTAGTTGTTGATTTATCCACTGTCCTAGACTAGAGCAAAAGCCTCACATGTAGCCCAATTGACCTTAGCAGATGATGCCTGTTCATCTAACGCCAGGTTCTGTGTGAGCACTTGGACATCATCCTGTCCTCTGATAAAAACAGTTACATCAGCATATGCTGACAACACTCAAGAGCCCTGCTTTATATTTTCCAAAAAAACACAAAGCTGTAGGGCTGTAAACTTGTATTGCTGGGCCCGAATATTCCACTATTCGGATATTTGTAATTATTTGTTTTTTTATTTTGAGATTCGGATATTCTTTTTTCTTTTCTTTCTAAATGTAGGTACTAGTTAGTTAGACTGGCGCTAGGACCCCGGGGACGTCAGTAGCAGTGGGGCTGGTCAGAGCGAGTGAACGTGGAGGAAATGTTTTGGCAGGGAGGAACACTGTGACCTGAGTGTAGCTTTGCACGCAGCCAATCATGCCATCGTTTCTAAATAACTCTGTGCGTTCCCAGAAGAGGTTGAAATGATCAATGTAGGAGACACTGTGGGCGGCACAGGCCATGAGAGCCAGCAGTCAGAGGTGTTGTTTTGTTTTTCCTGATGGATCAGTGTGGTTGCAGTTGGGTCCTTCCAGAGTCATGCTGACAGCACACAGCCTATAATATATTTATATAATCATTCAGTCATCTAAAAGCAACCCAAAGCCTTCCTCTTACATATGGAGATATGAAATCCATTTGATTTTTTTCTAAATTCCATTTCATTCCACCCCCCACTTTGCTTGTGATGACTTGGCTCTCAGACAGCCTCTTCCACACTCAAAGTGAAAACAAAGCTGTGAGGTGATGTAAGGGTCCCATGCAAGAGCCACCCCCTCTCAAAACACCCAAATCCAAAACATAATTATTTCTCTAGGCATATTTTACAATTATGAAACCATTTAGGTTACTACAATAATCAGGGTTACTTTTGATTTGGATAATTAGGCCTACTTTTGATCAATTTCACACAAATTATGGCAAATTCTACAATATTCCATGTTTTACAGTTGATTAAATTTGTATTACTAAATTCCATGATTCTGTCTGTTTTTTTCATTTTGTGGAAATCATATGGCCCTACTCTTACACAAGCTTCTGTTATTGCCGCTATCGGTTCATCCTCTATAGGTTGAGGCGATGTCTCGTCATAGACGCTGGGTTAGCTGGCTCAGCCTAGCTGGGGGCGTGGTCAGGGTGGGGTAAATCCCCCGTTCGATCCATTCAGCAAAGTTAGAATTTAGCTGATAGCCCAGCCCAGGCAGACGATCAGGGATTCAACCAGGGCAGTAAACGCACATCTGAATAGACGTCTTGTGTTCTGCTCTAGAATCCCCAAAACTGTAGTTAGAGCCGCAGCCCCTTCCTTTGGTGAGTCAGCCCATTGAGATATATGGGCGGTTTTACCCCACTCGTGCGCCAGCCGTATGACATTTTGTGGGCGTTCCCACTAGGGGTATCAAAAATAATCGATTATAAGATGCATCGCGATGCGGACGTGCACGATTCTGCATCGATTCACAAATGTCAAAAATTGATGATTAAAAAAAAAAAAAAAAAAATGAATAATCAAATAAAATATGGATGAAAATGGAAGAACATGCAGATGTTTATTTAAATTATGGATCATAATACAATGCAATTCCAAATGCACTTTTATTTTAAAAGTAGCCACACAGTGAGAAAAAAGAAAGTGAGAAAAAATAAATCATGTATTGCGGAAAAAAGTGATGCATCGATTTAAGATGCATCGAGATGCATCGATAATCGAATCGAATCGTAGCCCTCTGAATCGTAATCGAATCGAATCGTGAGGCCAGTGAAGATTCACAGCCCTAGTTCCCACACATGCCGACTGTCTCTATAGCTATTTCTTTTTCTAGATTCTCTATTGTACTTTTCTCTATATATAACAGGGATGCAAACTCATGCAGAGTGAAAAAGGTGCCAGATACACAAAACCACTCAGAAATCATTAACTTAAGTGCCCTATTTCGGGATCAAAAAGGTGACTGTCACCTAAAAGTGACTAGTTTGCATCCCTGATAATATCTGACACCTGTGCTGACAAAATATTATAATTTGTACTTTCCTTACTCCTACCACATGAGTCCTTCTCTTTTAGCTCAATTTATTTTATTTTTTATAGAGAAACAGACAGATGGCCTTGTCACATGCTAATAACCTAACATGAAAGGAACAGCAACATTTTTGGCGATTCTCCTATTTGCCATATTCCCGATAGTAAGACGAGAATATAGATACCCTTCTCTTCTCTGTGCGTGCAATAGAAAAGTAGTGACACACCCCTCCTGCTAGTTAGCTCAGCACTAGGGCTCAGCACTT
>NC_139625.1:65012716-65165216 GCF_964638095.1 Poromitra crassiceps
GCGCAGCGCATGCATGTGAGTAACAACAAAGTGATATCCATTCTCCTGGCCGATTGTCACATTTGCCCATGTACACTGTAGGTCATTTAGAAGCACCAGTATTTCATAACCAGTTTAAAAGTTCCGTGTATGGATTTAATTTTAACGTTATACGTTATAGCCTACTTGGGCTATGGGTGGAGGGCAGAATTGCGGTCGCTATGACGACCAGGTGTGGGCGGAGGCGAATAAACTTGCTATGGAAGCAAAGTCTATATCAAGTAGAGACGAGTAAGGCCAGGTAGAGTAGAGCTGTACTGTGCTGTTATATGTGGTGGAAATGAGCCATTAGTGTCTGTGCTTGGTGTCGGGTGAGCACCGTGATTGGCCCGAAGGTCCAAACACCGCCCAGACGAAGCGCATCCCCTCACTAAGCATCCTAGACTGACTGACTGACTCGTCTGAATTTGGTAGCCCGCAAGAGGGTTCTTATTCTGACAGAAATGTTACAGTCTGTAACATCTCTTTTTGAAGAAGGGTAGAAATTGCCCCATAAAAGCTGAAAATAGTCTTGAGGGTCAGTTTATCTGGCACAAAAACCTTGCCTTGCATACCAGCCCTTGCAATCTCTGACTGTACTATAAGCATTTATTTAAGAGAATACTTTTGAGCATGTGGGCAAAATGAGACGTGTGCAAATGACAAGTGTGATATATATATATTTATAAAACGGCTCTCTCAAATCAAGCAATCTGATTGGTTCACAGCCATTGTATAAATCCAGTAACCCACTCCAATAACCCATGGCCATGGGTTATTGGTTGCCATGGCAACTCTCTTACTAAAAGCCTTTGGTTATCAGCGGGATATATTCGCCACAACACACTTGCTCTCATGCTATATTGCTTAAATATATATATATATGTGATATGTGTGATATATATATACATCATAATGTTATATACACAGGATAAATATGACTTTGTGTCCATGTGTGTTACTGTATACAGTATTACTAGAGCTGCAACGACTAGTTGATTAATCGATTAGTCGATGGACAGAAAATTAATCAGCAAATATTTATATGATCCATTAATCGTTTTGACCAATACTTAAGACAAAAATTCTAAAAATTATCTCGTCCTTAAATGTGAATATTTTCTGGTTTCCTTACTCCTCTATGACAGTAAACTGAATATCTTTGGGTTGTGAAAAAAACAAGACATTTGACGACATCATCTTGGGGTTTGGGGAAAAGTGATTGACATTTTTCACAATTTTGTGACATTTTATAGACCAAACGACTAATCGAAAAAATAATTAACATTAATTTAATTGATAATGAAAATAATCGGTAGTTGCAGCCCTACGTATGACTGCTTACGTATGTGTGTATACTGTCCAACTGTGTGTGAGTGTAAGTCATTACCAAATGCACTGTGTATTGGACATGACATTTACTCTGACTACATGTACTGTACACAGCATGGTGTGTGTGTGTGTGTGTGTGTGTGTGTGTGTGTGTGTGTGTGTGTGTGTGTGTGTGTGTGTGTGTGTCCTTACAGAGGGGCTGTGCAGTGGTGGGGCTGGGCGGGGGGAAGTCCTCGGTGAAGTTGACGTTACACATGTTGCTGCCGCAGCAGCAGAAGTGGTACGTCCCATTCTGGATCTGTGGAGGCAGGTTGGTCACCACGCAGCGGTCGTCACGGCAACCCTGGTGGTCGCCCAGGTGAGTCCAGCAACCTGACGGGTGGTGGATGGATGGAGAGAGAGATGACAGAAGAGGAGCGGGGGGGTGGGGAGTATGAGAGAGGGAGGGAGAGAGGTGGGGTCAGTGAGGGAGACTGGTTTTGACAGCTAGTGCAGCTACTGTGTGTGCTCGAACACTCAAAGAGCACCTCTGCATGTGTGCGTGTCTTGCATGTAAACCCATAGTATGTGTATATACCTTCAACGACTGTTTCCCCGTTTGCATCCTATTCTCTGCTTCCACTAAACATCATAGAAACATATAGTATGTGTATATGCCTTCAACAACTGTACGTTTCCCTGTTTGCATCCTATTCTCTGCTTCCACTAAACATCATAGAAACATATAGTATGTGTATATGCCTTCAACAACTGTACGTTTCCCTGTTTGCATCCTATTCTCTGCTTCCACTAAACATCATAGAAACCTATAGTATGTGTATATGCCTTCAACAACTGTACGTTTCCCTGTTTGCATCCTATTCTCTGCTTCCACTAAACATCATAGAAACATATAGTATGTGTATATGCCTTCAACAACTGTACGTTTCCGTTTGCATCCTATTCTCTGCTTCCACTAAACATCATAGAAACATATAGTATGTGTATATGCCTTCAACAACTGTACGTGTCCCTGTTTGCATCCTATTCTCTGCTTCCACTAAACATCATAGAAACATATAGTATGTGTATATGCCTTCAACAACTGTACGTTTCCCTGTTTGCATCCTATTCTCTGCTTCCACTAAACATCATAGAAACCTATAGTATGTGTATATGCCTTCAACAACTGTACGTGTCCCTGTTTGCATCCTATTCTCTGCTTCCACTAAACATCATAGAAACATATAGTATGTGTACAGTATATGCCTTCAACAACTGTACGTTTCCCTGTTTGCATCCTATTCTCTGCTTCCACTAAACATCATAGAAACATATAGTATGTGTATATGCCTTCAACAACTGTACGTTTCCGTTTGCATCCTATTCTCTGCTTCCACTAAACATCATAGAAACATATAGTATGTGTATATGCCTTCAACAACTGTACGTGTCCCTGTTTGCATCCTATTCTCTGCTTCCACTAAACATCATAGAAACATATAGTATGTGTATATGCCTTCAACAACTGTACGTGTCCCTGTTTGCATCCTATTCTCTGCTTCCACTAAACATCATAGAAACCTATAGTATGTGTATATGCCTTCAACAACTGTACGTTTCCCTGTTTGCATCCTATTCTCTGCTTCCACTAAACATCATAGAAACCTATAGTATGTGTATATGCCTTCAACAACTGTACGTGTCCCTGTTTGCATCCTATTCTCTGCTTCCACTAAACATCATAGAAACCTATAGTATGTGTATATGCCTTCAACAACTGTACGTGTCCCTGTTTGCATCCTATTCTCTGCTTCCACTAAACATCATAGAAACCTATAGTATGTGTATATGCCTTCAACAACTGTACGTTTCCGTTTGCATCCTATTCTCTGCTTCCACTAAACATCATAGAAACATATAGTATGTGTATATGCCTTCAACAACTGTACGTTTCCCTGTTTGCATCCTATTCTCTGCTTCCACTAAACATCATAGAAATATATAGTATGTGTATATGCCTTCAACGACTGTACGTTTACCTGTTTGCATCGTATTCTCTGCTTCCACTAAACATCATAGAAATATATAGTATGTGTATATGCCTTCAACAACTGTACGTTTCCCTGTTTGCATCCTATTCTCTGCTTCCACTAAACATCATAGAAATATATAGTATGTGTATATGCCTTCAACGACTGTACGTTTCCCTGTTTGCATCCTATTCTCTGCTTCCACTAAACATCATAGAAATATATAGTATGTGTATATGCCTTCAACAACTGTACGTTTCCCTGTTTGCATCCTATTCTCTGCTTCCACTAAACATCATAGAAACCTATAGTATGTGTATATGCCTTCAACAACTGTACGTTTCCCTGTTTGCATCCTATTCTCTGCTTCCACTAAACATCATAGAAATATATAGTATGTGTATATGCCTTCAACAACTGTACGTTTCCCTGTTTGCATCCTATTCTCTGCTTCCACTAAACATCATAGAAACATATAGTATGTGTATATGCCTTCAACAACTGTACGTTTCCCTGTTTGCATCCTATTCTCTGCTTCCACTAAACATCATAGAAACATATAGTATGTGTATATGCCTTCAACAACTGTACGTTTCCCTGTTTGCATCCTATTCTCTGCTTCCACTAAACATCATAGAAACCTATAGTATGTGTATATGCCTTCAACAACTGTACGTTTCCCTGTTTGCATCCTATTCTCTGCTTCCACTAAACATCATAGAAACATATAGTATGTGTATATGCCTTCAACAACTGTACGTTTCCCTGTTTGCATCCTATTCTCTGCTTCCACTAAACATCATAGAAACCTATAGTATGTGTATATGCCTTCAACAACTGTACGTTTCCCTGTTTGCATCCTATTCTCTGCTTCCACTAAACATCATAGAAACATATAGTATGTGTATATGCCTTCAACAACTGTACGTTTCCCTGTTTGCATCCTATTCTCTGCTTCCACTAAACATCATAGAAACCTATAGTATGTGTATATGCCTTCAACAACTGTACGTTTCCCTGTTTGCATCCTATTCTCTGCTTCCACTAAACATCATAGAAACCTATAGTATGTGTATATGCCTTCAACAACTGTACGTTTCCCTGTTTGCATCCTATTCTCTGCTTCCACTAAACATCATAGAAACCTATAGTATGTGTATATGCCTTCAACAACTGTACGTTTCCCTGTTTGCATCCTATTCTCTGCTTCCACTAAACATCATAGAAACATATAGTATGTGTATATGCCTTCAACAACTGTACGTTTCCCTGTTTGCATCCTATTCTCTGCTTCCACTAAACATCATAGAAACCTATAGTATGTGTATATACCTTCAACGACTGTACGTTTCCCTGTTTGCATCCTATTCTCTGCTTCCACTAAACATCATAGAAACATATAGTATGTGTATATGCCTTCAACGACTGTACGTTTCCCTGTTTGCATCCTATTCTCTGCTTCCACTAAACATCATAGAAACATATAGTATGTGTATATGCCTTCAACAACTGTACGTTTCCCTGTTTGCATCCTATTCTCTGCTTCCACTAAACATCATAGAAACATATAGTATGTGTATATGCCTTCAACGACTGTACGTTTCCCTGTTTGCATCCTATTCTCTGCTTCCACTAAACATCATAGAAACATATAGTATGTGTATATGCCTTCAACGACTGTACGTTTCCCTGTTTGCATCCTATTCTCTGCTTCCACTAAACATCATAGAAACATATAGTATGTGTATATGCCTTCAACGACTGTACGTTTCCCTGTTTGCATCCTATTCTCTGCTTCCACTAAACATCATGAAAACCCATAGTTAGGGATGCACCGATCCACATTTTTTGAGTTCCGATCCGATTCCGATACCTGAATTTGGATATCTGCCGATACCGATATTATTTCCGATACCAGAGCTATTTTTTCTTGAATATACAGTACAAACAAACTTTGGCCAATTGAATAAAAAGGGAAAAAAATACAACTTACAAAAATCTGACAAAATGAAGTAAATATACAAGGCAAAGAAGGATAGCCTACGTGTTTGATTCTGCACTATTTAGACATTGCTGCTTTAGGTAAGGGCCCTCTGTAGCTGGCTCCTATCTATCTCATAACTAGGGCTGTGATGATAACCACATCACCAAAATGTTTTGTAGGCTACTTTATTATATAAAATATTACAGGCACAATGCCAAAAGTACTAGAGTAGCAAAGAGGGAAAGGGGACCTACTAATTACCGTAAATGATAAATAGTAGCCTAAACAACAAACTATTAAAAACATTATACAGGATTGTTCATCTGAATTTACTGAATGGAATGATTTGAATGTGCGTTTACATACTGTACACATCTCATATTTCCTTTAGCCTGTCTTACAGTAGTAGGCTATTGTTAGCCTATACAAAGAATTATAAAAGATCCTTCTATTCAGTTCACGTAAAGAAAGAGTGGAGAAAAAGACAAGACCTGCAGCCTGCACAATTTATGAACGCAGCCACAGTGAAACAACCAGATGAATTATCGTTAGTTTAACTGCATTAACTCTGTGGCTGTAACGTTATGGTGAGCCAGGCAGTCGAAAACTGCGCTTCTCCGCCTGTATTATATTTGAGGCACTTTCACTAATGTTACGTGGTGTTGAGCCAGGCAGTCTGTATTATATTTGAGGCACTTTCACTAACGTTACGTGTTGTTGAGCCAGGCAGTCTGTATTATATTTGAGGCACTTTCACTAACGTTACGTGGTGTTGAGCCAGGCAGTCTGTATTATATTTGAGGCACTTTCACTAACGTTAAGTGGTGTTGAGCCAGGCAGTCTGTATTATATTTGAGGCACTTTCACTAACGTCACGTGGTGTTGAGCCAGGCAGTCTGTATTATATTTGAGGCACTTTCACTAACGTTACGTGGTGTTGAGCCAGGCAGTCTGTATTATATTTGAGGCACTTTCACTAACGTTACGTGGTGTTGAGCCAGGCAGTCTGTATTATATTTGAGGCACTTTCACTAACGTTACGTGGTGTTGAGCCAGGCAGTCTGTATTATATTTGAGGCACTTTCACTAACGTTACGTGGTGTTGAGCCAGGCAGTCTGTATTATATTTGAGGCACTTTCACTAACGTTAAGTGGTGTTGAGCCAGGCAGTCTGTATTATATTTGAGGCACTTTCACTAACATTACGTGGCTTGCACTCCCTTAGAGGGAAATAACAAGCCTGTAAGAACTTTTATTGAGATACTGAACTAACATCACAGCAAGACATAAGTGATGCCATGCACGCATGTTAAGCTATCGTCATCATCACATCAGACAGCAGAAAGCAGCCACTTGCGATTCTGAAGGGCTTAATTTCATTCAGATAACAAGGGACCCGTTTGAAAATGTTTGTCACATATGCCATATGTTTCTCAAAAAACATCGCATCCATTTACACCCGCTTCACTGCGAGCTAGCATGACATGGCTGGCTGGTGCCATGGTAGCCTACCTACCTTCCTCCAGTCCACCTGTTTGTCTGGCAGGCACAGCGACAAGTTCTTTTGTTTAGCCTACGAAACAACGTTACGCGCTAATTTGCATATCAATATAATAATAATAATAATAAATTCAATTTATATAGCACACTTTAAAATCCAAGGACTTCACAAGGTGCTTTACAGATGCATGATAAAAACAATCAAGCAATCAAACAGGGAAAAATAAAAATATATAAAAAATAAATATAAAGGAACAGCTAATATGCACTAATTAAGTAACTACTAATGACTCTGACTGCTCAATGCTCACCTCATTGATCATGAGTGGGGAGAACGATTGTGTGGACTGAGGAGGACCACTTCGCTGCTGTACTGTGTGTGTGACCTGTGTGAAGTGATGTGGGATTAGGCAGATACTAGGGGTGTCACGATACACTCAGTTCACGATACGATACGTATCACGATACTGGGTTCACGATAACGATACGATACGATACGATTTTAACAATATTTTTTTAAACTTGAATAATGACAATATATGACTGGAAAAGTAGTATTTTATTTGAAATGCACAAATACAAAACATGCTGTTGTGGGAAATTGTTATTACAATAACAACTAGAAAAAACATGAGATTGGAGATAAGGCTTATCTTGAAATAGAATGAGTTACACCGTCACTTAGATTTACTTTGAACTAAAAGGTTTCTCAGCAGTATAAATTCTCATTATGCATCTTCAGTTTTTCTTCAAACTCAAACAACAAGACTTTTCTTAGTCTATTTTTTATGCATCTTCAGTTTTTCCTGTCAAGTAAACAGTTTTGCCAGAAACTCAATTGAATGGTTTCTCTCCTGTATAACTTCTCATGTGTCTCTTCAGAGACTTGTTCAACTGAACTACTTTCCACACATTGAACTTCAACAAACAAAGACGTTTCTTTGTCTACTTTTGAAAAAAAAAAAAATCTTTTTTTTTTTTTTTTCACGATATGAGATTTCATCTCAACGATACATATCGTGACGTTTTACTATCGCGAAATTTCGTGGGACGATATATTGTGACACCCCTAGCAGATACTGTAGATGGAGGAGGGAGCGCCTGCGCAGCCGCGGTTCTAGAAACTTTTCGGGTGGGCTGAACCCCCCTAAATTTTTGTCTCAGCCCACCCTAAGAACATAGAGGGGGGGGAAACACACACACAGTGCATTGTGTAGTCAGAAACTGCTACTAATGACCACCATGGATTTGGAGAGGAGAGGGGATTTTTTTTTTTTTTTTTTTTTTTTTTTTTGCCTCTATTTTTTTGGGTGGGCTGAGACTATTTTTGGGTGGGCTAAAGCCCACCCAAAAACGGCCTAGAACCGCCCCTGCCAGGCAGTCTGTATTATATTTGAGGCACTTTCACTAACGTTACGTGGTGTTGAGCCAGGCAGTCTGTATTATATTTGAGGCACTTTCACTAACGTTACGTGGTGTTGAGCCAGGCAGTCTGTATTATATTTGAGGCACTTTCACTAACGTTACGTGGTGTTGAGCCAGGCAGTCTGTATTATATTTGAGGCACTTTCACTAACGTTACGTGGTGTTGAGCCAGGCAGTCTGTATTATATTTGAGGCACTTTCACTAACGTTACGTGGTGTTGAGCCAGGCAGTCTGTATTATATTTGAGGCACTTTCACTAACGTTACGTGGTGTTGAGCCAGGCAGTCTATTATATTTGAGGCACTTTCAGTAACATTACGTGGTGTTGAGCCAGGCAGTCAAAAACTGTGTTTGTCCGCCTGTATGTATTTGAGGCACTTTATAACCATTTTGTGTGCCTTTACTTGAACTCGGTTGGGACAGAAACTAGCACAGTGATGGCTATGGATGATTATCGTCACTGATGGTCTTTACAATTTTCCTAGATATATTCACAATTATTAGTCTCAATGATATAAGGAACAAAATTATTTTACTGCCATTTTATGTTCGTAACATAACAAATATTTTCTACAGCTGTTATTCTAAGTGAAAGAAGAGATTTCACTAGTATTGCCAAAATGCAACATTTCCTATCATCCTTAATTCAAAGTAAAAATCATTATACGTGTGTGATTATACATGATTAACTGTGCATATTTAAAGGCTCATCTTTCTAGCGTTGAGCTCCCCTTTGGGTCACAGTCATCCACAGTTTCTTTTTTCTCTTCTTTTTGGACCAAAGACATTTTACAACTCTCAATTATGAAGATTTAAAAGATATTTGGTGATGTATATTATTTGTATAAATAGGAGCAAAGAAGACCTGTAGTTGAGTAAGTGTGCAGCCCTAAGCTGTTTGATTAGTCATTTCACCAGCCCTCCTTCACGTCCTCTTGGCAGTTGGCACTTGGTAATACGTAGGACCACACATAATGTTTTAATCATAAGTGTTTTATCACTTGGTAATATGTAGGACCACACATAATGAGAGTGGCCACTTGCAAGCAAGGCAGGGTCTGACCGGAAGCGGAACGCACTTGCCCTTAAGCAGGCTTAATAATAAGAATAAATTATACAAATCAGACAGAACAATGAGTGATGAAATATTGCAGATGAGATAATTTCATAAATATGTCTAAATTGGGGGCATGGTGGCGCAGTAGTAGTGCTCTTGCCTCGCACTCTCGCCTCACAGCAATAAGGTCCTGGGTTCGATTCTCGCCTCGGATGCTGTTGACACTGGGGGCATGTTTCCCATGCCTTCAGTGCCTGGTGCCCAGGTGGGTTATCTCATTAGAAAGGGCCTTTCTGTGTGGAGTTTGCATGTTCTCCCCTGAGGTTTCCTCCATATAACATCAATATGGACCCCCACTAAAAAAGATGCAGAAGATCGTCGCCTGACCAACGGGGGTTGGAAGAAGTTGGTCCCCAGGTGCTTCACCACTCCTGGCCTGACCATGGAGGAGGTAGAGGAGGATGAGCCAAGATGGGTCAAAAGCAGAAGACTATTTCCACAGCGCCTTTGCATTGATGTGTGTCTGTGACTAAAGGTCTCATTATGCTTTCCGCATCAGCGAGGAACGCGAGTGTCCGCGCGGAAAAGTGACGTCAAATCAGCAGACACGCCCCTCCGCAAGGCTCCGTGCGGACGGTTTTCGACCGGCCGTGCGCACGCCGAATTTTGTAACTACGCGGACGCGGACGGGCGGACAAAGTGGAGTTTTCAAGACTCGCGCTCAATTCCGCCTGCAGAAACCCACACAGAGTATACAAGCTCCACACGTTTCCTCGTCGGATTCCGTGTCCCTCATTTCCGTGCGGCCGGCCAAAGCGTCAAGCATAATCCAGGCTTAATAAAGACAGGGTTTGCCCATCCAATTGTTGTAAAAAAAAAGTCCTCTAAATATTGTTTGTTTACTTGCATTTATATTTATCTCCTGTTCGTGCACTGGAATTGCCGGACGATCACAATGCATGCTGGGAAATATGCACTTGTGAAGTCTACATCGCCGTCGACTGGCCGAGGGTCGATCTCAGGAAGTTCCCTTCAGTTATGAGTAATGGAACGGCACTTAAGATGGCGACATGGATTCCCCGAGGGGAAGTGCAGAGGGGAAGTCAATGAGGGCAGACTGAGACGACTAACAAAACGCATGGCTAGAGACAGCCTCCCTGCCCCTGTACCTTGCTAGAGACGGCCTCCCTCCCCCTGTACCTTGCTAGAGACGGTCTCCCTCCCCCTGTACATTGCTAGAGACAGCCTCCCTCCCCCTGTACCTTGCTAGAGACAGTCTCCCTCCCCCTGTACATTGCTAGAGACAGTCTCCCTCCCCCTGTACATTGCTAGAGACAGCCTCCCTCCCCCTGTACCTTGCTAGAGACATCCTCCCTCCCCCTGTACCTTGCTAGAGACATCCTCCCTCCCCCTGTACCTTGCTAGAGACATCCTCCCTCCCCCTGTACCTTGCTAGAGACATCCTCCCTCCCCCTGTACCTTGCTAGAGACATCCTCCCTCCCCCTGTACCTTGCTAGAGACATCCTCCCTCCCCCTGTACCTTGCTAGATACATCCTCCCTCCCCCTGTACCTTGCTAGAGACAGCCTCCCTCCCCCTGTACCTTGCTAGAGACATCCTCCCTCCCCCTGTACCTTGCTAGAGACAGCCTCCCTGCCCCTGTACCTTGCTAGAGACAGTCTCCCTCCCCCTGTACATTGCTAGAGACAGCCTCCCTCCCCCTGTACCTTGCTAGAGACGGTCTCCCTCCCCCTGTACATTGCTAGAGACATCCTCCCTCCCCCTGTACCTTGCTAGAGACATCCTCCCTCCCCCTGTACCTTGCTAGAGACATCCTCCCTCCCCCTGTACCTTGCTAGAGACAGCCTCCCTGCCCCTGTACCTTGCTAGAGACATCCTCCCTCCCCCTGTACCTTGCTAGAGACAGCCTCCCTCCCCCTGTACCTTGCTAGAGACATCCTCCCTCCCCCTGTACATTGCTAGAGACAGCCTCTCTCCCTCTGTACCTTGCTAGAGACAGCCTCTCTCCCTCTGTACCTTGCTAGAGACAGCCTCCCTCCCCCTGTGCCTTGCTAGAGACATCCTCCCTCCCCCTGTGCCTTGCTAGAGACAGCCTCCCTCCCCCTGTACCTTGCTAGAGACAGCCTCCCTCCCCCTGTACCTTGCTAGAGACAGCCTCTCTCCCCCTGTACCTTGCTAGAGACAGCCTCCCTCCCCCTGTACCTTGCTAGAGACAGCCTCTCTCCCTCTGTACCTTGCTAGAGACAGCCTCCCTCCCCCTGTACCTTGCTAGAGACAGCCTCTCTCCCCCTGTACCTTGCTAGAGACAGCCTCCCTCCCCCTGTACCTTGCTAGAGACAGCCTCCCTCCCCCTGTACCTTGCTTGACCAGGCGCACGTCGCCCGGAGGACTTTTCTCCCACAGGCCGAAGCAGTGGCTCCCCTTGGCACAGCGGATGGTGGTGTTCTCCGGGGAGACGCGGCCCTCACCCCCGGCCACTCGCTCCACCTCCCACTGCTGCTGTTGGTCTGTGAAGGCACATTCCCTCTCCTCGCCCTGCGCCGCTGTGGAGAGAGGACGGGGGGAGGGGAGGAGAGGTGGGGGGGTCAACTCAAATGTATTCAGGAAATGTGTCTAGCAAAACGGGGTGGGGTGTTGCATTGTGCAGTAAGATAGAAAAAGTGGATATCCGCACACTGGAGTGGCTCCCGATATTTTTTTACAGCATTTTTATTTTGTAGTCAATAAATATTGGGAGTTACTCCAGTGTGCGGACATCCACTTTTTCTTTCTTGACATGTACTTGTATCCAGCACCTGGCCTAAAAGCAGGTTGGATGTGCAGCACACCGCTACTCCACTGAGCTAATGTGCCGTAAGGAAAGAGAGATAGAGGCAGGACAGTTACAGCTTCATTCATTCATTTTCTTCATTGCATCTGGGCAGCTAGCATCGTCTCGCTTTCCACACCATACTAACACATTCAATATGCACATTTTAAATGACAACAAAGATCCCAGCACATTTTGGCTGAAAAATGAATGGCACTGTCGAAGTCACATGCACAACAACCACCAATACTGTGCACTACTGACGCACTACGCACTGACACACACACACACACACACATACACACACACACACACCCACACGGTCTGGTACATAAGTCTATGCTGCCAGAAAGAGACAATTATACTGATTATGTCTGTCTATACAAGGAGGGCCCAGGGTCGAAAAACTAAATCTGCCATGCAGTCAGCCTGCAAAGACTAACTCAAAGATCAATAGATAGCTATTTCAGCCTTAGCTGGTGCGCGCGCACAGTGTGCGTGTGTGTGTCACACACACACACACACACACACACACACGGGGGCGGGTGTGTTAGGGCAAAACAAATCTTAATATAAATCAAAAAAACATTTCCCCCTGATAAGATTTGTTTTTATTGCTTAAAACACAGACATTTCTCTCTCCTCTTCTGTATGTGGAAGTGTAGCATGAAGACACAATGGAGATGATAGAGATGGAAGAAAGAGATCATGTCATCAAATTGTTCAGGCATGGAGTTTGTTCAAAGAGTCAAATGTCACAGCGTTACCTTGCCAAATGTGTCAACGAAACCCCTTTGCTAAAGTGGTCTATTAATTCAATCTAATTATGACATAGGTCCAATGCAACTTTCTATTTTGGATTGACAAGGTTATGGTTTGAATCTAACACCAGAAAGTATAGATGATGAATGCTGTGTATGGTGTCAAATGAACAACAGTTAGATAGTGTGTTTGTTTGTGTAAAGAGAAGGCCAGAATAGCCACAGCATGTGCAAGAGCGGTGGTGAAATGAAAGAAGAGGGAGTCAGAGAGTGTGTTTGCTGGAGAGGAGCGCTTGTGTTTTGCTGTGTGTACAAACGTCTGGGACAGGGAGAGAGATCCCAAGGAGAAATAGCGTGAGCCAATGGCAGTGTGTACATAGCCTGCGTGGTGGGTAATCTCCGATAAGGTAAACAGGATGTGCCAGTTTGTTTCCCTGACTCCCAACTCCTCCCCTTCCTCCATCTGGGAAGGGCTGGTGGTGGGCGGTGGGTGTGTTGGGTTTAGTAGGGGGAGGAGAGGGGTTGGCTGTGCCCTGCTCAAGGTCAAGCTAGCCTGTGTGGGCAGAGGGTGACGCGATGGAGTGGTTGCTCTGCTGGGCACGGCGCCAGCTCTTCTGCTCTCCTCCCACCCACAGATAAAGCTATCAACCCTGGCCTACTGTGTGCCTTGGCTGCCCTGAACCTGCCTACTGTTTGTGCTACCGCGCTCGCCTGCAGGGGGATAGCGCATACATACAGAGTGGGAAAAGTGTTCAAATAGCAAAGGTTAAGTATCAGTTTGATGCACAACCTGAATATAAAGTGTGGTCCTGTGTAGCTAAATGAGCTGAGGATGGCACGGACAGCGCCAGGGTTACGGGTTCGAGTCCCACTGGGACCGCCAATTCTTAGCATGCCTGTACGCACAGCACAAGGTGCTTTGGATTACAGCAAACACAGTGGATGTTATATGGCATATTACATATAACACATGTAACAACACATTACATACATATGTATCATGCCATATCTGTTATGAATGTGCGTGGATGAAGTTATATTTTGTAGAGATACACCGACATGACAATTTTGGCCTATACAATAACCGATATTAACATTGCTGTTATGTCCGATTACAGATTTTTACCGGATGTTGATATCTGTGATAAAAATGTTTCTATGATAATCAAATGTTGTACATACATACTGAAAAACACATGTAAAATACTGAATTTGAAAAAGTAATTAACATTGGGAAAGGAAACATTTGGAAAAGCCCATAAATCATAAATATATTGCATTTGTTTCCTCTCAATAGGAACATTTTGGCCAATACCGATAACCATTATTAACGTTGCTGTTATTTTGCTCATCGGACCGATACCGATATATATCGTGCATCCCTAATATTTTGTGACAACGTGACCTTAATAAGTTTTCATTCTAAACTGAAAGCTATTAATATACCGTAACACAAAATGGATATACATACATATGAGCAAATGAACACACATACACAAAAACTTGAGTCCAAAGCTCTCCCCTTCTCTCATCCTGTAAAGTGTGAATATCAAGTCTATGTGAAAAATTATTTCTCTCCGGGAACCATCATATTCCCTCAAATGAAAACCAATATAAAAATGAAACCAGAACTTCATTATAACATTACTGGGGGGGACTTAATGTGTAGGCATTCATATTTTTACCACTATTCCATTGGCCACATAGGGGACATTTGCTCTGATCTTTTGCAATCGGACAGCTGTTAATTAAGCTGAAAGCAGAAAGTATATACATTGCATTCCTGGATCTATTCTGTTGTTTGTATCCAGCCTTTTTTCTGGCCGTATGTAGACAACATGATGTAATATTGATATTTACACACCGCGGGACGGCATATTGGCGCGGTCGGCTTGGGTCAGATAGCACAGCAGGCGCTCTGCAATTTATATTTGCTTTCAAATGTTGGTTCACTCGGTATATTCAAGACTTAAAACAAAGTGCTCACAAGGACAGGATGACTTAATAAAGTGCATTTATTGCTGAATTAAATAAGCTGTGTAACGTATTGCAAAACATTACAGGGATGCAATCTCACAGGCTCCCAAAAGCGATGCTTATAATTGAATCTGCCGGGGAAACGCACATCCCATAATACAACAGTTCGCATCGCATCCCATAATAGTATGATGATACTTGGGATGCCATTGCGAACATAGATGCGAACAGGTTAGCTAAAAGTTTAGCGTCGCCACTCGCCACCAGCGAGGGGCCCCCACCGTTGCGGTCGGGGTACGTTTCGAAATCCCTCCAGGCCTAAAAGTTTTTCTAGGGGAAACACTGTGAATGAATGTATATTTGGCATTATTTAGTGCTACTGTGTCAACACCAATATACATTTTGTTGTATTGTAATATGTCATAAAGTTTTGCATTGAACTTTGTGTAAAAAAAATAAAAAAGGCCTGCAACTCAGCAATCTAAAACAATCAGCTAAACACTGGAGTCAGTCCCTCAGAATCAAGGAACAATGGCTTCTTTCTAGACTTACAATTTGACAGTGATGTTCAACAGTCATACAGGGAAAGATCCATCATAGAGGAGAAAAGCACTCACTGAAGTAGATAAGGCAGGTTAAAGGAAAGTGGATACAGTAAATTAAGAAACTTCTTCAGACAAAAAACTCTTGGAATGCCTTGAACATCAGACTGATGATGTTTAAGAGCGTCAAAGCATCCGAGGGGGGAATTTCCCCTTAATTATTGCCATTCCTTTTGACACTATCATTTGACGGTGACTTTAAAGTCGAGTTGAAACGACATTCCGACTTCCTCATCACGACAGGTTTCCGACTCGTGTGAAACAGGATAGAGAGGCGGGACATACATAACGTTTGGAGGAGTTTGATTTGACCGTTGAAAAGTGGGCATGTCTGGCATGGCATGAGGGACTGACTGAATGCGAGACAAGTTGAGTTGCCCGCCCGCAGTGCCTCCGAGCAGAGGGAGACAGCCGTCCGCTGACATTTTAACTAGCGAACCTGAAACGTACCGGTCACGTTGCAATCACAGTCTTATGATACAAACACAATATATTTATAATGTAAGTGCACCTATGTAACAATATGCCCCCTAAAAAAAGCACAAATCGCACTGCACTCTATAATCAGGGGTGTGAACTACAATAGTTAAAAAGTCATTTTTAATTTCATCTCAATTAGAGACACTTTAAAAAAAGGTATGAGGCCAGAAATAGCCTTTACAATGAATATTTTTCCCATCTGGATTGTCCTTTCTAATAGCCAAATCCCAGAATCAATTGGATGTGGTGGGGACATGGTGGAGGCCACAACTTCACAAGCTGAAGAGACGGAAATCCAGTAAGGAGGAGGAGGAACATGAAGGAACAATAGAAGGAAGTGCAAAGCTCCTGCCAACACCCATGGACAGTCAGACAGACCCACCTTGTACATTAGGCGGGGGAGGAAAGAAAATCTATACGGCATAATATCTCCATTCTTTCCCATAATACTGGATAGATATGCTGACATTAATTATTAATATTTTTTAGTACAATTCAAGGCTATCAAATGAAAAACCACATAATGATGTTCTGTCAACCAGTGCTCTTGAAAACAAAAAAAGAACACTCAAATAGTATTTAAAAGGACAAAATCTTGAATTTAGAAATTGATTTGGGATTTTCCACTCAAAAGCGTGATTGGTTTTAATATTTCATCATCTTGACTGAGGGAAAGAGTGATAGTTCAGTAGTTTTTTGCTGCATTGAAATATGATACAACACTAAGGGCCTGTCTGATTCTCAAGTGAACGAGCTATATAGGTGGCATTTCTAGGTAAGAAGTTGTAATTAGGCTGTCTGAAACCAGTTTGATACATAAAAGTTTGCTGAATTTGCAACCTTTCTAGGTACCTGGTTATGGATCATTTTTGAGGAACCATACCATGCATCCTTTGGTGGGTTAGGATTAGGATATCCCATGATACCTTGTGCCCCTTCCAAAACGATGAAGAAGAACGGAGTGAGCCCGAGCGAGCCCCTAATGGCGGCGCCAACAAAGCCGACCGCATCAGAAAAAAGTGAAACATTGCTGGCTAAATAACAAACATCTGTCACTTTCTTTTCATTTTTATTCTAGAATAGTCAATAATGTCAGCCTTTACTTAATTTCAGTGCAGTCAGATGTTTGTACAGTGTCAGGAAAGTCACTTTTGAACTATAGTAGGAAGCATCTTACCTGAGACTGTTCTTGACAGCAGCCGGCTAGTTAGGTTGCTAGCTAACGTTAATGTTAGTTTAGAAAACCCGCTCCGCATGCCCCAAAGCAGGACAGCTAGGAGGATAGCAGCATGGCAGACCTTCAAGTGTAAGTGGAGTTCGTTTTAACCGTGTGTGCCTTTGGTAAACAACTTCATCAAGCTTGGTCAGAAAAGGTCTGTCTCAATGGAAACAACACCAGTGCGACCTGTGGCGTGCGATGCTACCTTCAAGAATGAGGACGTCTGAAACAAGTTATTTTTTAATCATCTATATTAAAATGAGATACCTAATTAAACAATCATCTAGTTAGGTAACTAGATGATATTAAGCTTCCTTGCATTACAGACACAACCTAAGTGTGTGGTAAGTATCAAGTATCCTGATAATATTGTATGCCAATTCTAATCCCTATCTTGCTTCCACTACGTCTCGTGTCAGCCAAGGCGGACTACAGTGCCAGGAGCGTGCCCACAACTCCCTAACCCTAACCTTGACTACAGTGCCAGGAGCGTGCCCACAACTCCCTAACCCTAACCCTGACTACAGTGACAGGAGCGTGCCCACAACTCCCTAACCCTAACCCTGACTACAGTGCCAGGAGCGTGCCCACAACTCCCTAACCCTAACCCTGACTACAGTGCCAGGAGCGTGCCCACAACTCCCTAACCCTAACCCTGACTACAGTGCCAGGAGCGTGCCCACAACTCCCTAACCCTAACCCTGACTACAGTGCCAGGAGCGTGCCCACAACTCCCTAACCCTAACCCTGACTACAGTGCCAGGAGCGTGCCCACAACTCCCTAACCCTAACCCTGACTACAGTGCCAGGAGCATGCCCACAACTCCCTAACCCTAACCCTGACTACAGTGCCAGGAGCGTGCCCACAACTCCCTAACCCTAACCCTGACTACAGTGCCAGGAGCGTGCCCACAACTCCCTAACCCTAACCCTGACTACAGTGCCAGGAGCGTGCCCACAACTCCCTAACCCTAACCCTGACTACAGTGCCAGGAGCGTGCCCACAACTCCCTAACCCTAACCCTGACTACAGTGCCAGGAGCGTGCCCACAACTCCCTAACCCTAACCCTGACTACAGTGCCAGGAGCGTGCCCACAACTCCCTAACCCTTAACCAGCTGAACCTGTGACCCTAAATAACATGATGACACACTGACGGACATGGGGCACATTTAATAGCTCCGTGGTGCAGTGTGGTTGCACACACCAGCAAGTACACAATACTTGGACAGCTGCAGCATGGACTAGTCACAAAGTGACTTCTTGGATTCCTTCTCCCTCTATTCAGAAGGAGAACGGGCAATCTACATAACGGCCACTGCAGCCAAAACAACAACAACAGTGAGGTGAATAGAGAGGCAGCATGTTGCTGGGGATGCTCCTCCTACAGTAGTGAGGTGAATAGAGAGGCAGCATGTTGCTGGGGATGCTCCTCCTACAGCAGTGAGGTGAATAGAGAGGCAGCATGTTGCTGGGGATGCTCCTCCTACAGTAGTGAGGTGAATAGAGGTAGCATGTTGCTGGGATGCTCCTCCTACAGTAGTGAGGTGAATAGAGGCAGCATGTTGCTGGGGATGCTCCTCCTACAGTAGTGAGATGAATAGAGAGGCAGCATGTTGCTGGGGATGCTCCTCCTACAGTAGTGAGGTGAATAGAGATGCAGCATGTTGCTGGGGATGCTCCTCCTACAGCAGTGAGGTGAATAGAGAGGCAGCATGTTGCTGGGGATGCTCCTCCTACAGTAGTGAGGTGAATAGAGAGGCAGCATGTTGCTGGGGATGCTCCTCCTACAGTAGTGAGGTGAATAGAGAGGCAGCATGTTGCTGGGATGCTCCTCCTACAGTAGTGAGGTGAATAGAGAGGCAGCATGTTGCTGGGATGCTCCTCCTACAGTAGTGAGGTGAATAGAGAGGCAGCATGTTGCTGGGATGCTCCTCCTACAGTAGTGAGGTGAATAGAGGCAGCATGTTGCTGGGGATGCTCCTCCTAAAATCCAAGTAGTCACTCACAGTCACAACCAGGCTTAGGTTACCATGTTTGTGGATTTGTAGACTTGAGCCACGAGAGCAGCCCGGCCCGGTAGTCAGCTTTCATTGGTTTGTCTCCCGCTGTACTTGGCTCTGGTTGGTTCTTTAACTGAATTTTGTGCTTCTGGAGGGCTGTTTTATTTCTGGTTGGATGCCAAATCCCTGTGTTTATCGCTGATTGGCCATGGCAGGCTCTGTCCCTGCTTCTGCTCTGTGGAGCGCGCTGTGTGATCTTGGCTCCTGCTGCAGTATTGGATTGTGGGTCAGAGTGTGCAGGCAGGGCCAGTGGAGCGAGGCAGATGAGAGAGTGAGGGAGGAAGAGAGTGAGGAAGAGAGAGAGGGAGGATGAGAGAGGGAGAGAGAGAGAGAGGGTAGTCATATCAAAAGACTCCCAGAGTAGTTCTCCTCTCCAAGCCTGTTCATTGGATGATGGCGGGCACCGTGGAGTGTTTACCCATGGCCCAGTTATTTGCTAATCTCTCTCTCCCTCGGAACACCCCCCACTGGCCTTCAGCCCCCCCCCCCCCCCCTCAGCCTCACTGCTACAAAACAACAGCGACCTAATCTGGCTCTCTCCTGCCTCTCCTCCTGCCAAAGCCCATGGGAGCGATGCAAGACTGCACGGCAGTCTGAGAGACTTGATTAAAAGTCACTGACTGCACGGACTGTTGGCTGTTCTATCTCCACAATTGTTTCTGATTTCACATCTGAGACTAGGGAGAGAGAGAGAGAGAGGGCGGAGACTAAGGAAGCCATCTTGAGTGACTGTGACCAAAACAAGCCTAACAAGCCTAATGGTAAATGCTGCTGCTGTTTGGATGCATGCTTGCTGCTGAGTTGCGATGGGTCATGGATGGGATTTGGGGGTATTTTGCTGACACCCCGATTTTCCAAGTCCCCTAGTTGAGTTTCAAGAAATGGAAGAGGGGGGGGGGGGGGGGTAATCTGTCCCATCTGTTGCCCTGCCACACATACACACCATCACTCAGTCTGGGTCTGTCTGTGTCTGGTACAGTTATGCTAATCCTAAGGCTTATACTACCCAGCCTCTCAAAGCTTAGAGCCCTTCACCATTGACCACAATGCATTTATGCCAGTGACCCCCCCCCCCCCCCCCCCCCAGCCTCCGCATTAACTTTCCCAAATATGTGATGTGATCAAAACAAAGATGACAGGCTGTCACACCATGGAGATCACACTCTAGTCTTGTAAGGCTGTTTCCTTGTTGAATACGTCTACTTACTGTACTGAGGGACACTTCAGGCAATAGTCAGTCAAAAGAAAACGGGGGTGGTGGGGGGTCAAAAATGATGTATGCGTTTCATAATATCCACCAAACATTTGTCATCAAGTCACAGGCTAAACACTGGACTGGCTGAATCCCCCTGCACTAGCACTAACCCTACACTGTCACCGCTGTAGGCCTGTGGTTGTGTAGACCTGTGGATGTGTAGGCCTGTGGATGTGTAGGCCTGTGGATGTGTAGGCCTGTGGTTGTGTAGGCCTGTGGTTGTGTAGGCCTGTGGATGTGTAGGCTTGTGGCTGTGTAGGCCTGTGGGTGTGTAGACCTGTGGATGTGTAGGCCTGTGGATGTGTAGGCCTGTGGTTGTGTAGGCCTGTGGTTGTGTAGGCCTGTGGCTGTGTAGGCCTGTGGCTGTCTTGTAAGCACTGTAGGCCTGTGGTTGTGTAGGCCTGTGGTTGTGTAGGCCTGTGGTTGTGTAGGCCTGTGGTTGTGTAGGCCTGTGGGTGTGTAGGCCTGTGGTTGTGTAGACCTGTGGATGTGTAGGCCTGTGGATGTGTAGGCCTGTGGTTGTGTAGGCCTGTGGATGTGTAGACCTGTGATTGTGTAGGCATGTGGATGTGTAGGCCTGTGGTTGTGTAGGCCTGTGGTTGTGTAGGCCTGTGGATGTGTAGGCCTGTGGGTGTGTAGGCCTGTGGGTGTGTAGGCCTGTGGTTGTGTAGACCTGTGGTTGTGTAGGCCTGTGGGTGTGTAGGCCTGTGGGTGTGTAGGCCTGTGGTTGTGTAGACCTGTGGTTGTGTAGGCCTGTGGTTGTGTAGGCCTGTGGGTGTGTAGGCCTGTGGTTGTGTAGACCTGTGGATGTGTAGGCATGTGGGTGTGTAGGCCTGTGGTTGTGTAGACCTGTGGGTGTGTAGGCCTGTGGTTGTGTAGGCCTGTGGTTGTGTAGACCTGTGGTTGTGTAGACCTGTGGATGTGTAGGCCTGTGGTTGTGTAGACCTGTGGTTGTGTAGGCCTGTGGTTGTGTAGACCTGTGGATGTGTAGGCCTGTGGTTGTGTAGACCTGTGATTGTGTAGGCATGTGGATGTGTAGGCCTGTGGTTGTGTAGGCCTGTGGTTGTGTAGACCTGTGGATGTGTAGGCCTGTGGTTGTGTAGGCCTGTGGGTGTGTAGGCCTGTGGGTGTGTAGGCCTGTGGTTGTGTAGACCTGTGGGTGTGTAGGCCTGTGGTTGTGTAGACCTGTGGTTGTGTAGGCCTGTGGATGTGTAGGCATGTGGATGTGTAGGCATGTGGATGTGTAGACCTGTGGTTGTGTAGGCCTGTGGTTATGTAGGCCTGTGGGTGTGTAGACCTGTGGTTGTGTATGACTGTGGTTATGTAGGCCTGTGGATGCCTTGTCAGCGCTGTAGGCCTGTGGTTGTGTAGGCCTGTGGTTGTGTAGGCCTGTGGTTGTGTAGGCCTGTGGATGTGTAGGCCTGTGGTTGTATTGTCACTTGTCAGCACTGTAGGCCACAGGCCGTCTGGTATGCTTTTGTTTTCACTCTGGCTGCATGGCCTTGTGTCCATTAGATTAGTGTCCGGCGCAGTCTAATGAAAAGGAAACAATAGTGATACTGCAAATGCAAAACATGGGCTATAATTGGTGTAGTCACGTCCCAAACAGAAAACGTAGACCTCCTCCTCTCTTTAAAAAACACACATCATTCTTTTTCTAGTAGCACTCTGGTGTAATGCAAGCCTGGTGGCGCCGTGAGCCCTGTCAAGAGACACTTGACTTGCCATCGAGCTGAACAACTTTTCTGGGGGAAACCCTGAATGTCAAGGTGAAACTCACTGCTGGTTTGCTTGCAATATTGGTTGGTGATCTAGGAACTGAACCTTAACACGTTAACTGCCAGCGACGTATGCATACGTCAAAAAAAATCCAGCGCTTGACTGCCAGCGACGTATGGATACGTCAAAAAAATCGTTTTTTTTTTTTTGACGGTGGGGCGTTGATCAATCCCTTTTACGTCTCCTGTACAATTATTGGAGGTATTGAATGTGTATAATCTATTTTACCGACCCACTAAGTGTTGACAGTGCTCCCCCAGACGAGCGAAATCAAAGAAAAAGGGAGCAAGGAAATGGCGAGGCGATTTTACAGTATTACATTCTCATGAAAATGGTTGGGGGAAAACGCTCTCGTTTTCGCACTGATTGCTGGCGATGCGGGATTGCAAATTTACATAATACATTACAGGTGGAACACACTTTGAAACACGCAGCATAAATATGACCAGAATCGCAAAAGCTTCTCTCAACCAAAACTCCCAAGAAGCGAGCGAGTCCATGCCGACTTCCTCAAACAGCAGCCTGCAGACAGGCACAGGAGAGCAGCAAAAGCACTGAGACTGTGACGGCCGCGGCAGCCAAGAAGAGGGAGGAGTTGAAGCAACTCTGCCTCTCGCTCTCTCCCTCTCTCTCTCTCTCTCTCTCTCGCTCTCTCTCTCTCCCTCCCTCCCTCTCTCTCTCTCTCTCTCTCTCTCTCCCTCTCCCCCTCTCACTAGGATTAAACCTAGTGCGTCTCCCTCCCGAGAGGGAGGGAGAGAGAGAGAGAGGGAGGGAGAGCGAGAGGGAGGGAGAGAGAGAGAGAGAGAGAGAGAGAGGGAGGGAGAGCGAGGGGAAGGGAGAGAGAGAGAGAGAGAGAGAGAGCGAGAGGGGGAGGGAGAGAGAGAGAGAGAGCCAAAAATGAATGGTTAAAGTGACAGCTCTATCGAATTTCACAAAAAGCCGTTTATCTCTGAATATTTTTTCTCATGCTAAAACCATGCTGTATTCAACTGATAATGCTTACATAACTACTAACTCTACAAACTAACTCTTTTAGACAGAGAAAGTACACATTCTATTAGTACTTTTGAGATATTGTATGTTCACAAACTCCAAGCAGAAAATAATCCTCGGCGCTTGTAAAATGAGCCACAATCCTCAAAAAACGGCTTGGCAGAAGCTACCTACAGCAAGAAAAAAACGGCTGGCAGTCAATGTGTTAAAAAAAAAGGAAAAAAGAAATAAAAAAATGTTAAATGTACTAAGTAAAACAAAGAAGATACCGCCATATTCACAGCTCTAAGAGAAAATGAAAGTGCATTCTTTAGAAAATGCATAATGATCCAGCATATATCGACCAATATCACTTGAGAGCCTAGCAGTTGCTCCCAAACGTCCTTCTCTTTTTTTAACTTCTATCCCATAATGATATTAAAACCCTCGAGCTAAAAAGGCTGGACTGTACTTTGAGCAGCATTTTAGCACGCTGGGCTCCAGACCTATTGTCTCTGCTAGTCAAGGAAGGAGAAGCTTTGTGTTAATCACAGGCTGTCACTCTCACTTACCATCTCAAGGCTGCACCTTTACTTTTCCAAAACATACTCTCTTCTTTGCCAAAGCAGAAGGTCTACTGAAGGCTGTTACATTGTACCAGACGGTCTACTGAAGGCTGTTACATTGTACCAGACTGTCTACTGAAGGCTGTTACATTGTACCAGACGGTCTACTGAAGGCTGTTACATTTTACCAGACGGTCTACTGAAGGCTGTTACATTGTACCAGATGGTCTACTGAAGGCTGTTACATTGTACCAGACGGTCTACTGAAGGCTGTTACATTGTACCAGACGGTCTACTGAAGGCTGTTACATTGTACCAGACGGTCTACTGAAGGCTGTTACATTGTACCAGATGGTCTACTGAAGGCTGTTACATTGTACCAGACGGTCTACTGAAGGCTGTTACATTGTACCAGACGGTCTACTGAAGGCTGTTACATTGTACCAGACGGTCTACTGAAGGCTGTTACATTGTACCAGACTGTCTACTGAAGGCTGTTACATTGTACCAGACGGTCTACTGAAGGCTGTTACATTGTACCAGATGGTCTACTGAAGGCTGTTACATTGTACCAGACGGTCTACTGAAGGCTGTTACATTGTACCAGACGGTCTACTGAAGGCTGTTACATTGTACCAGACGGTCTACTGAAGGCTTTTACATTGTACCAGACTGTCTACTGAAGGCTGTTATATTGTACAAGATGGTCTACTGAAGGCTGTTATATTGTACCAGACGGCCTACAGAAGGCTGTTACAATTTTACATTGTACCAGACTGTCTACTGAAGGCTGTTACATTGTACCAGATGGTCTACTGAAGGCTGTTATATTGTACCAGACGGCCTACAGAAGGCTGTTACAATTTTACATTGTACCAGATGGTCTACTGAAGGCTGTTACATTGTACCAGACGGTCTACTGAAGGCTGTTATATTGTACCAGACGGTCTACTGAAGGCTGTTATATTGTATCTTGCTTTGCTCTTACCTCAGCTCAGGACTAAGACCAAGGTACTAAGTGAGACAGCCATTGATTTTTTGTTATCTAATAGAGTAGAAGGCTAGCTGTATTACAGCCCAAATGGCTGCCCCCCCCATCCCTGTTCCATGGTGTGTTTCTCACTGCAGCCAGTGTCATCTCTTCTCACAAAATCATCACGTGGACTCAGTGCAAGACATGGAATCAAATTGGGTGCAGTGCTTTCAATTTCTCCGGCCTTGACTACTACTCTCAAGGACACTCCAGCAGGAGGAGACTTGCAGACACACGGCTTGAACCTGAAACTACAGTCTCTTATTGGCTTTCATCATCTGTAGGCTCTTTGTAACCCTATTGTGATCTAAGTATCTAAGTCTGAATATGAATTCACTCAACGTAAAAAATATATGCTAATAATTTTGCTCTGTGACCTTTCGGATCTTATATTTTTACCTTGTAACACTCTGCTCTTTTCTGAAATGTGCTATACAAATAAACTTGCCTTGCCTTGCCAAATGTTAATTGTAATTATTATTATTATTATTGCTACAGAAAGATTATATATAGGCATGCACCAATATGCACATTTTGGCCGATACCGATAACTGATAATAACATTGCTGTTATAGCCATTGGCCGACAACCGATATTCACCAATGTTGATATGATCTGTATAAAAACAAATTCCTATTGTACATACTGAAACGCACGTGTAAACACTGGGAATTTGAAAAAGTAATGCATTTCTTTATTTCCAAAACATTTGGAAAAGCCCATAAATCATAGATTTACTGTCAGTGTGAAAATTTTGGCCAATACCGTTAACCGAGATTAACATTGCAACACCGGACCGACCATGTAGAACATGGGCCGATAGTATACCGATATGATTGCAGATATATCGTAGCCTAGGTAAACCCAGCCACCACGTGACCTGCTCTCTCAGTTCCCAGTCACATAGTGACTGAGAACAGGTCTGAGAGCAGGTCACGTGGGGGATGGGTTTACCCAGGCTAGATATATCGTGCATCCCTAATGATATATTATCTAGCTATCCTCTAATGCAGGGCAGGGTCTGCATCCTTTTTGATATGAAATGCCATTTTCAAATGTACTTGTCAATCAGTGTGTGGCTGAGGTTTTTTAGCTGGAGGACCTGACATTGTCTGTCTTTCGCGCCAACATTTTCATCTGCTCTCTGCTGCTTTGGAATGTATGGAATGCATGGAGGCTAACCAATCAGAGGCAGAGTAGTGTGAGTCACGACTGTAAATATCCTAAATAACAGACCGCGTAACTGCAATTGGCTGTGAAATAGGTCATTTAACAGGGCATTTCAACATTTCTACAAAAAAAAATCTTATTGCGCACTTATTGCTACTGTGTGCTGCCGTGCCACTGGTTAATCATTCGCGTGCCAGAGATTGTACCCATGCCTTAGGTTGCCGACGCTCTAGTGGTATACTTTGGCCAATTTACTGAGTTGTTAATATGTGAGAGACAGTGCAAGATATATTATGGAGTGGACGATAAATATATCAGCACGGCAGCAATGTTACCAAGACAAATTCTTGCTCATTTATTATACTTTCCGATTATAATGATTCTGATTCTTCTTCTGGTAACATCATTGATGATAAAACCACTCATTCTAAAACGGATAGTTCTGTCCTTGATTATGATTGGCTGAGCCACATTCAAAGCCATTGTAATAAAGAGTGACACACACCTGTGACCGCATCACAGTATTACTGCGCCAAACAGCATCTATATGTTGCTTGGCAACCATTCTGCTAAATGCTGCGGCTGAAGGACTACATTGCTTGTAGGACGATAGGACGATAAAGTGGAGTGCCTTAAGAATGGTGTTACCCAATCACTGGGTCACGGCCCACGCCCTCTAGCGGGCCGCAAAATATTTTCAAGTTGAAGCTCAGAAAATGTGTGGGCTGTGAGTCCGTTTGACGAGGTCTGGCACGCACAATTTTTAAGCTACAGCAAAGATTATGGAATTGAAACTAGAAATCCAGACGAATGCGTAGCAATGTAAGCATGTTATGCTAACTCGCTGGGAAGTAGAGCTGTGCATCTTCACTGATCTCACGATTCGATACGATTCGATTATACAAGTCAACGATTCGATTCGATTCGATTATACGATGCATCTCGATGCATCTCCGATGCATCTCGATGCATCACGATGCATCTTAAATCGAGGCATCACTTTTTCCGCAATACATGATTTATTTTTTCTCACTTTCTTTTTTCTCACTGTGTGGCTACTTTTAAAATAAAAGTGCATTTGGAATTGCATTGTATTATGATCCATAATTAAAATAAACAACTGCATGTACTTACATTCTATTTTATTTGATTATTAAAAAAAAAAAAAAAAAAAAAAAAAAAAAAAAAAATTTAAATAATCGATTTTTGATATTTGTTAATCGATTCAGAATCGTCCTATTAAGCATCGCGATGCATCTCTGAATCGATTATTTTCGACAGCTCTACTGGGAAGCGGCGAGGTTTTTGACAAAATGAAATGGGCATGACTATTTTCAAACGGGTCCCTCGACCTCTCACATCAAGATATCATTGATCTGAATGAAATTGATCTGGGAAGGTGGTCCTTGGAGATTTTGTCAGAAATGGGCCTTACGTTAGAAAAGGTTGAGAAGCCGTGCCTTAGAACACACTGTAAATCACAGCCTCACAGGGCTTATTGCTTGATTATATCCCAGGCGTGTGACTGCAATATGTACCTGGCTCACCAAATCATTAGGGGCCAATGTGGCAAATAACTAGCAGCCATTCAACAGGAGTGTGGAGGAGCCGGTAGGAGCCAATCACTTCTTCTGTGGCTGTGTTCCTGAGCTAGTGACGTGACTGTGGAGCTGACACCTCCAACAGGCCCATGTGGCCCAGAGAGGTTGCAGGGAGAGGGCTCGGTTGGGGAACAGAGGGCCTTGTCACCGCCACAGTATGGGGCCCACGAGACACAACTTCACGCTTTAGACAAGCGCAGCAAATGAGAAAGCCTTTTTATTCTATAGTAGTAGAATACTTCTCCTCTAAGCCTATTTGCCCCCAAAACATCCAGCTTACCTGGGACAACAGTTCAAACAGGCTAGGCTACTGTCCCAATGTGGGTTGGGGCTATGGGTGTGCCAAATAATATCCTATCCTTCGCAATAATATTGGGTACGTACAATTCATATTCATATCATCAAAAATCATATTGTTATATTGTAATAATGGCAATATTCCAACTTGTCACATCATTATGCTGCGTAACGGTAAGACGTACGCTACATGTGTAACTTAAAGGAGGACTTACCCCCTAGATATGTATTAGAACAGTGATTTGAAAATACCTATGGAAAAAACCAAGAAATGACATATGCTCTTGTCTATACTGGACTCTTTGGCTGTGTTGAAGTCCAGATTTTTTTTCGGAAATCGACGCCATTACAGTTTGCCTATTGCCTCAAAAATAATTTATTTGAGAGGGGCCATATCTGTATAAATATCAACAATTAGCCAACGCTGGTGGCCTGTATGGAAAGAGCTTTGCTCAAAATGGTTGAAAGTTATATCAATTTGGTAATTCAGTGGCGAACTAGAAATTTAATTATTTTTCTGCATGTAACTCTATGGCAGTGTGTTGAACTACGTTACGAGAGCAAAGTGGCATGGGCTCGTTACAGCAGCACACCGCACAATACGACAAACCCCCCGTTCTGGGGTAACACAATGCGAGATTTCTCTACGTCATTCCCTCGTCCAAGTTGCCATATAGTCCCTTTTTCATTTTAGTTTGGGGGCTTTTCGTGATTGTTGTTAAAAGTTGTGCAAAAGTTTTTTCCTCTCAGCGCAGTGCAGGCTGCCTGCGCCTCCTCCCTCCTGCCAGACCCCGGCTGGCGAAACAGCCTGTTGCATGCATGGGGCGCTTGTAACCTCACGGAGCAACAAACAAACAGACAGAAATAGCTGGTGTGCGATTTAGAGAATACAGTCTGAGATTGGGTACAGGATTGAGGGAATCCCGCATCTGTTTGCGAAGGTGCGACTGGACAGGACGCTTTTCACAGACGGGCACAGTAGTCGGAGCGAGGCGAGTGTCTCTCAGGGCTACTCAGGGCAGAGCTGCAGATCTCTCCTTCTCCTCCGCGCATTCAGTCTGTCCAAAATCATTACCGATATAATCTCAGTAGGAGGGATGCAGGGAAATGATAGTAGCCGATGTGTTTAGAGAAGCTTTGTCACGTTGTCACGTCGTAGTATAGCGTTATATTTTACATGTGCGCTAAACTGCGACCATATTTGTTTGCGGAAATATCAGACTGCTCTCTCTACTCTCAGAGCACAGAGAGCTCTGCTCTGCTGCGCGCGCCCGCGGAGCTTGGAGCTAGTGCATGAGGTTTACAGTAGGACTCTCTCCCGCCTGGCTGGGCTGGAGACAGCTGCTTCCAACTCGGACTGATAATATAAACATCATCATTCGAGCTTATCCAGGTAAGATATCAATAAAGTAATGACACATTCAGCAGGAAACTAACTATAATTAAGACATGTGCCAACTTTGACGACGTTTGGTTCAGTATTTTAAGAGCAAACTTCAATAAGAATAGGCTTGGAGTTCTGAGGAGCTGAAAGGGTACAGGGGGGGTAGGGGAGTAATTATCTTGAAATCCCATAGTCTTTGGGTCACCGTGACGTAACGACGTGTCAAATATCCCATTCATTTGAGAAAAAAAAAAAAAGCAGTCTTTGACCCTAAGAGGGCGCTTATGCCAGATATGCTGCTGAAAAATGATACAAATGGTAAAATGGCAACAGTTTGGTGTCAAATGTGGAAATTCTGACCAGAATTCTTCACACATCACCCCCAAAGTCATATATATTGGTTAAAAGCTGAAAAAAAGTGTTTTGGAGGTAAGTCCTCCTTTAAGCACAGCAACAAAAAGCATGGCTGAAAGAGGCTCCACGGTGGTCCAAAAAGAGGAGTGGCTTCAGCAGTGTGTGGAAGCGGTTTGGTTATAAAAGAGCATGTACAACAAATCATGGTAATATTTCAAGGCATATTTGAATATTTGAAGGCAAACTGTTACATTTATGCTGACATATATAAAACTATAACACTTGTGTTGTTGCCATATCATTGCAGAAGTACCCTGAAATACCGTGATGTTATTTTAGTGCCATATGGCCCACCCCTAGTTGTGGCCTATGTTGTGAGTTGGACTGTGTCTTAGAAGAAAGACACCAGGCACGAGTTTATTGACACAAAACATGAGAGGAATTTTGGACAAAGAATGACTGTCCGCCACATTGTAATCCCTGGATTTGAGAGCACCTGTGGCCCCGCCGCAGGTAGCGTCTACGCGCTCGTGCCGCGTTTGGAGCGGTTTCTACTCCAGATTTTCGAGCAGCAGGCACACACACACACACACACACTCACACACACACACACACACACACACACACCGATTAGTCAGCGGGGACGGGGGCACGGAGCGGACGGAAGGACAGCACTGTCGGCACAAGCTCAGGAAACGACAGGTTACACAGCGCATGGCAGTTGGGGGAAATCAGGGAAGATTAAAAGGAGAAATGATAACACAGGGGGACGGGGGTAATCAGGGAGTCAGGAGAGGGGGATCAGAGAAGGCACTCATTTGGTTGGAGCCGAGTGGGTGAGAGAGAGAGATAGAGAGAGCAAAAGTAATGGTGTTGGGTCAGAAAGATTACGAACATGTTCCCGTAGCCGATTAGCCCCACCTCCGCTTCCTCTCATCATCATCATTACCGGCGTCATAAGAGAAGACGAGGGCATTTTTCTGCTTTACATTCAAACAAAACAGGAGAACAGAGACAGCAGCTCGCTCCTGTCTCTTTCCAGTCATTAGTACCAACAAAGTCTGACTGCTGCCCTAATTAATTTTGCAGGGTGACAATTTGGAGTTATTGACTGTTTACATGGCATGCACGCACATACGTATCTATTAATTGTCCTTGTTTTGATTTTGATTACTCAGTAAATATGCCATTCCCTCTGCCAGCCAGTGCACTTATTAAACCCCTCTAGGGGGAATAGTAATTTGCATGTCATGTCTGACAAAAGTGATCTTATCGAAGGCAATAATTTGTCATCATGAGCAATCTTTCCGTCTGTGCGGTGTGTCAAAGGGCTGCACAAATGCCAAATTACAGTTGTCGTTTTTGTGATAGAAATTGCAATGCATACGCAGATGTTTGGAAAAATGTAAAACAGAAAATAATTGGTTGGGGAGAAGGTAGCTGATGCAAGAGAGCAAGAGGGAGAGATGTTAGCATGAGACTGAGAAAATATAATGGTGAAAATGTGCTGCCGGCTAGGCCCGAGCCCTGAGGCACACGTCGTCAGTGATGTGTGCTGTGTGCTGTGTGCTGTGTGCTGTGTGCTGTGTGTGAAGGATGCTCTTAAACAAGTGCCTATGACTTGGAGAACTTTCGATTCCCCGTCACAGTTTTCAGGGTAATGAAAGCCTGAGCGCGGAAACAAAACACTGGTGAAAGCATACAAGGCTGCCGAGGGATCCGCATCCCCCGTATCTCAAGGCCACAGTCTGGCCCTACCTGTCACATGCTCTGCCCTCTGCCATTACAAGACACTTCACTCCCCCCCCGGGTCATCATTAGGGGAATATGACCTTCCCACTCCCACAGGTCAGCAGATTCACTCCTTATCTTATGATGTCACAACATGACAACCCCCCCCCCCCCCGCTAAATCACAGCCCACATCTTCCTCATTTGCTTGCTCTGAGATGTTCCAGCTTTTAAGATAATAAAAATAAAATGCACTTTCTCCTTAGCTGTCAGTTCCTTATGTATCATTCACTTGCTCTTTACTGTCAGATAGCCTGTAATGTTGGTGATCTGGGAATTAATCCTGTCCTTCGTCTGCAAAGTTCTGAAAAATGCAAATAAGTAGGGGTGGGAATCACCAGATGCCCCACGATACAATATTGTCACGATACTTAAGTCACGATACGATAGTATTGCGATATGTTAGCATTGCGATATATTGAGTATTGCGATATTGCAATATATTGTGATTTATTACCTTTTTTCAACTGCAAATTATGTCCCCAAAGGAAAGAATGTTGTCAACATCTGTTTTATCTAATGAAATAAAGTTTCCAGTATGTTCATCTCACTTCAATCATTTTTATTGCAGTAAAATGGAATTGCCAAGCAGACAGACTGACCAACACTGTCATAAAAACCTGTCATAAATGTTGCATGCACTTGACATTTTGTATAATAAAATATCACGATACTTCGATACAATAAGATATATTGCCCACCATATATCATGATACTATGCTGTATCGACTATATCCCTACAAATAAGGATATAGTCCCTAAGCACTACCAGTTTGGAGTAATGAACATGGTCACATTGTGAAATAAAATTATGCTTTACATTCACTCACTTTCACAACAATTATTGTTCTGGGTTTCTGATAATGCCGCCTGTCCATGAATGGAGGCGTCTTGACACTAACAAGAGGGTGTTGTTTATACACGCACACACGCCTGATGGGTTGAGCTACACAAGACCACCCATTTTACAGCACACTGCCTCAGCACACAAGCATGTCAAAATGCTATCACATAAATGGCCTATCTTGTAAAATAATTTTCTTGTCTTCCCACGCATTCCATTTATTTTGCCCTGGTCTGCTGCTGCACCACCACCATCTCTCTGTGCTGCTGTGCAGCCCACTTATCTTATCATGCTCAAGGTTTCACAGAAGCCTGGCTTCAGCCCAAAGTCTAGAACAGGGGGCACGACTTGGCTGACAAGGACTGCGGTATGTTGGCAGTGTTTTTCCAGGCCTTTGTACACAGAATGATGAAAAAGCAGACAGAGGTGCATTGGACACTATGGCAAATAAAAGATATATCTGTGAAAAATGTACCCAACTATAGTTGCTCCAGAATAGAGTCCAGAGTTGAGTCAGACAGAAAACAAGATAAAACAAAATGATATGGGACACAGACAGGCAGAGACACAGCCATGTCTCTCACACACACACACACACACACACACACACACACACACACACCCACACACACACACACACAGAAGGGAGGATATTTTGATATGCAAGATGAAGAGAGCTGATTAGACCAGGCTTGTATGTTTAGTCTTGTACTTTTATGACATTGCTGGGGAATGAGGCTGAGTCTGACCATGGTTAGCAACATAACATGAACAATAAGCAAAATCAACAAAACACTGGAATTGTCCGAGTAAAAAAAAAAACGAAGCTATCGTTCATTGCCAAAGCTACAACATAGCATCTGCACCAAAACAGCAGTATGTGGATTGTGGACAAAATGCAGACACCAAAAGCGAAGGAAAGGATCAAACATTTGTGTAGCACATTTCTATACTCTGTCTGCAACATCATCACACACGAACATGCCACTGACTTACCAGCCACAGGAGTCAGGAGAATCGTCACGCAAAGCCCAAATTGAGCCAATGTCAGCATCGTGATTGGGCTCACAGCCATGATACTGTACATCGACTTGGGTCTGTTTGGTTGTTGGAACTCCTCCAAGTCTTGTTTTGCGGTCCTCTTGTCTTGTAGCTACCACTTTGTTTTCTCCCCGTCTCTCACGTCAGCTCAATCACTTGAACCGCTATCTCCAGCACGGGACAACACATTGAGAACGGATCGCTGCTGTGTCTGCATTGATTGTCCAGATTTAATAACCGACTGCCAATAAAGTCCTCCTGCTATCGACTCCAGCACAGCACAGACCAGACGGAGCTAACTTGTTTGGCGGAGCTGCCATCTACAACGTCCATATCTGCTAGCTAGCATGTTAGCTACCTAGGGCGACCGTCTGGGATTAGAAAACTTGGAGAAAGAGACGAATATCGCAAAAAATATCCCACGGACAACTCATTCGACTCGATACAGCCCGATCTCACGCGTACACGTTACAAAACACCCACGCCTTCGACAACAATTGGCTATATAAACGTTAGCCAGTTAGCTGGATTGTAAGCTAACTGCTATTGCTGCTATAATAGCTGGTTAGGTCTCCGCGTCCCGTCTCGCTCACGGTCTTGTGGGCAAAAATGACTAGTCAACGACGCAACGTTATCCGGAGAGCTCGTTCACTTTGCGATAAATGGAGATTATTATTCCCGGATTGTCAGACGACGGGTCAGGGGATTGACGTCCCTCCCTCCGCTGTTCCCCGGGGCTATGTTGCGTTTGGCATTGACCGTGTGGAGCTCCGCTTGGCAGACAGACAGACAGCCAGGCAGGCAGGGCGGCTGGGAACGCCTCGTTTGCAGGCTTGTCTGGACCGCTCGTCTCCGGTATCAGGTTGCCGTGGTTTGCTGTTGGGGGTGGAGGCCAGTCCGACACCGTGGGGTACTACAGCGCCCCCATGCCGCAGACTGTGGATGTAGCAGCCTTAAAACATAATGCGAGTATGCTGCCTTCAAGTGCTCCTTACCGATCAACACGTCTAATCGGTAAATTAAACACATGGAACCCGTGTGGCTCAACGGTAACGTTACTGAGATGGAGCTGTGGTTATGGATTGTTGTATTATTATATCACATATTTTCGTTTGAGCACTGATTCACTGTCGTAATGTTGTCATTGTGGAAAAAGTCACAGATTGATATGGGCCCGACAGGTGCTGCCTGACTCTACCTCTCACTAATTGCAACAAAACCAAACATAATGGATTGCGTGTCCTCAATATGTTAGGAAGAGAGGAAAAAAGTCTTAAGCAACCCTATAGGGGAAAGTTTTGAAAATCGCCTACACTAAATATGATTCTTCCAAAACAGACACAGCAGGTGAATAGTTTACATTAATACAATTATTGTATGCAAATGATACACTAATTTGCATAAATTTCAAGAACAGAAATCTGAACTTTGGATAAAGCCAGGCCCAACATATTCTTTTCATTTTGTTGACATATTAGAGGCAAACGTTTTCCAGAGGGAATTTTGGATATAGCTTTTTTCATCACTCCATAAATACTGTCAACAGTCATTTGAAAATTCCATTTCCGTATTTTTTGGGAATCATATGTTATATAAATCAGGCTATGAATGATATATGAACAAAAAAAAATGGTTACAACCTTCAGAATATAGGAATAATAGGAAACTTGGAAAGGTTGGTGTATGTAGCCTAAGTGAAGTGGAGATTTCTGTTCTGCAAATATATGAAAATTAGTTAATATCTAAGCAGGTAATGCCTCAGGTCTGATACACATAATTATAGTAATGTAGCGTTTCAGGTAATCCAAGTATTACCTGTAATGTGATGTGCAATAGAAGTGTCTAGATTGTACCTAGGAACTGATATGTGTGGGTGTGTTCCTAGGGGGAAGGGGATATATGTGACCAGCGGCCGGGGCGGAGGCCAGTCAGGCCATGTGGGCGAGCTGACCGGGTGGTTGCAGAGCTAGCAGCGAAGCTAGCTGCTAGGAGCTATATTGTGAAGACAAGAATAAAAAGCCTGTACCAACTTCAAGTCTCCAGTTCCTTGGACAAATACTCACTTCGTTACATTGGTGTCAGACAGTAAAGCGGTAACGCCTCTGATTCGGCCGAGAGGGGAGAGGGTGAGAAGGAACGGCAAAAGAGACTGGGTGGTGCGGTTTTTGGGCTCTAGATCTAGCGCTAGTAAGTTAGCTACCAGGGGTGCTAACTGCTAACTGCTAGCTGCTAAGACCACGTGCGATGGTGCGCGGAGAATGGCCATCGGTGAACGGGAGGAAAGGAGAGCTGACGGCGGGGATCAGCTCGATGCTGGCGGGCATGGAGGCCCGTGTGTTGAGAGAGGTCGGACGGCTGGTGGAAGAGACTCCTGCCTGGGCAGTAGAGGTGATGCGGGCGCTGCGAGAAGTCATGCAGCGGGTGGACTTGATGAGCGCGGAGGTAATGCAGCAGGGAGAGCGGCCGGAGGAGCCACGGAAGAGACTGTGTTGGACCTGCAGAGAGCCGGGCCACGTGGCGAGGTGGTGCCGAGGCGGTCCCGGGAGACGGACCGGGTATGCGGGACAACGACATGGACAGCAGGGAGCCTGCTGGGCATGCGGCGAGATTGGACACCTGGCTAGAGAGTGTCAAAAGGCTGTCGGAGATCGGGGGACAGCGGGAGAAGAGAGACGTGCAGGCGGCGGACAGGTGAGACTCTGCTGGACTTGCCAGTCGCCGGAGCACTTGGCCAGGGACTGCACTGAGAGTGGGGAGGCCGGAGGTGAGACACGGGCTGGGGAGAGTGTGAGCAGCCGGGGAGAAGAGAGCGTTGTGACGGATAGGAGGACGGTGCTGCAGGGGAACAGCCAGAGGGAAGAGAGGGACATCGTCTGCAGCGTTGTTACAGTCGGGAGAGCGACGCTCGTGTCTCCGAGTGAGCGAAGGGGGTTACCGCCGGGGGAACCGGCCCAGCCTAACCGCTATACAGCCCCTAACGTTGCACTGCGGAGAGCCGAGGGGAAGATCGACGCCGGTGGTGTTCGCTCTGCTGTCCTCAACCCTGGAGGAGGGGGACGGAAAAACGAGCGGAGAGCCGAGGGGAAGATCGACGCCGGTGGTGTTCGCTCTGCTGTCCTCAACCCTGGAGGAGGGGGACGGAAAAACGAGCGAGTGCGAGGCCGGGAGGACGACGCCAGGGTCATCTGGGGAGTGGACGGGCACGAGTGGAGACCGGAGGACGAGGATGTCGATCCGGTGCTCGTTCGTGCATTTGGCTACTGGAACAAACAAAAGGGGGGACCGAAAAGAGTGCTTCAGGTGGGACAGAAGCTGGGAAAAGGGGGGGATGGAAATGGGGTTTAAAAGAAAAGTTAAGGAAAATGTGGGGGTTATTGTTGAATGGGAAATGTGGGTTGAATTTAAATGTGTGAAAAAGAAAGGAAATAATGAAAAACTAGACATTATGGAGTGCCTAATGGGAAACTAGACATTATGGGGGTACCTAATGGAAAACTAGACATTACGGAGTACCTAATGAAAACTGGACATTATGACGGGGGTGCTGAAAAGAAAAGACTGTTGTTGGGGAATTAGAATTTGATGTGGTGATGGGAAAAATGTTGTGTTGGGTGTGTTTTGGTACAGGGGGATATGTGTGGGTTGTGCATGTCGCGTGGAAGCGACATTAAAGTTGTGTGGGGGAAATGTAGCGTTTCAGGTAATCCAAGTATTACCTGTAATGTGATGTGCAATAGAAGTGTCTAGATTGTACCTAGGAACTGATATGTGTGGGTGTGTTCCTAGGGGGAAGGGGATATATGTGACCAGCGGCCGGGGCGGAGGCCAGTCAGGCCATGTGGGCGAGCTGACCGAGTGGTTGCAGAGCTAGCAGTGAAGCTAGCTGCTAGGAGCTATATTGTGAAGACAAGAATAAAAAGCCTGTACCAACTTCAAGTCTCCAGTTCCTTGGACAAATACTCACTTCGTTACAGTATTTATGTTGTGGACCTACTTTGAGTACACAGTTTTGTGATATCTATCTATACTATAATGATGATAGCGTCTGTCTGTCTGTCTCTCTGTCTCTCTCTCTGTCCTTCGCGTATCTCGAGAACCGTTGGTCGGATCGACTTGAAACTCGGGGGTGCGCTGATGGCGACCCGACGGAGTGCAGTGCCCTGTTTCCGTGCGATTCGGATGCGAAACACGTTCGATATTTGAATATTTGTCTTCAGTTCTGCTCCTTCGAGCCCTAAGCCCCAGCTTTAAGTAGCGTCGTTGACACTAATAGAGGAAAGTCAACACAGGAATGACCCTGTTAACGACCCTGTGTTTAGGGGGGCAGCATCCCTCCTCAGGTTCCAATTAAGGAGAGGCGGGTCTTCCGCTCATTAGTCCAATCAGAATCCAATATGCCGCATTTTTCGTGGACACACGTGTCGTGATTGGTCGGATTCCGTCGAACTTCTTTCCTGTCTGAAGGTTTTTTTCCCAACTTCCTTGTGCATGTTCTGGGGGTGTAACATACAGACTGTGTATAGCTGCATTCGCCGGATGTAGATGAGACAGTCTGTTTTAACCACTGCTTATGGATGAGCATCATCTGCTGCATGCCATCGAGAACCGTTGGTCGGATCGACTTCAAACTTTGGGAGTGTGCCCTATTGTGCAGTGCAGTGCCCTGTTTTCGTGCAATTCGGCATAGCGCCGGAAAAAAAAGTGTAGGAACCCTGTTTTATCCTCAAGTCCTCAAGCTACAGTAGACTGCTCTCCCCATATTACCTCTATACACACTTCAGTTAGAGAGCAGCTATGGTATACTCCTCTCCCCATATTACCTCTATACACACTTCAGTTAGAGAGCAGCTATGGTATACTATACTCCTCTCACCATATTACCTCTATACACACTTCAGTTAGAGAGCAGCTATGGTATACTCCTCTCCCCATATTACCTCTATACACACTTCAGTTAGAGCAGCTACAGTAGAATGCTCTCCCCATATTACCTATACACACTTCAGTTAGAGCAGCTATGGTATACTCCTCTCACCATATTACCTCTACGGTATACTCCTCCTCCATTTACACACTTCAGTTAGAGTGTGATGGTCTGTTGTTTGTCTGTAGGTCAGTGTGATGGTCTGTTGTCTGTAGGTCAGTGTGATGGGTCTGTTGTCTGTAGGTCAGTGTGATGGTCTGTTGTTTGTTTGTAGGTCAGTGTGATATGTCTGTTGTCTGTAGGTCAGTGTGATGTGTCTGTCTGTAGGTCAGTGTGATGGGTCTGTTGTCTGTAGGTCAGTGTGATGGGCCTGTTGTCTGTCTGTAGGTCAGTGTGATGGTCTGTTGTTTGTCTGTAGGTCAGTGTAATGGGTCTGCTGTCTGTAGGTCAGTGTGATGGTCTGTTGTTTGTTTGTAGGTCAGTGTGATGGGTCTGTTGTCTGTAGGTCAGTGTGATGGTCTGTTGTTTGTCTGTAGGGCAGTGTGATGGGTCTGTTGTCTGTCTGTAGGTCAGTGTGATGGTCTGTTGTTTGTTTGTAGGTCAGTGCGATGGGTCTGCTGTCTGTCTGCAGGTCAGTGTGATGGTCTGTTGTTTGTCTGTAGGTCAGTGTGATGGGTCTGTTGTCTGTAGGTCAGTGTGATGGTCTGTTGTTTGTCTGTAAGTCAGTGTGATGGGTCTGTTGTCTGTCTGTAGGTCAGTGTGATGGTCTGTTGTTTGTTTGCAGGTCAGTGCGATGGGTCTGTTGTCTGTCTGTAGGTCAGTGTGATGGGTCTGTTGTCTGTCTGTAGGTCAGTGTGATGGTCTGTTGTTTGTCTGTAGGTCAGTGTGATGGGTCTGTTGTCTGTAGGTCAGTGTGATGGGTCTGTTGTCTGTAGATCAGTGTGATGGGTCTGTTGTCTGTCTGTAGGTCAGTGTGATGGGTCTGTTGTCTGTAGGTCAGTGTGATGGGTCTGTTGTCTGTATGTAGGTCAGTGTGATGGGTCTGTTGTCTGTCTGTAGGTCAGTGTGATGGGGCTGTTGTCTGTAGGTCAGTGTGATGTCTGTTGTCTGTCTGTAGGTCAGTGTGATGGTCTGTTGTCTGTAGGTCAGTGTGATGGGTCTGTTGTCTGTCTGTAGGTCAGTGTGATGGTATGTTGTCTGTAGGTCAGTGTGATGGGCCTGTTGTCTGTCTGTAGGTCAGTGTGATGGGTCTGTTGTCTGTAGGTCAGTGTGATGGGTCTGTTGTCTTTCTGTAGGTCAGTGTGATGGTCTGTTGTCTGTAGGTCAGTGTGATGGGTCTGTTGTCTGTAAGTCAGTGTGATGGGTCTGTTGTCTGTCTGTAGGTCAGTGTGATGGTCTGTTGTATGTAAGTCAGTGTGATGGGTCTGTTGTCTGTCTGTAGGTCAGTGTGTCTGACCTACACGAGACTTCCGCTTCCGTCATTGTTTACAGTCCGACGACGTCTCATAGCTGTCTCATTATTACATATCCCCGACAGCACAAGACAGCAATAGTTATTCGATTTATTAGTGTTACTTTGCTGCCTCTCTGTGGTCAAATAACTTCAATTCAGTCTTTAAAAAATAATTATTCCAGCAGGTGGCAATGTATGCAAACGGCAAAAACAGTACGTGGTTTGTAGTTAGCCTACATAATCTTAAAATACTACTTTGTATTGTGGACTATCAGTCTGTTATAATTTAAATCAATAAAATGCTTGAGATCTGTTTTGCCACTTGACTTGAAGCTCTCTGACTCTGTGTCACTCGGCCTACAATACGAAAATAACACTAATACAATAATAATTAAGAGCAATAGGCTATTATACGAATATCACGGCAGAGGCCTGTTCATATTTAAGGAACAATGTAAGAATATTATAGTGAAATAATGTCACAGTGTGCCTAGCCTATAGCCTATTATTATCATCGCAACTTTCCGTTCTGTTTTATCTCCATGTCTGCAGGTTATTGTACTTTCCTGGATAACGAGTTGATTTATTCTCAGCGGGCATGTTTTGATCCTGAAGCCGGGGAGGGTGCTGTCTGGGGGGGCGTGCCAGCCAGTGTGCGCAAGGACCTCCGGTGATGTGACAGAATAGCTTTGGATGGTGCGTGCGTCGTAATTCGTCTTCAGGGTATTTGGAGTAGCATGCCCGCTGTGCTGTGTCTCTGAACGAACGACGCTCTACGAAGTTCAGTGGGAGCGTAATGGAAGGATAAAACAGTGACAGTGTGCAGTCAGTCAACGCAGGTAGGGCAGCTCAGCTGGCAGGCGACGCATATGATTTGAGCCTTCGTCGTGCATACAGCTAACCAGCATACAGCTTGGAGCAGCCCTGATAATCGGCTGATGAACGGTGGACTGCTGCGCTATGGCTTCGGCTGCACCACCAGAGGCGAGGAAGTTTACCCGGAGTCTCAACAAGCCGGGCACCGCTGCAGAGTTGAGACAGAGCGTCTCCGAGGTTGTCAGGACGTCCGTGTTGATGGTAAGACCACAGAAATACATGAATGCCCTTTTCTCCATTGACTTTTTCTTTTCACCACACACGCACTCACACAGAGAAAGACATCACCGTGTTATTGTGTGTGTGTGTGTGTGTGTGTGTGTGTGTGTGTGTGTGTGTGTGTGTGTGTGTGAGAGCCTACTTTATTACAGTGGTTCTCAAAGTGGGGTGCGCGGGGACCCCCAGGAGTCCTTGAGGGTTTCCAGGGGGTCCCCCAGCAAGAAGGTGGATCATTTATTTCCACTATAATCCCATCCATAAGTACCTAATGGTAACCCAATGACAGAATGTATGACTATTTTGGGTTTCACTTTCTGTAATAAAACATCTAAAAGCAAAAATCTTATCAGATGGGGGGGCCCTGGAACAACATCTTATCAAATGGGAGTGGATGGTCTAATTCGTGTGAGTTTAGGGGTCCTTGACGTGAAAAAGTTTGAGAATCACTGCTTTATTGAGCGCAATAGATAAATTATCTTAATGCTTTCCACTTTATAGGTCAGAAGTCAGACTCTGCTACAGAACTGCACGCCCATAGAGTTGGTAGGGATTCAGTGTCCGACTTGCTCAAAGACAATTCAGCAGGGTAGATAGCATGCTTGCCGACTGTATTGGGGCTTGAACCTGCTGGGTCTACTGGCTAAAGAGCGCTGTCCCTTTTTCTACCCCACCCGCCTAACCTGCCCTGAAAACACTCACGGCTCAACACTTTGGGAAAAGCATGACATTTTCATTCCCTGGTGGTGCATATCCACTATATAGGCTGCAGCATGCAGGGTGTCTATTGTTACAACTTTCTCAAAGGGGTTGCCAGGTAACTGAAATATACACCCCAGCTCTCTATAAAAGGGAACAAGAAAGAACACACACACACACACAAACACACACACACACACACACACACACACACACACACACACACACACACACACACACACACACACACACACACACACACACACACTTCTTCTTTAATTCATAATGTCATCGGACCCCCCCTCAGGTGCACCTTGCAACCTGATAGGTCAGTCAGAAACAGCTGAGTAATGACCGAGGTACGACTGTCAGTGTCACGTTCAGTGACACATTTCTATGTGCTTCTTTGGCGGTAGCCTATGTTGGGACATAGCTATGCAGGCTACCTGGTGCATGGACTCGGTAATTCATCTGCGTGTATTGAATGAGGAGGATGGACTCAGTGATTAATCTATGTGTGTATTGAATCTATGTGTGTATTGAATCTATGTGTGTATTGAATCTATGTGTGTATTGAATGAGGAGGATGGTAATTGAAGTAAATTGTTTCGGCATCACATCTTCCCCCATGTAAAAGAGTCAGGCATTTCAATTGTTTGTTCCCTCTTCCCTCCTCGAATCACCTCCTGAATACAGAATGTGCTGACTTCTCTTTACAGACTGTACCTTTGGTTACTGACTGTATACGTTAGGGCTGGGTGATATGGACCAAAACCATATCTCTATATTTTTAGGCTGAATGGCAATACACAATGTATATCTCAGTATTTTCTACGAAGTGGCCTATATTCAGTTGTAAGTCAAAGCCACAAGTGCTTTTATTAAGACAAGAGGGCGGGGCAATATGGACTAAATTGAATATCACAATTCTATTTTTTACTGTATAGGATACCAATATGATTTTTTGTAAATACTCATCAGTAATGTGGATATAATGACCAAGATGGTAAAGGAAAATAATAGAACAACTAGAACAGTCTTTTAAGTTCAGAAAATGACATCACTTTACTGTAATGCAGCCTTTCAAACCAGGAAAAGACAACACTTATTCCATGTCGTGATATTCCGATAACCAAAATCTAAGACGATATCTATATCACCAATCACCATATTGATATAATATCGATATATTGCCCAGCCCTACTGTACGTAGTATCATCAGCAAGCGATTGAGTTTGCTTTCTTCTCTCAGCGCTCTCCTCCACACCGCTTACCCTCAGCAGTGACCTAGCCGACCCTATGGCTGTGTCTTGTTGCATAATGATGATCAATATGCCATGTTTCTCCAGCTAATGGCCTTTTATGTCAATTATAGCTCTGTCTCTCTCTCCCCACGGTCCAAGTGCCCCGCCAGATCACCTAATAACAGTAATCAAAGGCACAGACAGTTTAGAGTCCATGTTAACGAGACCTGAGTATATTGAAGGCTGTTTAGTAAATATAAAAATCCATTTGGCCTTTTGTGTTTTCATTTGGCATGTTGGTGCGGAAAGGGAACAGGAATGCAAATGTATTGCTGTTGATTGCTTGTTTATGCTCTTACCGTGTTATCTGGCTCTTTGCCTGCGGCAAAAATGCATCTTCCCTTTTATCTGATCCATTGACTTTGAATTATTAAAGGAAAAGTTCACCCAGAAATGAAAATTCAGTCATTATCTAAGACGGTGAAAGTCAACTTGCGGCCCGGGGGCGAGATGTGGCCCCCGATAGGGTGCCATCTTGGCCCCCTGACCATTTTCTAATTCACAATGAAAACTAAAGAGTTTGACTGAGCTCCAGCTAAATAGTCTAATATCACCGCTGCCTGCTTGCCACCCAGGCACTTATATGTAGGCTACTTAACAAAGTGAACTTAGCCTAACTAACTATCCCGTGTGCACGAAGTCAACCAAATGACCAGAGATGTTTGATTCATTTTCTTTTTGGAGAGATACTTTATTGATTTGTTTGGGACGAGGGTTTACTCTGAACAGATTTGAGAACTGAAGTGAAGTGAACAAACTACATTTCTTTTGTTGTTGTTTATTATTATTGTTTGTTTACTCTGAACTCTATTTTTGGCGAATAACATCAATTTTGGTTGATTGTTTGGACTTGCCTGTAAAGGACATTTTTCTTTTGTGAGTGGTTTTCATTATACTTCCAAAATTCCCTGTGTTTGCATTGTCGCTCTGATTATTGCTTTGATTATTAGTTTGGATTCTGTTTGTAGTTCAGATTGATGCTATGTGGGTTCATGGCAGAGTGTATTAAAATTGTCAGATTGAACTCCAGCTGGCATCCCAAAAACGTACAATCCACTACAGAAAATTATTAACTGGCCCCTGGTCTCCTGTCATTTAGCAAAAGTGGCCCCCGGGCAAAGTTGAGTTTCCCCCGATCTAAGACGTCACCCCCATGTCAGTTGAAACTCCTCTGTTGTTCGTAGGACCATGTTATAAAAGCATACATGTCTCCAAACAGCTTGTGCAGGATAATCCAAGTTTTTGTAGCCAGATAATTGAAATGTGAGTACAAAAGTCCCGTATTTACCTCACTATCTCCTATATTTTCCTAATTGACAATGCTCTGATGGTTGCACAACATTCTGGTGGAAGACTGATCACTACTGAATGTGACCAGAGCATTGTCAGTTACGAAACACTGGTTGGCTACAAAACACTTGAATTATGCTGCACAAGCTGTTTGGAGAAATTTGGTGGACATGTCATGTTTTTCTTGGAGTTGTAAAAATGAGGCCCGTTAACTTTTGGGAGAAGGCTAAGATGAAACTACAGGGGGGATAACGCACTGTGTTTTTGTGTTAAATTGATGCACGCCTTAATTAGCACATACAGTAGAGTCTCTCTGAGCCTCAACCAGGGGCCATCGTTTTCTTTTCCTGTTGTCACATGATATGGAAAAGTCAGGGGTCCTGCCACTGACCGCTGACCAAGACATCATCTTGTCACTGCTAATGCTTTAATATCAGGGTTGGGCGCGGCGCGGGTCATCGTGTTACACTCGCATTCATCACCACCTCAGACATAGCAGAGCTCCACTGCGTAAGGCTGGGCTTAGGCCACAGCTGTTTCTGGTGTAAGGCTGGGCTTAGGCCACAGCTGTTTCTGGTGTAAGGCTGGGCTTAGGCCACAGCTGTTTCTGGTGTAAGGCTGGGCTTAGGCCACAGCTGTTTCTGGTGTAAGGCTGGGCTTAGGCCACAGCTGTTTCTGGTGTAAGGCTGGGCTTAGGCCACAGCTGTTTCTGGTGTAAGGCTGGGCTTAGGCCACAGCTGTTTCTGGTGTAAGGCTGGGCTTAGGCCACAGCTGTTTCTGGTGTAAGGCTGGGCTTAGGCCACAGCTGTTTCTGGTGTAAGGCTGGGCTTAGGCCACAGCTGTTTCTGGTGTAAGGCTGGGCTTAGGCCACAGCTGTTTCTGGTGTAAGGCTGGGCTTAGGCCACAGCTGTTTCTGGTGTAAGGCTGGGCTTAGGCCACAGCTGTTTCTGGTGTAAGGCTGGGCTTAGGCCACAGCTGTTTCTGGTGTAAGGCTGGGCTTAGGCCACAGCTGTTTCTGGTGCCCATTTTTTCCAGAGCGCCGACATGGGCCTCACATGCTGATGTGGTAAAGACAAATATATATACAGTACAGTATATATCAAAGAGTTTGCTTCTCCGATTTCACTCAGCGAGAGGCAGGTTTGCTTGCCTTGGATTGCAGCGTGATGCACAACAGCCAAGCGCATTCTTTCTCCAGATCAAACTGGTTTTGTAAGTTAAAGCCAATATTGAGGAAGCAGGGAGTATCGAGAAAACAGAAGGTATTTTGTAGACGAAGTGCAGGTGTTGCAGATGGCATTCAACTGGGGTTGCACAATATTCTGTCATAATGCACAGTGTGTGGAGTGGCATTCTCTCCTAGCACAGTGTGGAGTGGCATAATGGATGCCAGATCGGATCTCTGGTCATGTTTAATAATGGATGAGGAGTGGGCAGGAGTTCTGCCTATTTTTAAACTTGCCCTCTTTCTCCTCTGTCACACTGGGCACCCAGGAGGCCATCAATTATGAATATCTGCATATGTGTTAAATCATCTAGATTCAAGACAGAGGGGAACTAAGTAGAGCTGCAATGATTAGTCGATTAGTTGATCGACAGAAAATTAATCCTTTTGAGTAATTTTTAAAAGAAAGAAAGTTCAAATTCTCTGATTCCAGCTTCTAAAATATTTTCTGGTTTCTTTACTCCTCTGTGACAGTAAAGTGAATATCTTTGGGTTGTGGACAAACAAGAGATTTGAGGACATCATCTTGGGCTTTGGGAAACACTGAACAGCGTTTTTCACCATTTAACTAATCGATTAATCAAGAAAATAATTGTTGGTTGCAGCCCTAGAACTAAGAGCAAGTCACACACACACACACACACACACACACACACACACACACACACACACACACACACACTCTGTAGTTATTGCAGGCGTGGCGGGCATTCAGCTATACCTTAGTAAACAAAGTGGTGGCCAAGTAGTAGAGCAGTAAAGACAGCCCCTGCAGTTTTAATAATCACTTCCAACTGAAGGAAATGCTTGCTTCGAGGTTTTTATACCTCTTTCTGCCCTCTCCTCGCCTTGCTGACTGAGATTGTTTTCTCAGTCAGGGGGCGTGCTGCATACACACACACACACACACACACACACACACACACACACACCATGGAAATGCTGCCTCTCTCTTTCTGTCTCTCTCTCTCTCACTGTCTGTCTTTGTAGTACTCATGTTACTTCTCTCTTCACACCATTTCCACCCAAATGTATAGTATAGGCTGTAAGACAAAACCCAGTAACGTGGGTCCTCCTGAGACCGTGATGCAACATCCCTTTTATAGCCTGTTATGCCCCATCGCAGCCACCAGGACAACGTTTCAATATAAAGAGAAAGAGTGCATTTATTCACAGATACGTAAATTAACATGGGTTAACATGAATTAAGTAGAGTTTGATCAAGTAGGATCTGATAAGTAGAGTTTGATCTAGGTCTAGTAGGATCTGATAAGTAGAGTTTGATCTAGGTCTAGTAGGATTTGATAAGTAGAGTTTGATCTAGGTCTAGTAGGATTTGATAAGTAGAGTTTGATCTAGTTCTAGTAGGATCTGATAAGTAGAGTTTGATCTAGGTCTAGTAGGATCTGATAAGTAGTTTGATCTAGGTCTAGTAGGATCTGATAAGTAGTTTGATCTAGGTCTAGTAGGATCTGATAAGTAGAGTTTGATCTAGGTCTAGTAGGGTCTGATAAGTAGTTTGATCTAGGTCTAGTTGGATCTGATAAGTAGAGTTTGATCTAGGTCTAGTAGGATCTGATAAGTAGTTTGATCTAGTTCTAGTAGGATCTGATAAGTAGTTTGATCTAGTTCTAGTAGGATCTGATAAGTAGTTTGATCTAGGTCTAGTTGGATCTGATAAGTAGTTTGATCTAGGTCTAGTTGGATCTGATAAGTAGAGTTTGATCTAGGTCTAGTAGGATCTGATAAGTAGTTTGATCTAGGTCTAGTAGGATCTGATAAGTAGAGTTTGATCTAGGTCTAGTAGGATCTGATAAGTAGAGTTTGATCTAGGTCTAGTAGGATCTGATAAGTAGAGTTTGATGATCTAGTTCTAGTAGGATCTGATAAGTAGAGTTTGATCTATGTCTAGTAGGATCTGATAAGTAGAGTTTGATCTAGGTCTAGTAGGATCTGATAAGTAGAGTTTGATCTCGGTCTAGTAGGATCTGATAAGTAGTTTGATCTAGGTCTAGTTGGATCTGATAAGTAAAGTTTGATCTAGGTCTAGTAGGATCTGATAAGTAGAGTTTGATCTAGTTCTAGTAGGATCTGATAAGTAGAGTTTGATCTAGGTCTAGTAGGATCTGATAAGTAGAGTTTGATCTAGGTCTAGTAGGATCTGATAAGTAGAGTTTGATCTAGGTCTAGTAGGATCTGACTTCAGGGTGGACCAAGGCCAACATAACAAAACAAAACAATGCTAACAAGGAAGCAATCCAAAACCAACCTCACAAAACCAAATAAACCAAAAGACAACAACTTACCTCCCTAACATAAACATGACAAAAGGGGATTAACAAAACTGGCACTCTACCTAGCTCCTAAAGAAGAGCGCAAAACTATTAACAACAAGGTTCCAAAGTGTGGCCGGTTGGGAGAGGAGGGGGATGGGTGATGCCCGCTGCACAGCTGTGATGTTAAATAGCAGGCCACCCTGAAAGCAGCCAATCACCTGCCAATCACCTCTGTGCCCTGGCACATACCTATTTGCGTACTACAGGCAGAGAGACACTGGTGCAAACAGGCAATCGGAGGAGGAAACAAACCACAGTTGTAACATCGGTGATGACCTTTAAGACTGAACTCCACTCTAGAGGATTTGGTCTGATTATAGCATTAAAAACCTGACACAGATGATCTGCAGATTTGCAGATGCCCCCGTCTTGCTGACCTATATCTGTGTCATCATGATACAGTGGGCAGCAGCTCTGAATGAAGCAGGGCGTTTGGTCGCCGACTGGGTTGCGTGGTTGTTTCCCGAGCCGTTGCTGCTGATAGCTGAGGCTCGGTCTTTGCTGGCCATGTGGTTTCCCTGTCTTCTTTATTTAGGCTAGCTCATTCCCTCTGTGCCGTCGCCACCCTTACCCTCACATAAACACCCTCTCTCTTCTTGCTCTCTTTCTGTCTCTTGATCACCCTGGGTGCATGTGTGTCTTGTCTGTCCCAACCCCATCTCAGCCCTATACCCCTCCATGTACGCGTGCCAGCACACACACACGCGTACACAGACTACACACGCACATGCGCGCACGCACGCACGCACGCACGCACGCACGCACGCACGCACGCACACTTTCCCCGGCCTATTAGCCTTCCATAGATAGAGTGAGATCCAGCAACAAGTTGAGGATAAGAATTAGATTCCTATCAATTGACAACATGTTGCCAGTTACCACCAGCTTTACTGAATGTGGCTGTCGGCATTCTGTGGAGCCCGTGGGCTGGCAAATGGAAACATGTTTTTGCAGTTTGAATGCCACATCGTTTTTTACAGGAGAGTTAGCCTCCAGGGTTGATTTAAGTCCGTGTGGAAGAAGACATTTCGGATTATTGCGACATCCTCAGCGTTTTTTAAGTTTTGCTTTTTGTTCTTCTGTTGTAGGAATCTGCTTTGGCTTTAGAAGACAACAGCATTTCGGTTCAAGTTCAGCAGATTGTGGAAGCTGTTGTATAGGATCTGTAATGAAAACAAGCACATAACACAGGTCACATACACGGCAACAACAATACGATAACCAAGATTCAGGGGAATTTCCTCTTAGGAGGCAAGATAGAAGGGTACGATTACATTTTCTACAACAGCATGAGTGAATACTGGATTCTGATTGGCTAGCAACAGTGGTAAATAGGCCAACAATCTACAGTTCGGCTCCAACCGCAGTATCACTCCGCTCCCTGATGAATGAAGAACACCTGTGCTGACTCCGCCCACTGTTAGCCTGTCAGTCTACAAATCTCTAACAAGGAAATGTCCGATTTCGTAGTAACGTTTGATTTACTGGGTGGATTGAGTTTTGAGCAGTGGTTAGATGAAGATGAAGGTGAAGTGAACAAAGAACGACATGGTGAAATTGGGGAGAGAGAACTGGCTGAGCTTGAGTTGTCACGGAGTGAACCTGGGACTGTCAATGGAACTATATTCTGTGGCGGAAGGATAAATGTATTCTGAAACCAGTAATGATTGTAAATAAATGAATTGAATGTTACAATTGTGTATTTTTTATATTATGTGGTAGCTATTGCCTCGTGCCACAACCCTGTACCAGTGGTAAATGTGGCCACAACCCCCTTCCTCTCGTGGTAAATTTCTTACATATCATTCAAATTGATTTAGGGCCATGCAATCAGTGTGTGAGTGTGTGTGCATGTTTACATGTTTGCGTAAATTGCATGTGTGTGCAAAAGATTACTAGGGCTGCACGATATGCCCAAAAAATCATATTGCGATTGTACTGACAGATTGTGATTGCGATATGCAATACGATTTTAGTGGGAATGTAATTTCTCTATTTCTTTTCCAGACAAAAATAAAATAAAAATGTGATGTGATTTTTACTGGGGTCTGTAGACAAGTATGTTCCCTTACATCTGGAGAATATCCTTTGTAGGCCGGGACATCTCTGTAGCACCACAATGCTTCATTTAATGCTATGTTGTGACACATTTTCCCTTTATCAAATAATTGCAGGCTACTGCGATTTGGATATTGCACTTATTGCCATATTGCGATTTGATTAACTGTGCAGCCTTAGCAATTACATAGCCTTGCATAAGTAGAAATGTTTATGTACTATATGGAATAGTCCCTGAAAGCTAAATGTTTAGATATGATGATATGAGACCAGGAGAGCCATCGTTTCACCGTTTTTCATTCTCTTGTAAGTCTGTTAAACTTGATCATGCACAAGCATTTGTTATCTCAATCAGTAATGCAGCCTGCATCAGCAACTATTGAGAATTGACCCTAAAAATGTCTTCTGACCTAATTGCACATCCAGTTCCCTGTTGCAGAAAATAATAATGGAAAATGTCCTTTTGGCAAAACTACTTGACAGAAGACTGATAATCTTTCCATCCACAAGTTAGGCTGAGATAGCTAGCATTAGCCACAACACTCAGTGGCCTAGTTCAGAATATAAACAATGGTAGCAGACAGTGTGCTGGTTTTTCTCATTATTGGTTAACCATGAAGAGATGTTTGGAAGCAGTTTTGGCTATTGAACATAGCCAAAACCTTATGCCTAGCTTGGCCAGAGTTTTTAAATGCTTTTTAATCAAGCCGTGCAAAAGGATCCCAACCTAGTCTGCCAGATGAGAAACCCAATATACTCACACACACTCAGTAACCTAGATTCTACAGTGACATTCATTATTCTTAGCCTAAATGTAGGTCTCTGATGAACACCGTCACATTTAGCCTGCGAAGATTAGAAACAAAGTTATATTAAGTTGTGCCCTATGGTATTCACTGACCCGCTAAAGAGTCAAACAATCAGCCAACCTTGATAGCTCTGATCGTAATCAAATTATTTGAAACTGAGAACTAATTGTGTTCTGATTACGTGTCTGTCGCTCGCCATGTGTGTTGATGCCATGTTGTTTGGAGTTTGTCACTCCCCATGCTGTGTGGACTGGACACCAACTGCCACTGTGTGCATTCAAAGGACAGCTAGTGGATGATGCAGCAAAATGCAGAACATGGTAGACTCACATGGAAGGAGGAGGGAGGAGAGAAAGCACAGAGGAGATTCATTGGTTGGCAAACAAAAGTCATGGGAAAGGCTTTAGCACTGGATGAAGAAAGGAGGAGGCAGAATGACATTGTTGGAATTAAGATCTGACAAAATGTCAGGGACGTCCAGTATAGTGCAGCGCTAGATTCCCTGGCTACCCACATGAGGGTTGCAGGTTTGATCCCCTGTGTTGCCTCCAGCTTGGTCGGGCGTCCATAGAGGCACAATTGGGCGTGTCTGCGGGTGGGAAGCCGGATTAAGGGTATCGTGTCCTGGTCGCTGCACTAGTGCCTCCTCTGGTCTGTCGAGGCGCCTGTTCGGGGGAGAGGGGAACTATGGGGAATAGCGCGATCCTCCAACGCGCTATGTTCTGCTGGTGAAACTCCTCCGCGCTGTCTGTCAGGTGAAAAGAAGCAGCTGGCGACTGCACATGTTTAGGAGGAAGCATCAGACGCCTATATCACTGTACTGTATATGCCTGACCAACCCGGAGGTAACACAGGGGCTCGAACCTCCGACCCTCGTGTTGGTAGGCAGGGGATCTACCACTGCACTCCCTGAACGCCCGTCTCTTCTGATCTGAATGATTGCTTTTTCTGTGCATGCTCTCTGGGTCACATTACATCAATTACGTGTGCTCAGGCTTTCGTTCAGGCTTGCAGTTTGCCTGGCAACATTTTCGGTTGTTGTGATTCATGTGGATGAGTGTGTGTGTGTGTGTGTGTGGGTTGGGGGGGGTGATGGTGGTGTGTGTGTGTGTGGGGGGGGGGGATGGTGGTGTGTGTGTGGGTTGGGGGGGTGGTTCTTTGAAAAGATGAGGTAAGAGAGAGCAGTCTGGCCATTTTTCCAGTGAGTCATCCAGCGTCATTGTTGTTACAGTGCCATGATTAGCCTGTAGGGGGAAGCAGTGATGCATATCCTCCATCCCAGCAGTCTGTCCTGGTTGCTCGACATGTAAAGACTTAGCTTTCACAGATCAGGAAACAAGAATCTTGGCTGTTGATAAGTTTATGTCAAGAAGGAGCAATGTGTTTTATAGATTAACAGGGGTTAGTATTCTAGTGGTGGTGGTGTTGTTATTGTGTCACAGCCCATTTCCCTTTTTGTTACTGTGTGCTTCACATTGCTAATAATAAATTGAATTGAATATTTTATTGTTCTTCTGGTTCCTCAGAAGAAAAGACTTGTCAAGAGTGATGTCAAGGCTTTAATACATCAGCCCATTTTAGTCCAAAGTAACCGACCAGAACAGTACAGCTCCAGCCTCTCCAAACGGAAAAATCAAAAAACCATAAAGCATGATTTTAGGGAGCAAATTTACAATGAAAATTTGATGAATGAGGAAGAAGAATGTACCATTTTGAAGAATGTACCATTATGAGTGAGGAAGAATGTACCATTTTGTGGAATGTAAAATGAGCATCTGAAATGAGCATTATTTTGTTCTGCTGAGTTAGGGAGATTTTCCAGTGCATTCTGTACCCTCGTGACTAAACAGCACACAGAAACAGCTGATAAATGTCTTTTGTGGACATTTCTTCTGATCAAATCACTTTGCGGTCTGGTCCAAAGTCTTCATAGTCTGGAGAGATGTTTGTGAAAAGGTTAGCGGGTGCATTGCAGGGTGCAGTTTGGCTTTGCCTCGTCCTTCATTACATTAATGCGTCCTCTGAGGAATAGGCCCAATGCAATGACACTGTTAGGAGAATGAATGGGCCTGAAAAGTGCAGTTTACAGCTATGAGACCATCAAACAGAGTGCTGCTATTCTGATACTTTGACCAAGGCATGTTCTGCAGCTGGGTAGCTTCTCCCGAAAGAGAACATCTTTGTGTTTGAAATTCCATTCATGGAATAACAGCTTCTTACTTTAGGATTTTTAATATGAAAAACAGTTTATTGTCTGACTTTCAGGGGGATTTTGTTCATGGCAGATTTTGTCTGTATCAATTAAATCCCCTTCCCTCCCGGGGGGAGGTGCAGCTGCTTCTTTTCACCTGACAGACAGCGCGGAGGAGTTTCACCAGCAGAACATAGCGCGTTGGAGGATCGCGCTATTCCCCATAGTTCCCCTCCCCCCCGAACAGGCGCCCCGACAGACCAGAGGAGGCACTAGTGCAGCGACCAGCGACACAATACCCTTAATCCGGCTTCCCACCCGCAGACATGCCCAATTGTGCCTCTATGGACGCCCGACCAAGCTGGAGGCAACACAGGGGATCAAACCTGCAACCCTCATGTGGGTAGCCAAGGAATCTAGCGCTGCACTATACTGGACGTCCCTGACATTTTGTCAGATCTTAATTCCAACAATGTCATTCTGCCTCCTCCTTTCTTCATCCAGTGCTAAAGCCTTTCCCATGACTTTTGTTTGCCAACCAATGAATCTCCTCTGTGCTTTCTCTCCTCCCTCCTCCTTCCATGTGAGTCTACCATGTTCTGCATTTTGCTGCATCATCCACTTGAAAGTAGGTGAGTGTGTCAACTGCAGATGAAATATTCACAGCGTGGCCACTGGAGAGGAGATCAAATCCAGAGAATTGTTTGCATCTACGTTTGAATTAGCCTATAGTAGGAATAAGCCGGTACCTTGAGCTAACGTAATGCTTCCTGAGAGAGCTCACATGCTCTCGGACTCATTGGATGATTTGCAGGTTTGTCCTGGTTGTCCTATGACACATCAGGCGTGATAGATCAGGCCAAGAAGGTGTTAATGGCCAGACACAGGCATGGCTGAGGGATGTTAAATCATCTCTCTTTATTAGATGGCAATGGCATTCAAATGACATCAGAAAGATGACTGCATCCCGTGCAATTTCATTGCCAGTGGGAGAAAGAGGAGGCAGGGAAAGAGAGAGACAGAGAGGGGGGGGGGGGAGAGACGGGGGGGGGAGGGAGAGAGACAGAGGAGGAGAGAGAGAAAGAGAGATACAGAGGGGGGGGGGAGAGAGAGAGCGAGAGAGAGCAAAACATTGTTTGCGACAGGCAGTGTATGTGTGTGGGTGCGTCTCTGTGCGTATCTTTGTTGGTAACAGTATGCTTTCTTACTGTTGACAAAGCATGCAGAGTCAGAGAAATGACTAAGCTGTAAGAGCGAGGCAGGCAGAGAGTGAGTGGAGAAAGTGAGGGAGTGGAGGAGAGAGAGAGAGAGAAATAAAAGTGACAGCCATGAGTGATGGAGAGAGATGGTAAGAGGCAGCAAGGCAGAGAAGAGAGAGAGAGAAAGTGAATGAGAGAGAGAGAGACAGTGAGGGAGAGAGAGACAGTGAGGGAGAAAGTGAATGAGAGAGAGTCAGTGAGGGAGAGAGAGAGAGTGTGTGTTTTTTAGCATCCTCATCCCCCAGACAGTGGAAGGGGAAAGGAAGAGGAGAGAGAGAGAGAGAGTCGACGCCCCGCTCCGACTGAACGAGCAGCTCCTCCGCACACCCACCCTTCATCCCTCCATCCCTGCTGAGCTAAACACAGGGGGATAGGAGGCAGCGGCCCAGGCAGCAGCTTTCACACATGGACTGAGATTCGCCTGGGAGAAGACAGCGGCTGCGTTTCAGGCAGAATGATTTCATAGGAGTTCTCCTCAGCTACGGGAGGTAAAACGCATTTGATACCGCGTGAGAGGTCGTTGAGAAGCAGTGGAGCTTTGGAGGGACGTTTTATTTTCCACAGTGGGGATCAACTGTGCCGAGGAGTCCAAATCAAAGCGAAGAGGAAGAGGAAGAGGGCCAGGTTGAGAGATCCCCAGATCCATCATCATATTGGATCTCTGGATCAAGCGGGGTGGCTGTTGTTGCACGGCAGCTGCACTTCACCTGAGCTGAACTTTGGCGGCGTCATGGGCTGCACCACCAGCGTGGTTCTGCTGGAGGGGCTCCGCTCCATCCTGGAGAGGAACTGCGGCTACGTCTATAAAGGGGCGGTCCACCCGGGCGCTCTGGAGGAGGAGGAGACGCTGAGTCTGAGGGGGTCTCAGCTATGGATGCCCCCCACCACCGCTATGGTAAACTCGCAACTTGGAAATTTAATTTGTTTAATTTCAATTTCTTGTTGCTGTTCATGTGTCTCATTTCCTATTTTTGTGGCTATTCTGGGGGAAAGGAAATAGTATAAAATGAGACTTAAAATTGGAAAAAGGAGGAGAAAGTAAAGAGAAAATGTAAATTAACATGGCAGCTGTTTTCAGTTTAATTATTTGGTATTGTTATCCAGCACTAAGCTTTTCTTGGTGTGCTTCTCTGTTTCTATTCACCCCACGCACGCACGCACGCGCACGCGCGCGCGCACACACACACACACACACACACACACACACACACGAAAGCACACACGCACACACACACGCGCGCGCACACGCACACACACACATGCACACACACACGCACACACACGCGCGCACACACAAGCACACACGCACACGCACACACGCGCACACACACACGCGCACACACACACACACACACACACAATATTATTTCCAGCAGTGTTGGAACCTTGCCTGTGTGAGCAGAATCTATGAGTGAGTCAATTTTTTGAATTTTGGGAGGCTATGTGACAAGCACAACAAGAGAGGAGGAGGGTTGGTGGAGCCTGCGTTTCTGCACAGAAGAGAGCAGAATATGAGCAGTTGGCAGCAGTAACTGTTCCTTGGTTGAGTTATTCATGTGGCTGAATTCTGCTCTAAACCGGCTTCTCTTCTGTTCGCCTTTCTGTATTTGATCAATCTCTCCAGTGGCTATAATTAGGTTGATATCACCCAACCTATCGCCTCCTCTTTGAGAATGAAACATGGGTAAAAAATGAATAATTTACAGATAGAGCGGAGCCCTGTGCAGATTAAGCACAACTTGCTGCACAGACCAGCAAGATTTTTTGGGTAATAATCGCCCTAATAATCTCTCTCGAGGAACTCCACTTTCAAAGGAATTTGAAAGTGGATTGTATCTTCCAGTGTCCCTATCACACAACTACTGGTGCAACACATCAACGCTTTACAATTAAGCTCAGAGGGAAATTGAGATGAGCCTAATGCCTCAGTTTGCTTGCAATTAGAAAGTAAAGTGACATCAAACTAATGACTCTCTCTCTGTCTCTGTCTGTCTCTCTCTCTCTCTCTCTATCTATTTGGGGGGAAATGGCTTGTCACAGTTTTTGCTTGGTCTGTACAGTGGAGCTGCATTGTCTGCCTGCCTGCCTGCTGGTTGAATTTATGCAGTGCGCCATTAAGCTACTTCCCCCAAGTTAGCTGCATTAGCCAGCAGCCATGCCCATAAAATAACCATTACATTTACAGTCACAGCACTACTGACCACCATGATGTAATTATTAAACACACTGGAACTCCCACCAACACCTGATATGCTAGAAATACTCCAGAGATGGCTTGATCATTTGTTTTCCCTCTCCAAGATACCTCTTGTGACGTATCTGTACTTTGAGTCTTAGGTATCCCAGGGATGTTTTCCTCGTTCGATTCGGGGGAACCTCACCAACCCCAACTTCAAAATCCAAGATGGCTGCTCCCACAGCAACAGTAGTGGAAGCTGTAGTAGTCTGACTGCCTGGAAGCAGGCTGCGGGTATAAGCTCTGCCATTCGTGCCGACCATTTCAGTCGGCAAGCGGAAGAAAATCCTTTTCCGCTCCCTGCAAGCTCTGCCATTGGCACCGACCGGCTCCGGCCATTTATGGATTTCCTTTTTGCTCCCTGCGTGTCAAATCTGTCGATCTCAAATGCCTCCGCCAGTGTGAAACACCACCAACGCTAGCTCATTGCTACACACTAAAAATGAAGATTTTGGATTGTGCAATAAAGCAGGCCTGCTTGATACTTTCGGTGGATGGTTGTAACTTGTAAAGGTAACAGAGCCTTTTTCCCCACTAACCCAGAGTGGAGGTATTACCACCCAGACTCTCTCCCGGTGCAGGGAGAGAGTCTGGCAAGCGAGACTAAAGCTGTAGTATACAGTTTATTAGTACTTCTGTCTTATTTGTGTCTTAATAAATCAGTCATACACACAGAGTACTGCCTAACTTCTATCTGTGGACATTTACTGTGTTTGTATGCATAAAATACCGTGTAAGGCGTTGTTATCAACTGTTTTTGGTAACAACGGTTAGCCTGGCTAGAGCTAACCCTGGCTGGTTTTCAGACTGTGCAGGTGTGACATCACTCAACTGGGATATTCCTAGTTCCCAGTGCAAATGGAAGGCAGATTTCTTTCCTACAGTAGTGTTTGGAGAGGCTATAGCTATAGGGTTTGACTGATATGGGATTTTGAATGATTTTGAACGACTGATACCAATATGTTTTGAACTGATGCTGCCGATTGTTGATATTTTGTGCCGTTATTCTGTATTGTGTATTTCAATTTGACCATTTTTATGCCAAAAACATTCCAAAGACTTACAAGGATTCTGTGTTTTATTGATCCCCAAGGGAAAATTGAGTAATGCTACAGTTGCTCACATTCAGGTATTATTATATTTCCCCCAGAATTGTATTCTTTGCAGAGCAGAAATGACTCTGAACAAAATCAATGCTAATGAAATTCCTAGGCTGGGTAGCAGCTCCTTAAAATCAGAAGTGGCAGGTTTCTTGCATTTCATACAATTTCATACTCCCCTCCATCATAACAGCAGTGGGTAACAACATTGACTGGCTGATATTTTTTATTTTTACTGGCAGGCCAACATCGGCCCGACATTTGCAAAGCAATATGTGGGTCTAACCCTAGCTCAGGTAGTAAGTTAAGTTAGTTAAGTTAAGTTAAGTTAATTTAAGTCTAACCCTAGCTCAGGTACTGTAGTAGCATGGCAGTGGGTAGGGTGTTTTTTTGGCAGGGGATTCAAGACTCCATAGCAGGGAGGTTGAGAGTGCAAAAAACCTCTAAGAGAAATTGGAAGGCTATTCGAAAAATCCTATGCAAGGTCATCAATATTTAAAGTCATTTAAATAACCTAAACGTGGACAAAATAATAAATATGTTTCACTGCATCAGCCTCTTCTGACTTTGATCCCTTCTGCTAGTAGGGGCTTAAACTCCCCTTTGCAAATGCTGTAATCATTATTATTAATATAATTTATATATTATATATATATAGTATTCACACTTCACCGGTTGTCATGGAGAGTGAGAGAAAGTGGGAGAAGTATTGAACTCAATGGGTCTGACCTACAAGCCACTAGTACTTGCACATTATTTGTATTTTCTTTGAAAGGATTTTACTTATTCACTGACTGATTTTGTTGGATATGGACATCTTCATGTGAGCTATAAACAGTCAGTACAATGTCCTTCATAGTGTCTACCCTGATCACCAGTCTGGTCCAATGCAGACTAGGGATGATGCTGTTGTAGGAAACGGGTGAAAGAGTGAATGAAACTCAGTTGTACCCTGTGTGTGTGTGTGTGTGTGTGTGTGTGTGTGTGTGTGTGTGTGTGTGTGTGTGTGTGTGTGTGTGTGTGTGTGTGTGTGTGTGTGTGTGTGTGTGACTAATCCCATGGCGTTCTGTGCTTTAGCTGATCTGTCCCGAGCCAGCTCTCAGCACCTCTGGGAGCTCTGACATCATCGGCGGTACGTGGGGAACTCCCCTCTCTCGCATATCACATTTAACTTGTCCCACATGTGTTTTCCCTCTACTACCTGGAGCTGCTGCGGAGCACCAAACAGGCTGGCTGATCTCTTCTTTGAGATTAAAGGGACAGTCTGCATTTTTCAGTTTGTGGGACTGAAAATTACTTTTGTTTGTCGGTAGGGCTAGGCAGTACATGATCTAGGGATTGGCATCAATAATCGAAAATCAATAAATGATCGTTAAGGAATCATGTCTGTCGATCATGTGGAATTTTGATCGAATTTTTTTGCGGACTAGGTTTGGGGGGAATTCTTTCCTCCTCTCCCCTCTCCATTGCACAGAGTGCAGAGGTGTAGCTTCGTATTAGTCTCTAGTTTCCTGGCTGGGTGGGGTCCTTCATGCCAAACAACACTGTTTTTAACATGGGGAATTCACACTGGCATGCGCCGCGGACACAAACAAATGCACCCAGCGGTCTGCGGACCTGATTGAGGTTGTTATAAAGTATAAACATGAAACCTTGTACACTTCTTTCCTAATTTTCAACCAAGTGTGAGTAACGTTACACGTGTTCAAGTGAATTCAAGGCGTTTAATTTGTTTATAACGTTATGAAGTAGCAGCCGTCAGCATGGCTGGTCATGGACTCAGCTAGCCCTTAGCAGGATGCTAGGACTCAGGACGCCCACCTGAATCAATTCACACACATCTCATGGCAAATAATAATATCCACAAGTCGGACTGAGAGCAGTTGGATGGAAATCGACCATCAGGACAGATGAGGAGATTTTTGTGACGAGCTGAGTCCTACTTTCAAAATGTGAGTACAGTAGTACTTTCTCTCAGGAAGACTGGAGTATGTCGCGCTGCGCAGCTTCATCTCCAGCATCAGGAGTGTCACCTCTGGTGTCCCACAGGGATCAGTCCTGGGTCCCCTGCTCTTTCTGGTGTACATGCTCCCCCTGGGGAAGATACTGAAGAGCCACAACATCAATTTCCACTGCTACGCCGATGACACTCAAATCTATTTTCAAACCTCCCCAGACATCCATCTGACTCAAGCCCGGGCCACCAAATGCCTCAATGACATCCGCCACTGGATGAGCAACAGCTCCCTTCAGCTCAACGGGAGTAAAACTGAAGCCATCCTCATCGGTACACCTCACCAAATAAAACAGGCCGGCATCACCCACATCACCATCGATGGACACTCCATCCCCCTCTCCTCACTGGTCACCAGCCTGGGTGTCAAACTTGACCAAACACTGTCATTTGACGCCCACATCAAATCCATCTGCCAAACCTCATTCTACCATCTCCGGAACATCTCAAAGCTCAGACCCCTCCTACCAAGCCGACGCAGAAAAACTGGTCCACGCATTCGTCTCCTCCCGTATCGATTACTGCAACTCCCTGCTTGCAGGCCTCCCCACCAAATCCACCCAGAGACTGCAATATGTCCAGAACTGTGCCGCCCGGGTTCTTACCAGAACCCGGAAGTCAGAACACATCACCCCTGTCCTCCACTCACTTCACTGGCTCCCCATCAATCAACGCATCACCTTCAAACTCCTCCTCCTGGTCTACAAGGCAGTAAACCACACTGGTCCCACCTACCTTCAAGAACTCCTCCCCCCCAAGCCCCCCTCCCGGTCACTCAGATCCGACACCCTCAACCTACTTGTTGTCCCCCGCACCAAGCTGGCAACGATGGGTGACCGAGCCTTCTCCACCCTGGGGCCACGCCTGTTGAACCAACTCCCAGGAACTGTTCGGGCCTCTAAATCCCTCGCTGTTTTTAAAACGAGCCTTAAAACCCACCTGTTCCGCTCTGCTTTTTATTAGCTCGGAGCTTTTAGCTGTTTTTAGCTTGTTTTTATTTTATTTTATTTTTATTTATTTATTTTACTATTTTAGCTACTGTAAAGCACCTTGAGATTTGTTTTACATTTTAAAGTGTGCTATATAAATTAAAGCCATTATTATTATAGTAGTCTAGCTACATGTTTGTTTGCGTTATAGCCACAGCGCTAGTGTCTGATATTCTTACTACACCAGGCCTAGTTTTCAGCTCGGCTTTCATTCAAGCTGCGTACCACAGCTTCAGAGGTGAGTTGGGGGCCAGTGTGCTTGCTTGCATGTCATTATGTGTGTGTGTGTGTGTGTGTGTGTGTGTGTGTGTGTGTGTGTGTGTGTGTGTGTGTGTGTGTGTGTGTGTGTGTGTGTGTGTGTGTGTGTGTGTGTGTGTGTCTGTGTCTGTGTCTGTGTCTGTGTCTGTGCGTGTGCGTGTGCGTGTGTGTGGATCAGGCCAGGCGGATGTTTCAGGCAACACCCTCACACTCCCTCTCCAGGGCGTCTGTAGTGATGGTTTTGCTCCCAAACATTACATCAGCCGGCCCTTATGCAATTCTCCACAGACTTGTATGATGAAGCTGTGTGTGTGCGTGCGTGTGCGTGTGCGTGTGCGTGTGTGTGTGTGTGTGGTGTGTGTGTGTGTGTGTGTGTGTGTGTGTGTGTGTGTGTGCACCTCTGGGGAAGGGTGTGGAAGGCTCACATGGCCTAATGAGTTCAAGCTGTGTAAAAACAAATGGCCATCCTCCTCGCTCTCTCTCTCCTCCCTTCATTCTCCACAACTTTCTTTTGCGCGTCAAGCTCTTACGCAGATGGCTGTGTAAACTCATTTGCAATCCCACCCACCCCATCATACACACATTACACACAAACACATGGTATTGCTGGCACGGGTCCCGGCGATGGCTCCATGCAGGAAGCGTGATGGTGTGCAGTCAGAGATGTGGGTGAATGAAGCGGGTGACCTCAGTGCAGGCCAATGGCTTTGACAAGAGGCTGATTATCATGCTGTGCTGGTGACGCTGTCACTGAGGGAGGCAGTCACCCAGCCAGTAGGCACAAACACTGTATCTAACCAGGGGAAAGCAAAGTCTGACATGTCTATACTGTAGCTTTGCCTAAAAGGAATAGCTCACCCCGAAGTGGAAAGTCAGCTACCACTCCGGGCGTCCGGGTAGGTAGTGCAGCGGTAGATTCCCTGCCTACCAACACGACGGTCGCAGGTTCAAGGCAAGCCCCCGTGTTGGCTTGGTCGGGTGTCCGTACAGGCGCAACTGGCCGTGTCTGCGCCTGCGGGTGGGATGCCAGATTAAGGCCATGTCCACACGGAGACGAGTTTAGGTGTATCCGCTAAAGTTTTTTGTCATATAGACGTTTCGTCCAGATGGAACCGCGTTCTGGGACTATACGTTCTGGGAGTATACGCTAATTTTTCAAAACGGGTCCCAGAGTGATTAAATCTGAAGACGCCACCCTTGCATTTCCGTGTTTACAACCCATACACATCTTTCCTGAAACGATGACGCCATAGCCCCACCTCTCTCCACCAGCAACAATAACAATCATGGCAGTAACGTTCGTGCTACAGCAGTGGGGATCTTGCAGCAAAATATAATGCTCCTCTATTACCACCGTCAGCAACAAGTGGACACGGAGAACAGCGTGTAGCCTACAACATCCTCAGGGCTCCACACAGCTGACTACCCATCCACCCCTCCCCTCCCTTGATCGGATATTTCCCAGAAGGCTTAGCGGCGGCTACATTTTTACAATAACACAAACAAAATCAGGCTTAACGTGTTAGATAGAAATTATATTTATTTTTAATACAACATGCAATTCTGGAATATTTTAATATTGGACAAAATGAAATGAAATGAAATGTAAACCCTGAGTGTAACGGACATACTCTCTTGCCCTATATATAGCCCTCGTAAATACAACGTGAATAGGGAAGTGAGAGGTTTGAGGAACACGCGGTTGCACTGTGATGTCTGTGATATCCGCTCGTGTCCACTCCAACAAGACTTTAGCTTACTTGACGCGACTTTTTCCAATAAAAACACATTTATGCCATGAGTTTATATAATGTATATTTATGTTGCATCATTTAGCCTGTGCTGTGATGTGCAGGAGCGGCCAATACGCTGGGATGTGTTTGCAACATGTCTAAAGATCATGGAAGTGGATGATATCAGGAATGTCACTGGCAGTTAACGTTCTATATTGTAGGCTACAGGGAGACCATCAGCCCTGCTGAACAGCTCTGCATTTGCCTGTATACTGTAGGTTTCATCATTTTATTCATCGACATGGCAAACCTCCCCGCAAAGCCAAGGGTTTAAGCTGCTGCTACAGTGAGATACACATTATAGACTGTGCGCCCCTAGAGGTTGTATGCCATTATTGACGAGATTGTCTTTCTCTGTTATTCTACAGCGGTTTCAGTGGTTTCATGTGGATACACACATTTCTTGAAACGTTTCCATGTTTATGGAAAACTTTTCTGAAACGGAAAAAAAAAAGATAGCTTCCGTCTCCGTGTGGACATGGCCTAAGTGTCCCAGGTGCTGCACTAGTGCCTGCTCTGGTCGGTCGGGGCGCCTGTTCGGTGGGAGGGGAACTGGGGGAAATAACATGATCCTCCCATGTGCTGCTATACAGTACATCCTGCCAGTGAAACTCCTCTCTTTTCATTTTGGGGTGAATTATTCCTTTAATTCAGATTGTACAACAAACTTTACTACTGCTTTTACATTATTATTATTACCTACGACAACACTACCACTACAACCACATGGTACTATTATTATTATTACCTACGACAACACTACCACTACAACCACATGGTACTATTATTATTATTACCTACGACGACACTACCACTACAACCACATGGTACAATTATTATTATTACCTACGACAACACTACCACTACAACCATGGTACTATTATTATTATTACCTACGACAACACTACCACTACAACCATGGTACTATTATTATTATTACCTACGACAACACTACCACTACAACCATGGTACTATTATTATTATTACCTACGACAACACTACCACTACAACCATGGTACTATTATTATTACGTTTGGCACTTTTTCCAGCTCAATGTCACCTCACAGTTTGCCTTGTTGGCTAAATGGAACAATCTGCGTTTCCTGCATTTCTGAATGGTACATTTCATTTCAGAGTCCCTTTGAAGCGGCTGCAGTTTATAATAAGCGATGCAAATTATGCAGAATTCCTCACCCTCGGAGTACATCAGAGAACCCTGAAACACAAAAACTGAAACTCACACACACACACACGCACGCGCCTCCATTGTGTTGCATTTTTGTTCGGCACGCTGGCGCTGAAACCGCAATGCAGAGACAACAGCCTTTGAAGTGGTCCTGACCCATGTCATGTCATGGATGCCATTCCCCATCCCTCCCACCTCATATTGTCTGCATGCATGAGAGAGATTTGAGGCCAAATCACTCTAGCCATAGTCTACAGATAATACAATGGCTTATTTAGCATCAGTATTAGTCTAGGGATTAGACTAGGGATGCGCCGATTTAACGGCCGTACATCGGTATCGGACGTTATTCACCTCGTTGACTGCCATCGGCCTATCGGCAACTAATATGACAGTCACCGATTGCAGTGGCCGATGTTTCTCTGTTGTGTCGCATCAATTTTGCGCTGGGCTTTGAAACAGTTATTTTTCACAAAAATATTTGTCATGTGAAAGAAGGTTAAAGGTTGTTTCATACATTTGTGTTGTTGAATTTGTGCTCATTCAAAGACAGTGATGAAGGGCTGAAGAACAGTTCAAATATGTGGGCATCGGCGATCAGCCAAATTGTTATTTTAAACATCTCTGTGGGTATCAGTCCAGAATTTCACAATCGGTGCACGCCTAGTCAAGGCTATTGATTAATGAATGAGTATGAGTGTGTGTGTGTGTGTGTGTGTGTGTGTGTTAATGGCATGAAAAAGAAAAACAGACTAAATCACAGAGGATTAGTATAATTTTTCAACAGAAAACTCTTTTAAATGCCATCATGCTGAAACACACGCTCGGATGGAAAACAGCTGAGCCGAGGCGCCTGCGTCGCTGAGATTAAAGGCCAGAGATTCTCCTCTGAGAGAACGCTGGCTGGATGGAGAGACAAGGGGGCAACTCAAAGCCTTCCTGAAGCAGCAGGAGAGCGACGTGTGTGTGTGTGTGTGTGTGTGTGTGTGTGTGTGTGTGTGTGTGTGTGTGTGTGTGTGTGTGTGTGTGTGTGTGTGTGTGTGTGTGTGTGTGTGTGTGTGTGTGTGTGTGTGTGTGTGTGTGTGTGTGTACAGTTTGTGTGTGTGTGTGAGAGAGAGAGAGCCGGATAAGGGGAAGTGTGTGTTCACAGTGGGTGCTTGCTGCAGCGGATACGGCACAGGAACAGTTCAAAGCAGAACAAAATATCAATGGGGAGCAAAACTTTATCAGCACACCGACATCCACACAGATAGAGTCTGTCTAGAGACCACTCTCTCTGGAGCTGGGATATGGCAGTTTCACTTAAGTTATTTTTACTCCTTCTCTCCTCTCCTCTCCTGTCCTCTAATCTCCTGTCCTCTTCTGTCCTCTCCTCTCCTGTCCTCTCCTCTCCTGTCCTCTAATCTCCTGTCCTCTTCTGTCCTCTCCTCTCCTGTCCTCTAATCTCCTGTCCTCTTCTGTCCTCTCCTCTCCTGTCCTCTCCTCTCCTGTCCTCTAATCTCCTGTCCTCTTCTGTCCTCTCCTCTCCTGTCCTCTAATCTCCTCCACTCTTCTCTCCTCTCCTGTCCTCTAATCTCCTCCACTCTTCTCTCCTCTCCTCTTCTGTCCTCTCCTCTTCTCTCCTCTCTCCTGTCCTCTCCTGTCCTCTCCTCTTCTCTCCTCTCTCCTGTCCTCTCCTGTCCTCTCCTCTTCTCTCCTCTCTCCTGTCCTCTCCTCTCCTGTCCTCTTCTGTCCTCTCCTCTCCTGTCCTCTCCTCTCCTGTCCTCTAATCTCCTGTCCTCTTCTGTCCTCTCCTCTCCTGTCCTCTAATCTCCTCCACTCTTCTCTCCTCTCCTCTTCTGTCCTCTCCTCTTCTCTCCTCTCTCCTCTCCTCTTCTGTCCTCTCCTCTTCTCTCCTCTCTCCTCTCCTCTTCTGTCCTCTCCTCTTCTCTCCTCTCTCCTGTCCTCTCCTGTCCTCTCCTCTTCTCTCCTCTCTCCTGTCATCTCCTCTCCTCTTCTCTCTTCTTCTACCTTCTTACCTTTTTTCTTCTACCTTTTCTATAATTTTTGAACAGTGAGTGTAGTGCACGCACACACACACACACACACACACACACACACACATACACACACAGGCAGGCGGATGACGGCATGATTGCTTGCTGGGCCTTCACTAACTTGGAGTGGCCGATCGCATGTATCATCCAACATCGTACCCCCTTCCTCCTCCTCTCTCACACACACACATCCATGCACACACACACACACACACACACACACACACACACACACACACACACACACACACAGACACACACACACACACACACACACACACACACACACACACACAAACACACACACACACACACACACACACACACACACCACAGCCATGCACACTACAACAGCTGCACAGCTGTGAGTGTGGGAGGGGCCCTACCCTTCTGATGCGAGAGAGAGGGAGAGAGAGAGGCTGGGCTATTGTGATTGAGTGCAGGGGGAAATCTCACTGGACGTCGGCGGAGCTCTCACAACTTTCACAGACCGGAGGCAAACTTTGTGCCATGGCAGTCTCTCTGCACTCAGTCTGACACCTGGTTATATGCTATATACAGCTTTCCTTACACCGCTGGATCGGCTAGTGAGTGACCATGCAGGGCCGGGCAGGCAAAGCCCCCAAAAGGGAGATGGTCATAGAGTCTCCGCAGCAGTACAAGAGCCTGGCTGAGATTGAGGCAGAGGTGGAGGCTGGGGCACAGGTGGCAGGGGTAAGTCTGAGCAATTATCGATATTATCTCGATATCATGATATGAGACTAGATATTGTCTTAGATTTTGGATATGGTAATATCGTGATATGGCAGAAGTGTTGTCCTCCTGCTTTTAAAGGCTGCATTACAGTAAAGTGATATCGTTTTCTGAACTTACCAGACTGTTCTAGTTGTTCTATTATTTGCCTGGTTATTTATCAAAAATCTCATTGTGTAAATATTCTGTGGAAGCACCAATAGTCATGCCTACAATACTGGCGCAATATTGATATTGAAATATTTGGTCAAAAAAATATTGATATTTGATTTAGTCCATATCGCCCAGCTCTAGTCTGGGGCTGACTTGTGTAACCCTGGGACTGCCTGTACTGATCCATCTCTTGCTGTGCTGCATGTACAGTAACTGCATTGTAAAGTATGGCTCCTTTTACAGTGTTGGGCCTAGGTTGTGTTGGAACACCCGTCCTGATTCCCCTGGTCAAGGGAGTTGCTTGCTTATTACTGATGTGATTCAATCGTTTAAATGCTGTGTTATTATTGCTTAGATTGCCTTTGATGGAGAGCTTTGAAGATGCATGCCATCTTTCAAAAAGGGGTGGGACAGAAATGGGAAAATAGTCGCTTCAGGGTCCTCCTCTCCAGGGGGGTTGAATGTTGATCTTTTTTTAGGAAATGGTCTGGAGCACTTGTAGTTCCCTTCGGTCGTTAACCCTTCCTGTGCTGGACTCAGTGAATTTGACAAGTTGAAGTTGGGTGCATTTCAAAGGTGTGATGATGTGTTTGCAGGAAAACTAGCAGTAGATATGTTAGATGCTCACTGGCCAAATCAGATCGACAGTAAGGGGGTCATTTCAAAGCACCATATTTCCATTTTTAGCATTTTTAGAAAGAAAAGCTTGTAGATGATTCCATCTCATGTAATGTATTTGGGAGGAATTAAAATAGTTAATAACAGTTATTTTGTTTTACTTACTTTCACATCAACAGTAATTTTGTTCAGTGGGTATCCATCTTTTCAAACATTCCCTATTATTGTTTAACACATCAAGTAAATTGGAGTTAATCTGCCAATTATTGGTTGAGCACTCATACCGTGTTCATGACAACTCGGACCACCAGAAAAAATGGCTTCCGACCTGTAAAAAGTGAATTGAACCGTCACCCCCGTCGGAATTACAGATCAGAAATTCGGGTATCGCTTTGTTCGAGTTGACGTCATAGCCACATCAAAATGGCGACTTGTATCGTTAATGGTAATCACAGAATTATTATAAAGATGTTTGTTAACGTTTTAACACAAAATTTGATGTCTTAATTATGTAATGTTGACGTTAATATGTGTTTGTGTCATCTACTGTATGTGAAATTCAGCATTCAGCATGTTTGGTTAGCATCTAGCATAGCTAGTAGGTAGCTACAATGCTAACTGAACACAGCTTGCTATAGCAACCTATAGCCTGTGTTTGGTTTTTCACCCCCGAGTCGGAAGTGCAGCGTGAGCGCAAATATGTCTGGGGCGGAGGTTCCATGTTGAAACTTACGGCGGTCCGAGTTGTCTTGAATGCGGTATAAGCTCACCTATTCTATTGTTAGCAGAGACAATGGGATTCAAACAGCTATCTTCATCCACAGAGCTTTTGCTCAAGCTAATGGAAGATAACATGGACTTCACCACCACATAATTGGCTCTGTGACCTGTCTTTATGTGGTATCATATCATTACTGCAGCTCACAGTTCACAGCTGCTTACTGTTATATTTCGCCTCAATGGCTAATGTCCAGTTGGAAATTAGACCGTCCATTTTCTGCTTATCAGATGATCTTTACACCCAAAGAGCTGAGAGATATTAAGGGATATTTTCATTGCATCATCAGGAGGATTATACAAATTGTAATGTAAATCTGCGTCAGACGTCTGTTTTATTGGCCTTAGTTTGCTGTGTATTCTTTGGAAATGGGCCAAGAGGCTAATCCAAATAATCTGGATCAGAGTCATGCTTAGCAGCCACAGTCAGCCCGGCTTTCAACTGTGGAAATGCATTGAATGATGGAATGATTGGCAATGCTGATGTTTGGTCTAGTAGGGGGTCGCAACTAGCAACTAAGGAGGATGGACCCCCGCTTGGTGATTTAGGTTGATAAGATGTTTCGTTTAATATAAAAATCAAACAAAAAAGCTTTGCATGCTTCCTACATCTTTGGGTCTGAACATGGAGACACAGCCACATGTGTGGGCAGATATTGATATCTGGAGATTCATGTTTTTTGACCACAGTAAGCCTTGTTGAGGGAGGACATGCCTCAGGAACCTCCCGGGTCATTTCCTTGGAATGCCGGAGCAGACGTCTGCAACACTGGGGGAGGTTCGGCTCTGCTGGACCATGAACTAGGGCTAGGCTTATCCTGTGAATCGCTACCAAGAATGGATGCTTGGAAAGGCTACTCAATGCAGCGCAAGAATTTATGATGATACTGTACTAAGAATGGTATTTAAACTGTAAATCTTCCTACAGTGGGCATTGGTATGAGGAGATACAGTGTATGCTCCTGGAAATGTGAGTCTTCTCGCTGGGGATTCTAAGAGCTGAGAAGACCAGTACTGTACTAATCTAATGGAGCTCAGGCTTTGCGTGTGAGCTCATGGCACAGTGACTGGTACCATGGCACCCAGAGCTTCTCGCTCCATCCAGCGCTGCCTTCTCTCTCTCATCCCTTTCCTCTCTTAACCCACATTCAGCTCTCTCTCTCTCTCTCTCTCTCTCTCTCACACTCTGTCTCTCTCTCTCTCTCTCTGCCAGTAAACCGATAGCTACTGTCAACCAGCAAGCCTCTGAGAGGACAATGACAGTTTGTTTTCAGTGTGAATACCCCGAGATTTCCCTCTGTAACTCATCCCACAACACCATAAGATGATATCCTCACTAGCTGTCCAGTTGTGGGCCAAGAGTTGAAAAAGCTGTCGTTAAACTTCATTGTAAGGTTGACATACTGTATATTCTTCCCTGGGTATTTTTATTGTGTGCTTTCTGTAGCATTCTAATCCAATGAATACATAGGTTTCTGATGTTGAATTACTATGTTAGTTAAATGATTGGTTCTCAACCTGGGGTCCTTGATGGGGTTCCAGGGGGTCCCCAGAAAAATTGGGAAGATTTTAAATTAACTATTATTTAATGAATTAAGATAGCCCAATGACAGAATGTATAATAATAATGTCTATTCTGTTAATAGTTGTCACACTCTTTACTGTTTTTTTTCCAATATTTTATTTTTCAATTTTCAGAACAAAAGTGAAACAAACTCAGATACACACACACACACACAAAACAACAACAACAACAACAACAACACAACATTACAACACAGTGCTCCCAGACGTGTAAGGTGCTTAGGTGCTTGTAAAAAAATAAAAAATAAAAATAAAATAAGGAGTCCATTAGAGTAGCTGGACGAGTCACTCATTTCTAACCTCGTCAAAGTAGGCCAGGAACGGGTCCCAAATAGTCGAGAACTTCCCAAGTGAGTTCGCCCTCATGTACCTGAGTCTCCCCATGCGCACAACTGAAATGGTAGAGAGTGGGACTTCCACTCCTTTAGAATGAGTCTCTTGGCGACAGTCATCCCCTGCGTCAGAGATTGCTGCACAGCCGTAGGGAGGACTAGAGAAGATTCAGAACAGCAGAAGATGGCAAGTCCCGCCTCTGGTTGAAGGGTTATTTTATAAGCCTTAGAGTACCAGTCAAATATTTTGTCCCAGAATCCGGATAGTGAAGAACAAAACCAGAAAGCGTGTGACAGTGTGCCCTCTAACACCTGACACCTATCACATAGTGGTGACGAGACAGAAGGGTAGATCCTGTGCAATCTAGACTTGGAATAGTGAAGTCGATGAGTGACTTTAAATTGAATCAGCTGGTGTCTGCTGTTAATTGAGAAAAGTTGGACCACAGACAGACTCCTGTCCCAAATAATTTCAGACAACTCAACACCAAGTTCCTCCTGCCATGCCTCATTAATCCTCTCAGTGGAGGCCCTGATACAACCATCAAACAGGTACACAAATCTAGAAATAATATGCTTGGAGTGAGGGGGGCTCAGCAAAACATCAAAAAAAGCATGTTAATTTGGGAGAACTTCAAAACCACAAATCTTGGATTGAACATAATGTCTAACTTGTAGGTATCTGAACCAATGCGTGTTGGGAAACTCAAATTTCCCCTTCAGAAGTTCAAAGGATGCGAAATGACCATCTATGTATAGGTCTCTGATTGAAACCAGCCCCTTTTCACTCCAGACATGGTAGTCTCTGTCCAACCATGGAGCTATAAAAGAGTGATTAAAACTAGTGCTGCACGATTAATCTAATCGCAATCGCGATGTCAGCACGTGCGATTACATAACCGCAAAAGTGTGCGATTATTATTATTTTTTCACGTCTTTTTGAGTGTGTGTGTGCCTCCTCTAAACTAACGTTACACGCGACGCAGCAAACACACGTTTCTCTGCCATCACACTGGGCATCAACACTAACGGGAGACTTCTCCCATGCACTCCCGCAAATAAGTAATGTTATGCGCAGCACAGTTACATAATATCTTACCGAGAGGCAGAGAGAGAACATCCATAATCGCTAACAGCGAGCTATGCTAATAACTAGCTAGCCGCTCAGAAACGCATGTAAACAGCCGTGTGATTAGGGCTGGGTTCAAAAAATTGATTCTCCGATTTTTTATCGATTTTTATTTTAATCCTCGATTATCGATTCATATGTCCAGAGATTGATTTTATTTTATTTTTTATTTTTTTTAATAAACAGGCTAAAATATTATGCTGTGTGTGGTAGTTGAAACATAGTTTCAAGTTGACGTTTATTTATGTTTGTAGTTGAAACAAAAACAAATACTGTAGGGTATACATGAATGGAAATGTTTGATCATTAATATCTACTTTTAGAAATTATATAGGCTGAAATCAAATCACTGTGCATAATTGTGAGTGTCTTTATTGACAGATGAAAAGGCTGTTATTTACCCTTTGTCACCACCTGGTGAGTAAATATATGTGTAACTAAAACCATTAAAATTGACAACAGGTCTGCAACTTTTTTTCCCCGTCTATCTACTTGGCTGGTTGGGAACCCCTGTGTTACATAACTGGAAATGTAATTCAGGGTACAGATCAAAAAACATTTTGAAACATATTGAAATCGATCGAATCGAATCGAATCGAATCGAATCGAAATTAATCGATTCGCAACCTTGTGAATCGGAATCGAATCGATTCTTGAAATTTTAACCAATACCCAGCTCTACGTGTGATTAGTGAGAACGTCAGTAAAATAAGGAGAGAGCTGCAGGTGCTTATACAGAACTAGTGCACGATTAAGTGCACAGTGGGTAAGGACCCGCTGTGATGAAGAATATAGCGAGATTAACAAGGTTGATAGCAGCAAAACACTGTCGCAGCTGCCAACAGCAGCACCTCCAGGCTTCAACTAGCCTGTCACATGACGCCTTCATGGTCCCTCGATAAAGTCTGCAGATGCACGTTCCCTCTCTCTCAAGAAGCGTCACGTGAGTGTGGCGTTTAAGGCCATCTGTCGCTACAAAATAAATAAACGGGGTGTATCACTGTATTACTGGACAGACATGTAACTAACTTTGCAGTCTGAGCCATGTGCTGTAATACAGTGCAGTTTCTATTTTTCTGGTGTTTCTTTTTTACATGTTTGGGAGAGGCAAATGTCTCAAAATGTTTTATTTTTTTGTGAAGATAATTTTATTTCAAATTGTTTTACTTATTTAGTTTTAATATATTTTAAATTGTAACATATTTCATGTATTTTAGTCTGTGATAAGTGAAACCGTGGTATTTTTGTCCAAGGTTATCATACAGCCAAAAACTCATGCCGGCACATCACTATCCCATTTGTTTATTAATATCGCAATCACAATCGCAAATCGCAATATTGTCCACCATAATCGCTAATTGCACCTTTCCCCCAAAGCAGCACTAATTAAAACAAACTGGTGTGTGGACAGAGACATCTGGTATACTCAAAACTCTCCTAATCTGGTTTAGGATTCTGATCGAGTTTTTCACAACAAAACTCAAATTCCTTAAAGCCCCAGGCGTCGCTAGCTTAGAAAATAGCATGGCTGACGGGGAGGAGTTTGCAACACACTCTTTACTGTTAATCTGCCAATCCACTGTATAGACAGATATGGAATAACTAAATATTATCAGACGGGATCCCTGAGATTACAAACCACTGGTCTACATTTTAGGACCCAGGTGAAAGAACTGTTAGGGGAAATGTTTTTTAATGCTGGCACACTAAACATATGGTGTTACTTTGTAGATATTACAATACAGTTGGCAATGATAGCAATGCTGTTGGAGTTTAAAAGTGCTGTATATGGTTTGGCAGAAGCATAATTATTTTGAGTTATGTGTTCCTGTTGTTAGCACGAAAAACTGTTAGAAGGTGCTAGCCACTTCCTAGCTGGAAGGTGCCGCCAGCCAGTTCCTAGTTAGCGGGTGCTAGCCAGCCACTTCCTGTAAGATGTTGACGATGTTAGATTTCACCATGACTACAAGAAGTTACAATTAGAGAATGTAGAAGAAACTACTATTATTGCCATAGTTTGACTGTTCTCTCCACCTACAATACAGATAGTGACAGTTCTATACAAATGTATATAGTAACAATATAAAAATATTCTCAGATTTGGGTCTGAGAGACAAAATCTCAACAAATGGGGGTCCATGGCCCTAATGTGGACTAAATTAGGGGTCCTCGATAGGAAAAAGGTTGAGAATGACTGTGTTAGTTAGATAGATTACTTCAGTTATCCTGGGGCCAAATTCAATAAATGAAAACAAACTACTTTCAAAAAAGAAACAAAGATAGCTGGACAGCACAAAAACAGTCTCCTTCTGCGATCAGTATGGTGCCATCTTTCATGTCGTCTCGCCATGTTGACACTGGCTGACCTGCTGCTGTCATCTGCTCCTCAGGTAAAGCCCAAGATCATCGAGCCTCTGGACTATGAGAACGTGCTGCTCCAGAGGAAGACCCAGATCATCAGCGATGTTCTGCGGGACATGCTGCAGTTCCCCCCTGATGACTTCCAGGTAAGAAGTGGACATTGTATGATGTTAAAGTGATATCGTATTGAGCCCTGTAGGGGATTTGTCTTTGAACTCCAGACTCACTGTTTTCATAAAGGCATCATACTGGGAGAAATCCTTCTTAGAAGAGGCAGAGAGAGCAATTCCCCTTGTGATAGCCTCAATAGACCAGAATGCAATGCAGCCAGTATCAATATAGAGTAGCACAGGAATGAGTGCGGGAAGACCTGGACGCCAGCACTTCCAGCTCGTAGGTGTAAAAGGCAATGGGATTTTTGTACGGGGATTTCCTTTAAATGCATGAAATAAGGTCTGTTTGTTTTCAGTAAGATAAGCTTCACAAATGAGGACAACTTTGATGACTTTTGAAGCCTTTTTGAAAATCGCCATAAAAGTGTTCATCATTTGTGAAGATTATCTTGCAGAACACAAACTTCGCTGTTTCATAAACTTTTGTTAACCATAGATCTTATTTGCATTTAACCGAAATTCCCATACACACATCCCATTGCCTTTTACACCTACGAACCAGGAAGTGCAGGGACTTGTGGGTAAGCCTACAAAATGATATCATCCCTGCAGTGCGGTACTCTATTGCTCGCAGCAGGAATGACATCTTTTTATAGGCCAACCCAGAAGTTAGCATGGCGCTGGGTCTGGAAGTCAATGGGGGTTTTGTATGAAGTCAATGGGGGTTTTGTATGAAGTCAATGGGGGTTTTGTATGAAGTCAATGGGGGTTTTGTACGGGGATTTTGGTGAGATGCCTGAAATAAGGTATGTGGTTAACAAAAGTTGATGAAACTGAGACCTTTGTGTTCAGCAAGATAATCTTCACAAGCGTAAATGCGATCGCCAAAAAGAATAAAAATAGTGTTCATTTGTGAAGATTATCTTTGTGAAGATTATCTTGCACATCTTGAATACAAAGGTCTCAGTTTTTTGATAACCACAGACAGACCTTATATCAGACATCTAACCAAAATCCCCATACAAAAAATACAAAAAACTTGACTTCGAGACCAGGCGATTGTACCTTCCGGGTTTTAGGACTCATTCCTGTGGCGCTCTATAACCCTCTGCTGATTGCAACAAGTTCATACACATTCTCTGTAGGTTGTTGAAAGTAATTCTGGGAAATGTAGGAAATCACTAGCTGAAGTAGATATAGATGCGGCAGGTTGAGGGGAAAATGTGTACACCAAAAAATATAAAAAATAAATTACATAGATTAAAATCTATCACAAAATAACTCTGATTTGATGATATAATAACTACATAAGTGTATTAGTATCTGAGGAATTTGATTTTTCCTTGAAAGCTTATAATAAATCAATTGCCAGTTTGAATCCCAGGTTGGAAAATCTGTGCTTGGGAAGTCAATATTGCTTACCTTTACCTCTCATGTAACTACCGCCATCAACGGCCACTTGAGCAAGGCACTTCACCCCAAACCGCTCCCATGCAAGCTGCTCAGTGTCCAAGAGTAGAAGACTGTGCCATCATTATGAGTAGGCTAACTGAGTTGTTCCTGTGTGAAGCGGAGCGTTGCTGAGAAGGAGGAAGGCTGTGCACTCAACCATCCTTGGATAAATAAAAGTTGCCTAACCTATATCCCCTTAACCAATTATATGGTCCAGTGCCCTTGGCAAATGGTCTCATATTATATTCTCGAATGGAATGTGTTTAAAATGTCCACACCACAAAGCTTACATACATTGTCGATTTTGCCTTAAATTACCTCTTCACCTCACTTGACTTGCGTCTTCTGAGGAAATCGGCACCTGCAAGAGCTTAGTGTCGCTGATCATAAGCAACTTGGCAAATTGCGATATCGCTCTGTGAACCCACATGTGAAATCGCTCATAAATGTGATTTTTTTTTCTGTTCGTGTAACCGTTGGCTCACGCTCCCTCAAACATTTGCTCGCTCCCAAGATCTGCTGTTTGTGTTCAAAGGAGCTCAAAGACTGTGTCAACATGACATCACCACAGCTCACTCCAGTCAGTGGTGAGAGGGATCTGCTCCACGCTCTCTATAGAAACACTCCAGTCAGTGCTGAGAGGGATCTGCTCCACGCTCTCTATAGAAACACTCCAGTCAGTGCTGAGAGGGATCTGCTCCATGCTCTCTATAGAAACACTCCAGTCAGTGGTGAGAGGGATCTGCTCCATGCTCTCTATAGAAACACTCCAGTCAGTGCTGAGAGGGATCTGCTCCATGCTCTCTATAGAAACACTCCAGTCAGTGCTGAGAGGGATCTGCTCCATGCTCTCTATAGAAACAGCTCAGCCCAGTCAGTGCTGAGAGGGATCTGCTCCCCGCTCTCTATAGAAACAGCTCAGTCCAGTCAGTGCTGAGAGGGATCTGCTCCATGCTCTCTATAGAAACACTCCAGTCAGTGCTGAGAGGGATCTGCTCCATGCTCTCTATAGAAACACTCCAGTCAGCGCTGAGAGGGATCTGCTCCACGCTCTCTATAGAAACAGCTCAGCCCAGTCAGCGCTGAGAGGGATCTGCTCCACGCTCTCTATAGAAACAGCTCAGTCCAGTCAGTGCTGAGAGGGATCTGCTCCATGCTCTCTATAGAAACAGCTCAGTCCAGTCAGTGCTGAGAGGGATCTGCTCCATGCTCTCTATAGAAACACTCCAGTCAGTGCTGAGAGGGATCTGCTCCCCGCTCTCTATAGAAACAGCTCAGTCCAGTCAGTGCTGAGAGGGATCTGCTCCACGCTCTCTATAGAAACAGCTCAGCCCAGTCAGCGCTGAGAGGGATCTGCTCCACGCTCTCTATAGAAACAGCTCAGTCCAGTCAGTGCTGAGAGGGATCTGCTCCATGCTCTCTATAGAAACAGCTCAGTCCAGTCAGTGCTGAGAGGGATCTGCTCCATGCTCTCTATAGAAACACTCCAGTCAGTGCTGAGAGGGATCTGCTCCCCGCTCTCTATAGAAACAGCTCAGTCCAGTCAGTGCTGAGAGGGATCTGCTCCACGCTCTCTATAGAAACAGCTCAGTCCAGTCAGTGGTGAGAGGGATCTGCTCCATGCTCTCCTTAGAAACAGCTCAGTCCAGTCAGCGCTGAGAGGGATCTGCTCCACGCTCTCTATAGAAACAGCTCAGTCCAGTCAGTGGTGAGAGGGATCTGCTCCCCGCTCTCTATAGAAACAGCTCAGTCCAGTCAGTGGTGAGAGGGATCTGCTCCATGCTCTCCTTAGAAACAGCTCAGTCCAGTCAGTGCTGAGAGGGATCTGCTCCACGCTCTCTATAGAAACAGAGAGAGGGGGAGAGACTCGGATCTATCTTCTATCATTGCCTTTTTGAAGTTGTGCGTTGGAGGTGCAGCGATGCAGGTCTCTTCATGTGCTAGATGAATGGGAGCTTTCCCCTTTGTTACACTGAGGGATGCCATGAGTGTGATGTCGTGTCAGTATGATGTGATGGCAGGTGGTAGAGCATAATCCACTGCTGTCAGATGAAAACCTCATACCTCCAAAATGTCAATTTCTCCCGAACTAAGAAACACAGCCTTGGTTTCAGCTTGACAGCCAGGGTTTATCCAATGGGTTTGAAATGGTTTCGTCAGCCTGAGGGTTGTAGAATTTTCTCAACCCATAGAGGAGCAGGCAATCCTTTATTTGGAGTTAAAACATGCAAAGGTGGAGGTGAGGCTGCTGTAGTCAGTGCAGCGCTAGATTCCCTGCCCATCAACACGAGGATCGCAGGTTCGAGGCCCCGCTGTGTTACCTCCGGCTTGGTCGGACGTCCATACAGGCCAAATTGGCCGTGTCTGCCGGTGGGAAGCCGGATTTAGGGTACCTCTATGTGTCCTGGTCGCTGCACTAGTGCCTCCTGTGGTCGGCCTGTTTGGGGGCGAGTGGAACTGGGGGGAATAGCGTGATCCTTCTACGTCCAGCTGGGGAAACTCCGCACTCCAGAAGAAAAATGAGGTGGAGGTCATGGTCATGGTTTACTATGCTATGTTATTGTAGTATTCTTATATGGGTTGGTGTGATTCAGAGTGCCAGAAAGTTCACAATCAAAGGAAGGTATTTGACAATTTCCTGTGCCTTACACTATCTTCTTCATCCTGATGCAGTACATAGAATAGAATAGAATAGAATAGAATAGAATAGAATAGAATAGAATAGAATAGAGGGTACTATAACAGTCATGTAGTGAACAAAAAACATGCCATGGGAAAGGTTTGATGATATATATAAGGGTATAGAATAGAATAGAATAGAATAGAATAGAATAGAATAGAATAGAATAGAATAGATCTTACTGTAGCAGTGAATTGAAGTTCAGGGCTACAGTAGAGTATGTGGTGGGAAATGTACAACGTACAGCCCGCTTCCCCACTTTATTTCACAATCAGTAGATGATTAGTGGTCCTCATTACAAGGCTGTCTGCGGTGCACAGCCATAGGCAACACCCCTGTCCTGTGTGTGTGTGTGCGTGTGTGTGTGTGTATGTGTGTTTGTGAGTGTGGGTGTGTGTGTGTGTGTGTGTTTGTGTGTGTGTGTGTGTGTGTGTTTGTCTGTCGGGTCAGGTCCAGTCTGTCCATCTGTCTAACCTGCCATGTGTTTTACATCAGTGGGCGAGGAGGGAGGGACCCGGCCAGACGCAAAGGGGCTACGCTCACACACACACATGCACGTACACACGCGCGTGCACGCGCTCGCTCTCTCTCTCTCTTTCACACACACACACACACACACACACACACACACACACACACACACACACACACACACACTGGGTATGTGGGAGAGAGCTGGGCCTCAGTATGGAAAAGGAGGTAGAGTGTTGAGTTATAGATGAGCTTTTCATACATGCACATTCGCTGAGACACAAGGATTCCTTGGCAGACAACAATATAGTATGAAATGTTGGTTCATAGTACAGTAGTACGGCAAGCTGCATGGTCACCGGACAGGCGACCTGTCAATCACGCCCAAAACATGGGGCCATCAGGCACGCCGGAATGAGTTTTGAAATGGGGGGACAATAAAATAAACAAAATATCCCCACCCCCTCCCTCCTCCTCTCCTGTCTTTTACCCCCCAGTCTCTCTCATATTTGGGGGGACAATTGTCCCATTGGCCCCCCCCCCCCCCCCCCCCCCCCCCCCCACACACACACACACACACACACACTTTCGGCGCGTATGGGGGCCATATCTTAGGCCCAGTGCAAGGGCAAGCATGATCTTTGCTAGATTCTAGCACTCAAAATCTCCCTTTTTTTCTTTTAATTACCACTGGGTCAGTACATCAACACTGGGTCAGTACATCAACACTGGGTCAGTACATCAAAGGAATTGTTTCAGTGACCCAGTGGTCATTAACTCATTGAGTGCCAATGACGACGCCTGTCGTCAAAGTAATTAGTAACGTAGAGTGCCAAAGACGATAGCTGTCGTCAATTGCCTTTTTTGACGGTGGGACGTGGATCAAAGCCTTATGTATGTCCTGTACAAATATTGTAGCTATTGAAGCTGTATAACCTATTTTACGGACTCATCAGGTGGCGACAGTGCTCTCCAGATTAGAGAAATGTCCGGAATACAGCCTGAAAAAGCCCCGTGATCAAAGAGAAACCGCTCATGCTGCAGCCAGAGCCATGTAGATTGCTCTGGCTGCAGCTGACGGTGCCTGTGAACAGCAGTCTGTTCTGGGCAGCGCACACAACTGAGCTCCTCTGCCTCTGTCTGTCTGTCTGCATAGTTTCTTCACACGATTAGCCGCCAGAAAGGCAGCACCCGACGCCGAAGTGCCAAATCTTTCCCTGCAGTCCGGGTTGGCATTTCCTTGTCGCGCTGCCTGGGAGGCGGTGCACAAAAAGCACTCCGAAAATAGACGCTGGGTGCGTGAGGCTGTGTGTTACTAGTGTGGGGAGGAGTTTGCAGCTGAGGGGGGGAGAGGGGGGTGGGGCACGCAGGGCAGCACACAACTACACCACGTCACTACATCAGAAAATATTAGCTAGAGTCAGTGAATGTGCTTGAAATGCTTCATTTCACAAAAGGCTGAATATCTCAGCTTCTAATGTAGATGGAAATGCCTGTTTTTGCTGTTTTTGACCTATCTTCTCCGGCTGATAACTAAAGAACGGAAAATGGTATCAATAAACTTTTTTTTGCTGATGATACAATAGAGTCTCCTTGTTCTTTTTGCGTGTTCGGTGTTTACATAGTAATATCACACAATATTCTGTGGGCCTCGAGAAATCACTGAAAACGCTCTGAAACTCTGGCACTGGGAGCGTCCGTTCTCCAAAAGTGGCTGGCACTCAATGAGTTAAAAGAAAACAAGGGAGATTTTGAGTGCTATAAACTAGCAGAAATAACACTTGCTCTTGCCCTTGCCCTTGCACTGGGCGTAGGATATAGTCTTTTTTACTCTAAACTGGTGAGTTATATAAAAATTCACCTCCCATACAGTTGTCATAAAAGGTGAAATTAGCTATACAGACCATTTATACAGACCAAACCATTTTTTGAACCAGGCTGTAAACATGTTTATTTATGCTGTAAAGTCGAGCATTTTAATATGGGGGTGAATTGGCATTGACTCCCTTTTGGAGCCAGTCTCAAGTGGCCATTCGAGGAACTGCAGTTTTTTACATGTCCGCATTGGCCTCAATGCCACCAACTGAGACTGTCCCCTCGGTTTCAACAGAGAGACAGACAGATATGTATTACACAGTATGCTGATTCTCTACCTGTTGCCTGTTCACCCCAAAATGAAGCTCCATCCATCCATGCACACTCACTCTGCAGCAGCCCCTGAACATCGCCCTCTCTGCCCCGCAGCCTGGCATCACCCTGTCTGCCCCGCAGCCTGGCATCACCCTGTCTGCCTTGCAGCCTGGCATTGCCCTCCTGGCATCACCCCCTCTGCCACACAGCCTGGCATCACCCTCTCTGCCACACAGCCTGGCATCACCCTCTCTGCCACACAGCCTGGCATCACCCTCTGTGCACCGCAGCCTGGCATCACCCTCTGTGCACCGCAGCCTGGCATCGCAGCCTGGCATCACCCCCTCTGCTACACAGCCTGGCATCACCCCCTCTGCCACACAGCCTGGCATCACCCCCTCTGCCACACAGCCTGGCATCACCCTCTGTGCACCGCAGCCTGGCATCACCCTCTCTGCCACACAGCCTGCATCACCCTCTCTGCACCGGAGCCTGGCATCACCCTCTGTGCACCGCAGCCTGACATCACCCTCTGTGCACCGCAGCCTGGCATCACCCCCTCTGCCACACAGCCTGGCATCACCCCCTCTGCCACACAGCCTGGCATCACCCCCTCTGCCACACAGCCTGGCATCACCCCCTCTGCCACACAGCCTGGCATCACCCCCTCTGTCACACAGCCTGGCATCACCCTCTGTGCACCACAGCATGAGCGTGTGAGTGACTGGTCAAATTGAGAGGCAGCGTGTGAATAGGTTGGAGTGAATCGGCAGAAGTGCAGACTAGCAAATAGGGATTGAAGCTCAAACTGACCTTAGTTAGATAGGAATCTATTATGCTATTAGGCAGTATGCTGATTCTCTTAGGGCCACTAAAATGAAAATTCAGTTACTGTATTATCTACTCCGCTCCATGTCAGTATTTAAGCTCTATTGAAGTTTGTTGGACCAACAAAACCACACAGTGAGTTAGCCCCTGTATATTCATACCAGTCTTCTCCCACACTATTCAAATTAATGAGGCAATTTTTTACAGTGCCAAAATACATAAAATGTCCATCCAACAGAACAACTCATGAAACATAAAAGTGTTTTGTAGCCAAATGATTGCTCTGTAGATCCAAAAGGCCAATGTTTAACTCATTATCTCATATGATTCCCTGACTGCGAATGTTCTAACTAACTAATGATACTGCTGATTTAAAGAGCATATCAGAGATTTTTGGCCTGCATACAGATTATACACATCAGAATATATATATTAAACTAGATTATATTGAGATCAATTTGGGTTACTGAAACTTCTTCCATAGCTATTGCAAGAGTGAACTGGACGAATGAGTGCACTGGCACAAAAACTGTAGGCTCTTCCCAGCATAAGAATAGGAGGTTTATGACAAGACTAGGTCATTGTGCCTATATCTTCCCCCCTCATCTTTGTGGGTTGAGTGGAAAACCAGAACACTAACTGGGAGCAATGACCACTGGAGCCTCCACCAGCATGGAGGACTTGCCAACCCAGCAGTCCTGCCGCCCTGGGGCTCTTTTTGCTCCTCGAATATGGATTTTCAGTCAGTCTTTCATTGTGGATCTGTCCGTCTGGATCCATCTAATAAGACTGCAGCGTAAAGCCCCTCCATGTCTGCCTGTCTCCCACAGGGGCAGAGCGAGGACTGGAGTCAGGCTGGACTATTGTAGACAATTCTCACAGACACTTGGGCTTGTTTTTGTTTTTCCTCTGAATAATTTAAAATAACAAAAACAGCATTTCCAATTTCCATTCATTCATTACAGTAGATTTTCACATTTGTTACAGTCAGAACTGAATGCACAGTCAGAACTGAATGTAACAGGGTCTGACAATCCAGGAATTCATGAATGGAGTAGACTCGCCCTGCGCCGTACGGCGATCAATAAAGTATTGTGTAAGTACGTACCAGCAAACCGGGAGATAGTTGATAGAGTCCCTCTGACAACAAAAAATGTATTTAAGAAGTCCTTCATCCCAAGTGCCATTAGATACAAAGTGACCAACAAGATTTAAACCACAGACATTGACATGAACTGTTTTTAATGTTTATAATGCAACCTCGTCTATGTGTTTGTCTTACTACTGTAAACTGACTTGTCAGCTTCCTATGTTGTTTTTTGTGTTTGGGGAGCCGAAGACAATTTTTCGCCCCGGTGGACAATAAAGTTATATTCTCTTCTCTATTCTAATCTAAAGTACAGCCCTAAATATGTGAATTCACCCTGTTGTTTAAAAACATGAGCAGCTTTGATTTGTCATGCCAAGCTCTTATATCAGTCTGTTTTTCATACCTGCTCTTTCCCTCTCTCTCTCTCTCTCTCTCTCTCTGTCTCTCTCTCTCACTCTCTCTCTCTCTCTCTCTCTCTGTCTCTCTCTCTCTCTCTCTCTGTCTCTCTCTCTCACTCTCTCTCTCTCTCTCTCCTCAGATCTCCACCCTGAGGCGCCTGGGCAGGACTCTCTTCTCCACCGTGCCAGAGAATGCCGAGAAGGAGGCTCACTCTCTGTTTGTCCAAGAGGTAAAACTAATACAGTACCTGGGGGCCGTAAGCCGCCTTCGCCCGCTCCTCGGCCTTCCGTCTCGGGCCTCAACCTCTCTGTCTTGATCTGAGCCCCGCTTGATCCTTTTGTTTGGTGCAAAGCCCAAAAAGAAGTCTCTCCTTCGACCCAAACACATTTTTTTTTTGCATCTGTTTGGATAATGCAACCGGCTCTTAACACCCTGAAGATGCTGGAGTTCATAAGTCCAGCCAAAAATCCAGCCAGGGATTCATTCAGATTTGATTTGATTTCAGAGGAAGCTTTTGTTTGACCTCTCGCGACTCCATTTTGAGACAACACAAAGGAAAAGCGATACTTTGCGGATGAAAAATCATGTTGTTGTCCTTTATATGAACTCTTTTGTCTTTGGCCCTCCCTCGCAGTTTTTTCACCCAGTGCAGTGGATAGGCTACAGATGGGGTCCGCGGGTCATATCACGGTCACATGTCGGAGGAACCGTGCGTTGGGGTCTGTCTAGGTGTGGTCTGATTGGTCTGTTAGGGGATAGTCCCCCATGGCTGCAGCCAGGAATTACATCATAACTACATCTGGAACAGCTGTAGTCCTTTACACAGATGCGAGGCTCTTTCTCAGAATTTCTTTTTCATATTTTTTTTGTGCTGACCCTTACCCTAAACGTGTGTATTTTGTGACTTTGCAGAAGTGGCACGTACGTAATTGTAGCATCCTGATCAGAACAATAAGCATGAAAGGAAGGTTTCCTCCAGATAAAAAAAGACCACATGACTTGAAAATGTTGTGAGCGAGATAATCATTACAGCAAACGTGAAGCCAATCTGGTTTAGTCAGTTTCTATTCTGTGTTGAGTGCTTTCATATCAGTTTGAGCATTACATTGTGCTCTGCTTACTGTCAATCAGCCGACGCCCACAGGGAGAAATGGAAGCCTCCACCAGGAAATAATCTCTCCAAAACATTCAGGCATTACAGACTACCTACTGTCACATCCATGTCTTCTTGTTTGGCTGGGACATCTTTGGTTTGACACATAAATTTATAAAGCTTGTATTTCAAAAACGACAAAAAAAACAAGTAAAATCAATTAAATTACATATGGCATGCATTGCAGAATGATTTGGGGAAATGTATGTTGGATGTAATGCAATTTAGCGGTCTTACTATATTAATATCTGCTAAAACTCTCTCAATGGGTCTGCCTTGAAGGCAACACTGTCCATGCCATTTCATTCTCACTTTAACAATACATAACCATTTTTCAAATGTGCATTTATTTTTCTGAGGTACTCACATAACAAACCTGAGGCCCTCTATGTCTGAGTACCTCTGTTAAAGGTGCTGTGAGTGATTTAGTAGAAGTTGTTGTTGTTGTTGTTGTTGTTAAAATAAGTGTTAAATACAGTAGTGTTTGGTCAGTAACATGGGTCTCCCAGTCCTTCCACTCTGCAGTAAACAGAAAACAAATGTGTGGAATCCTCTCTCCTGATTGGATAAAAGTGGGATGGGATCCCAGAAAATGTATTTTCTATATACTGCAGAGTGGAGGACGCATGTTACTGTACTGGCCAAACACACTATATCAGTGATGGCTGTGGGAAAGTAGAGCTATTTAACACACACTATTTTTTACGTTATTTTTATTTTATTTTAACACCTTTAATTTTTTCTTGCTGTAATGACTCCTCACCCCCTCTTCTCTTTCTCTGTCTGCAGTGCATCAAAACCTACAAGTCAGACTGGCATGTGGTTAATTACAAGTATGAAGAATATTCTGGAGACTTCCGCCAGCTCCCAAAGTGAGTGCCTGTTGTGTAGCCCACTGGGAGTGTGTGTGTGTGTGTGTGTGTGTGTGTGTGTGTGTGTGTGTGTGTGTGTGTGTGTGTGTGTGTGTGTGTGTGTGTGTGTGTGTGTGTGTGTGTGTGTGTGTGTGTGTGTGTGTGTGTGTGTGTGTGTGTGTGTGTGTGTGTGTGTGTGTGTGCGCGCGCGTGCGCGTGCGTGTGCACGTGCACGTGTGTGTATGTTTCAGCTGTAACAGGTGTGGAGAGGTGCAGACAGTTTTACTGACAGGTCCATCAGACTGTGTCTCGGCAAAAACACTTTTTTGGGAGTGGACCACTTTTACCTTCTCCCTTTTCTCAGCAGTAGTTTAATAAAGATGCAGTACAGTGCCAGGCATACTGGGAAATCTCCACTCTGTACTGAAGCTGCATTCATGCTGCCAAGGTCACAGCCACCTATTCTTTTTCAAATAGATACGGTAGAACTGAATTGGTCTTATTCAAACACAAAAGTCACGTCTCTCAAATGAAATAAATGGGAAGAGTATTTTTTTTATCGTCTGTTGGAAAAAAAAATCAAATAGGTTTTCATAAGAGAAGAGCAGGAAATGTGCAGCAGACGTGTTCTGAATATTTAATTTCTTAGTCTGAACTTATTTTGCATTCAAAAAACCAAGAAAACAGGTGTAAGAAATGTCTGCACACTGCTCTTGCCATACAAAATAATTTTGAACTTTAGGTTAATTAATATTTAAAAAAAATAGAGACATCTTGCGATGGGATCACACCCGCGCCCACGACGTCTGTGGGCCAGGGGCGTAAAGTGGGGGGCAATGTGGGGGCAGCAGATCACACCCATCTTCAAACTCGGCCTTAATTTTGATGTCAATTACACACCAAAGTTTCCTGATTGCATCTTGCACGGTTTTGATTATATCGTGTTCGCAATATCTGTCCACAGACAGACAGACAGACAGACAGACAGACATACTGTACCCTGGCAAAGTACTCAAAACTGTTTCTGTGGTCCCATGTGTCTCCAGGACCACATTTTGCCACGATGACACACACACACACACACACACACACACACACACACACACACACACACACACACACACACACACACACCTCACACTCACACTCACACTCACACTCACACACACACACACACACACACACACACACACACACACACACACAAGGTGAAAACAATACCAGCATCACTGTTGCAGCTGGTAGCAACTTATGGTGTTGAATTGCAAGAGCAGTGTGTATAACCTACTCTGGATCAGGCGGCAAGCTTGGGGTTGGACAGATGAAGCCAATGCAGAAGTGATAAAAGCTGTATTTCCCCGAATGGCCACTTGGGGCCAAAAGGAACTCATTCCCCGTTCACCCCCATATTAAAATGCCCAACTTTACAACAGGATTAAACATGTTTACATCCTGGTTAAAAAAAATGTGGTCAGCTAATTTCACCTTTCATGACAACTGTACTGACAAATGTACTGTGTGAATTTTTATATAACTTACCCATTTAGAGTAGTCAAAATGGGTAGAGCTTGCCAATCACAGAGTGGGAAACCCCTGGTCTCGTGCCCTCTCGTGCAAGCTGTGCAAGAACCCCAAGATGGCGACGGCCACACTCCCATACTTATTAGGGTTTCCCAAACTTAAGAATGCCGCGGCCCACTTTGAAATCTGAAAATCTTCCGGGGCCCACCCAACCCTTTAACCCTTTTCACACAGAAGAAATCAATCCACAAGCTATTAATGCTAGGCTTTGCAACATGCTACCATCTGTAAAGGGGACACTCGTGGGTACATTCAGATAAAGTGAGCTGAGAGGTCAAGGGACCTCTCAGCTATGTTTGGAGCGTTATTTAGCCCCCTTCCCGACAAGCTAGCATATTATGCTTGGTGCCTTAGGTCTTCTAGGTTCTTCTGATAACAGGATCTCCACTGTAGCTTTAAAAATGACCCTTCTACAGCCATTTGACTGCCCGCGAAAATCGGCAGTGTTGGCAGACCACTCGCGACCACTATGCTCTTGATATTCAGTCTGAGACACCTGGATTGAAAATGCTTGGATATTATCCTAAAAATCCATCCGTATTAATAACTGCTTCTGCTGTCCGGCTAGTTGTAAGGTATACTGTGTCTGCTTTGCCCATTGCATGTTACACTGTGCTGGAAAAGCCTTCTGAGCCATATTGGAAATCTCATTATGTTAAGTGTCTCTTTGTTTACTGTCCAGTGGATGTTTTACCCAGATCCCTAGAAATAAGGAAATCCGTGTCTCGGAGGGTCCAAGCATTGCACAACAACAATAGAAGGTTTCCTGTGTTTTTCTACCAAATATAATCAAACTATTCTGGGACCATCGCTGATTGATATCATTAAAACAGAGGGGAAATCCCACGTCGCAGCATGTCCATAGTGTCCTTCGTTTGAGCGACTTTCCTTAAGGACAGGAATGCACTTTACAGATGTTACATGTCATGTTTCGAACATAGCATGGAAGCTAGACAACCCTTGGCTTCGACCTCGGCCTTGACTTTGTTTATGCTAGCAGTTCCCCGGAGCAAGTCAGGTCTTGTGAAGGTCGAAGGGCAAACTGCTCATGTGGGGTTTGAGCTGCACTTAGAAGCACAGCTGCGGTACTTGAGCTGCATCCTGACTAGTAAAGAGAGGCGCTCTGCTGTGGCCTTGAGAAAATAAACCACAGCCAATTGGAGGCTTTGTTGTATTCTGAAACGTAACACTGATTGTAGAATCCAGAAGGTACACTGTGAATGGCTGAATGGGCTGTTATATCTCATCTTTTTTCTTTCAGTAAGGTGTCAAGGCCTGAGAAGCTGGCAGCTCACCTGTTTGAGGTGGACGAAGACGTGGAAAAAGACGAGGTTAGTAAGCAATAGAGCTGGGCAATTAACCGAAAATGTATCGAAACCGAAGTTTAGAAACTCTAACCGACTTAATCTTGTTCATGTCAATTAATTAAATTAATTAATTTATGTTAATTCAGTTAATACTTTCCCCAGCATTCATAAACTGTCCCCTTAAAAAAAATACTATGTTGTGTTCAGTCATGGGTAGGGCCCCGTCCAATGTTAGGCAAGGCAAGTTTATTTGTATAGCACATTTCATACACAGAGGCAAATCTAAAGTGCCTTACATAAAATGGATATAAAGAAAAGTTAGTCCACGTTCAGGCGTTCACTCAAAGCCAAGCTGTCCTCAACTGTCAGAGAAGCGTCTAAAATAATGCTCATTAATTGTAATTGAGGTGAATGTTTGAAACAATCATGATATTGATTTGAAGTCATATCGCCCAACCCTATACATGTAGTAAACAAATGGCAGAATGCTCTCCTCTACCTTCATGAAACCCTGTTTGTCCAGCAGATGCTCGTTATGATTTGCCTTCCTGGCAAACCCCCTGACGACTTTGAATAAATAATGACTCTGTGGGGGCTAACGAGTTCAACCTTTTTCTAAGGCGTCGGTCAACCCAGTTCAAACAGAAACTCGCTTCTGAGGGCATGTTCTACAGCACAGAGACTATATTTTATTTTTTAATGTTTTTTCCTAAGATAGCATTTCGACCTTGCATTTCACACTTCTTTTCCAAGCCAACGTTTCAGTCTTTTCTTTGTAGGTGTGGGTAATGTAGACCCACGCTGCCTCCCAGAATGAACATCTTCTTCATGGCATTTGAGGCATTGTTCACAATAATTACCTTCCTGCGGCCATTGAGTGAACTAAAGGGCAGTGACCTTTAATGGACGGACCGCCACGACTGAAACCCCCGGAGATTAGAGAAGTGCAGTGTTGATCTTAACAGTTGAACGTAATGAGAAGGGTTCTCGATACTGAACAGCCAGTCAATGCGTTACTGCTCCTGCCTGCCACCTTGAGGGCAGTCAGCACATTTCTGAGCTGCAATGGCAACAATGAAAGTGTGTGCGTGTGCACGTGTGTGTGTGTGTGTGTGTGTGTGTGTGCGTGTGTGTGTGTGTGTGTGTGTGTGTGTGTGTATGTGTGTGTGTGTGTGTGTGTGTGTGTGTATGTGTGTGCGCACATGCGTGCGTGCGTGTGTCTATACTAATCTCTATTGACCTCCACCCACAGGACACAGCCTCCCTGGGCTCTCAGAAGGGAGGGGTGTCTAAACACGGCTGGCTGTACAAAGGCAACATGAACAGTGCCATCAGCGTTACTATGCGGGTGGGTAACGGAGGAAGAGGTTCACTGACCTCCATGACTCTTCTCTGCCTTGACCACTAAAAGTCTTTCACAACCCCTATTAATATTGTTAGTGCTGACCGTGCAGCCATTTAACACTGATATGTAAGCATCCCATCCTCACCCACTGTGGTTCCTATGTGGTTCAGTTCATTGTACTGTTTAGGGGTGAAGTTAGAGTAAGCTCCTTTCAATACAGTCTCAGTCTCTTTCTACACTTATGGAAACGGAACTAGACTTTTTCCCTACAGTAACCCATAGCTTCAAGTACGCTTGAGGTTTCCCATGCCCCATTTCCACCTCATGGTATTTTTAGCACAAGAGGCCATTTGTACTGTTTACATTTTCTATTTTCATCGCCCCCAGTCCTTCAAGAGGAGGTACTTCCATCTGGCTCAGCTGGGAGATGGATCCTACAACCTCAACTTCTACAAAGACGAGAAGACCTCCAAGGAACCCAAAGGAACCATCTTCCTGGACTCCTGCATGGGGGTCGTTCAGGTAAAAGACCAGGATATTACAGACTTGGGGCCTTCAAACATACTCTAGGGCAGGGATACTCAACTTGCTTTGCCCAGGGTTTTTGGGGTGTCAGCCAGAGTTTAGTCTGACAATGTTGTGCACACCGGATAGTTAGTTAGGTTAAGTTAGTTAGGTTAAGTACATACATACGTGCCTGGGTAGCAAGCAGACGGCGGTATTTGACAATTTAGCAGCTAAATCATAGATTATTGAAAGATATTCCATATTCCAGACTGAAATGCTATAACAGAAGTGGAGTATTGGCCAGAATCACATGAACATTTGGACACTTATTCAGCGGGTATCTTGCATGTTGCGTTCAGGTGCACTGTAAAAAAAAAAAAATTACAATTCCATCGCGGGCCACACACGCATGTGGCCCGCATGTGGCCCGCGGGCTGCAAGTTGAGTATCACTGCTGTAGCGCAATGAAAGTATGTGCACTCAATCAAGTGTGAACAGGCCTTCAAAGGAGCTGACATGATAAAGCAAAGAATGAATTGACGCAGAGCTCTCAGGCCAAGGTGAAACGTGTGTCCTCTCCAGATAAGGAGGAGGTGGAACTAAATCTTACAAGCATACATTTTTCAGCTCGCAATAAAAGAGCTTTGTCCCAGTTTAATGAAGTGACAGCCTAGTTATGTGACCTTAGCGGCTGAAGTTAATCCAAAACCAGAACCAAAATTCAAAAAGTACTGAAGAGGAAATGAAAGGTACTAAAATGTGGATTTAAAAAGTACCAGTGTGGACTGTGTCAAACAGCTGTGGGTGTTTGTGGTCTTTCAGAACAGTAAAGTGCGTCGGTTTGCCTTTGAGCTGAAGATGCAGGATAAGAGCACGTACCTGCTGGCTGCAGACAGCGAGGCGGAGATGGACGAGTGGATCGGCACCCTCAACAAGATCCTCCACAGCAGCTTTGAACAGGCCATGCAGGAGAAGAGGAACGGAGACCTGCATGACGGTGTGTTTGTGTGTACTTTTTTATTTTGATCTTTTATCAAGTTTGATCCCTCCCCCTCGTTTTCTCCACAATTGTACTACTGGTCGTTGCTCCACCCACTCTGCAGATCTGGGGAGAGTTGTAGACAAACACATGCTCCCTCTGATACATGCAGTCACAAGTCGCTTTCTTTTTACCTGATAGCGAGGAGTTTCACTGGCAGGACGTAAAACGTGGGAGGATCACGCTATTCCCCTCAGTTCCCCTTCCCCCCGAACAGGTGCCACCGACCGACTAGAGGAGGCACTAGTGCAGTGACCAGGACACATACCCTTAATCCAGCTTCCCACCTGCAGACACGCAAAATTGTCCCTGTATGGATGCCCGACAAAGATGGGGCCCACAACATGGGGGCTCGAACCTGCAACCCTCGTTGGTAGGCAGGGAATCTACGGCTGCACTACCCGGATGCCCAATTTAAATCCAATTGTCAATTATTTTTTGCATGTGTCTGCATCTGTTTTCATGTATTTGTCTGCATATGTCTTCATGTCTTGTTTTCTCCTTTGTTTTAGACCACCTGCAGGGGTTTTGTTTCACCTCTCTCCCTTGGAATAGTTCATCACCATGATGTTTCCATGAAAACCTCTCGATTATATATATATATAAAAAAAAAAAATATATATATATATATATATATATATATATATATATATATATATATATATATATATATATATATATATATATATATATATATATACTGTATATATATATATATATGTATATATGTGTATATATAGGCAGCATGCTTTTTTATATATAAATTATTTCTCCGTGCCTCCTCATAGAGAGGGCAATGTGTTGCCAAGAGACCACACACCTTTATGTTTTATATAATGACATTAACACGAACACTATCACTAACAGACCTCATGTCGATCTCTCCAACAGATGACGAGCTTGGAAAAACAGACCTTTCCTCTGGAAGCTTCCAAGACAGTTTTCAGGTACCCTGTTGTAACATGCTAAACCCATGTTTGACCACATGACAGCCAATACTTAGACCACATGGCTTAGCTTTCCAGGATGCCCAAATCCACATCGAGTGGGATCTGGACGTCTGAGGCGCCACATCCATTTCCTAGAAAGCAGTGTGAAGTGTAAGGGGAGCTTTGTTTTGAGCTGAATAGCTAAAGCAAACAGCTGCATTTGATGTTAGCCAGGTCCATAGTTTAGGAGCAGCCTTGCTTTTTCCTGTTGGTGCTAACCAAGCTGACATCTGGTATTGTGTGAATGGGCTCCAAATGCAGAGGCCAGATGAAGCCAACACACTAGATACTGCAGGACTGTTCAGCAGAGGAACGTGGCACTTTGAAAACAAACATTCAAAGGCATACTCTGGTAACTGTAAGTAACTGTAGGTAACTCCTATACCGTAGGAGTGGACATGTATATAGAACTGAGACCAAATTTTGACAAATTAGTATACAGTTCTTGGTGTTTGTCATATTCATAGTGTGTTAATGGACACTGACTTAGCAGTAAAAAAGAAAAGAAAAAAAGTATTCGGATATGAACTAATATGCCAAGGGTGATGCAACTCAACATTGTGGTAACACTAAATATCTACACTGTTGTTGGATATCCTGGTTATATCACATTGTTGAGTCTATCTTTTCACTTGAGCCTTTGATATGAGCAGCATGACCTTTCCATCCCACTTCCTTAATGAATAAAAAGCTATTGACAGATGCTGAAATGTATTTCCTGTTTTGTCTTCCACAGACTGCCAGAGATATTGAATCCAAAATGAGGAGTGAGGCTCGTCTCAAACTGTTCACTTTGGATCCAGAAACACAGGTGAGAGAAATAATGCCTGACTACGCAGCCCTACGCAGCCCATATTGAATATACCATCGCATAAATCCTAACATTAGCATCACACTCTGTTTTCCTCTGGATCAGCTAATCTAAAAACAAAAATGCTGTTTTATGGATTTCACCTAAAGGCTTTTGTTGAGGCAGTGATTATACACTGAGCCATTTGATATCAGCTGATGTTTCCATAGAAACTGGACTTCTCAGGGATCGAGCCGGACGTGCGGCAGTTTGAAGAGAAGTTTGGGAAGAGGGTGCTGGTCAGCTGTCGCGACCTCTCCTTCAACCTGCAGAGCTGTGTGGCTGACAATGAAGAGGGGCCAACAACAAATGTAGGTTTTAATGACTTTAAAACCTAAGATTTTTCATGGTTTTCTCCCTAATTGTTCTTGGCCAATTCCCCCTGCTGTCCCGGTAGTCACTCCACCCCCTCTGCCGATTTGGGAAGAGTTGTAGACTAGCACATGCTTCCTCCGATACATGTTTATTCGCCAGCGGCTTCTTTTCACCTGACAGCGAGGTGTTTCACCGGCAGGACGTAGTGTGTTGGAGTATCCCCCAGTTCTCGTCCCCCCCCGAACAGGCCCCCTGACCGACGAGAGAAAGGAGGAACTAGTGCAGCGACCAGGACACATATCCTCCATCCGGCTTCCCACCCACAGACGGCCAATTGTGCCTGTATGGACGCCCGACCAAGCCAGAGGTAACACAGGGGCTTGAACCTGCGACCCTCGTATTGGTAGGCAGGGAATCTACCGCTCCGCTACCGGACACCCAAATACTGCAATGACAATTCCCCCCCCTGATTTTTTATCCCATTTTTATCCCCCATTAGTGCTAATTTTAATTGATTTATCCTGGTTGCTGCTCCACCCTCTGCCGATCTGGGGAGAGCCGAAACTGGCTCCATGCTTCCTCCGAGACATGGGCAGTTAGCCAGCCGCTTCTTTTCACCTGACAGGGGAAGTTTCACCGGTAGGACATAGCACGTGGGAGGATCACGCTATTCCAACGAGTTCCCCTCCCTCCGAACAGGCGCCCCTAACGACCAGAGGAGGCACCACATCAGCGACCACGATATTGCATGTTTTGGTGTTTGGTTCCTATATGAAGGAAACCCCCAGGGGGCACAGGGAGAACATGCAAACTCCACACAGAAAGGCCCTTTTGACGACCCCACCCAGGCACTCGAGGACATGCGGACGGGCACGCACTCCTTCAACGCTCACAGCGTCCCAGGTGGGAATCGAACCCAGGACCTTCTAGGTGTGAGGTGACAGCGCTTACTACTGCGCCACCGTGCCCCTGTGTAATGACAAATTAAACTCATTCAGTTGCAAATTAAGTATTAAAATTGCAATCTGTCTTCACTGCTCTGCTGCTTGTCTAGTGTGTGTGTGTGTGTGTGTGTGAGAGAGAGAGAGAGAGAGAGAGAGAGAGAGGGAGAGTGACTCAAGTAGGCACACTTCCAATTGATGCGCATGCACAGGCTAGAATGGAAACACACGCTTTTCGCATAATTCTGGGAGATGTGCTTTGGCAAATGAGGGCGAGGTCTAAATCACTTAAGAAGATCACACACAGTTCAGATGGCCTGCTTGGCTGGCCCACGCCTACCAGTGCTGCTGGCACAGGAAATGGCCACTGCCATGGCAACCAGCCTGGGCCTCCCACCATGCATTAAGCACCAGTCTGAGGCCGGTTTCCTGCTGTCACTCCCCAACCTCTCTGGCTCTGTGTGGGTGAAGGCTGCAGTAGCACTCAGCTGGGCAACCACAACCACTACACGCACACACACACTCTCACACACACACACACACACACACACACACACACACACACACACACACACACTCACACACACACACACACACACACACACACACACACACACACACACACACACACACACACACACTCACACTCACACACACACACACACACACTCACTCTCTCTCACACACACACACACACACACACACACACACACACACACACACACACACACACACACTCTCTCTCACACACACACACACTCACACTCACACTCACACACACACACACACACACTCACACACACACACACACACACTCACACACACACACACTCACTCTCTCTCTCACACACACACACACACACACACACACACACATGGCTCTGTGTAATGGAAAGGCATGGTGGAAAGTGTATGGAGAGATGAATTACATCAATGATACATTTGGACTTGATGGGAAAATGGGAAACACATTAGGGAGGTTGAGTATCCCTTGAAATCTTACTTTCTTTTTTTACCCTTTCCCATCTCTCTCTCTCTGTCTCTCTCATCTCGCCTCTCTCTCACCGCAAAGATATTTACTCTCCTCTCTTCCCTGCACCCCTAGGTGGAGCCCTTCTACGTGGTCGTGTCCCTCTTCGACGTCCAGAACAGCAGAAAGATCTCGGCCGACTTCCACGTGGATCTCAACCACCCGTTGGTCCGACAGATGACCTCGGCTTCGGGTTCCGGTAGCGGGACGGACACACACATCAACGGGGGCTGCGGCGACGGTCCCCTGGGCGGCCTCAGGTCGGGTGACGGTCTCCCAGAGGGTGCTCTTCAGTACCCCAGACAGGGGGTGTTCTCCGTCACCTGCCCCCACCCAGAGATTTTCCTGGTGGCCAGGATTGAGAAGGTCCTGCAGGGAGGGATCACCCACTGTACCGAGCCCTACATGAAGAGCTCCGACTCAGCCAAGGTACAGAACATAGATTCTACAGAGAGCGTTGGTGGGTGAAAACCTCATACAGTATGTTAAATTTGGGTGCTTTTCATAAATACATGTTCCTTTATGGTTTGAGATACTTATATAAACCTTGGGTATATGAAAACTTTTCAAAAGCAATTATACAGTAGATAAACTCAAACACTTGCTTCATGAAAAGTTTACGTTTTGGCTCAACAACAGCAAAATGTCGTATGGTATGATGGAAGTAATATTTGTGTGAATTATCAGGCATGTGAAAACAAAACATACAAGTTTGATGGTCAAGATGTATGCTTGTGGCTGGGATGTGGCCCATTCTAGACTGCCTGGAAAGTGAGCAAGTCACACATGACAGAGCCTTAGCAACTGCTGGGCTCTTGAGCAAGGCACTTAACCTCCCAGCTGTTCCAGTGAAGCCGCCCAGTTGCCAAAAGTAGAAGGCTATTGATGTGCTGGCCAGTTCCCCTGTGTGTGTGTGTGTGTGTGTGTGTGTGTGTGTGTGTGTGTGTGTGTGTGTGTGTGTGTGTGTGTGTGTGTGTGTGTGTGTGTGTGTGTGTGTGTGTGTGTGTGTGTGTGTGTGTGTGTGTGTGTGTGTGTGTGTGTGTGTGTGTGTGTGTGTGTGTGTGTGTGTGTGTGTGTGTGTGTGTGTGTGTGCGTGCGCGCGTCCATCCCTCTGTAACTGCTCCCCCAGTCTGTTGCTGTAAATACCCTTCTGCTGTTAGGCGACTGGTCTGATTAATCTGAGGCATTAAAAATGAATCCCCTCTCTGCTTGACCAGATGGCCCAGAAGGTGTTGAAGAACGCGAAGACAGCCTGCAGCAGACTGGGACAGTACAGGATGCCCTTTGCCTGGGCGGCAAGGTACCGAAAATCTCTCCGCTGTCATTCTCACTCTGTGTTGACAAGGAAGAGATATAACTAGAAGTTTTGGTCTAGGGAATTGCTGTCTACTCTTCACTTACCGTACTTGCACACAAACCGAATGGGAAACTGTCAACTGAGGGAAGAGTAGTGTTTTTGTTGTTGTTGTTTTTAGAGGGGGGGCATACCTGCCATCATTAGGCTGTGAAAAAGAGGGCGAATTTCTGGGGTATCTGCAAATACACCCCTTCCTCCCAGGAGCGGATCGGTCAGGTCCGTGGAAACTCCATCAGTGATGTGATTCGTTGTTCTGTCGATTTATGCTTCCTTGTCAAAAAATGCTTGTTCTACCCTATCAAAAAATGCTAGCTTATCTGTAAAGGGGAGAATCGTTGGTACCCATACTGTACAACCCATTTTCATTCAGATGTCTTGAGGTGAGAGGTCAAGGGACGCCTTTGAAAATGTTTTTCCCCCTTGCCAAAATGTAGCCTAACTTTGGAGCGTCATTTAGCCTCCTTCCCAACAAGCTAGCATGATGTGCTTTGTATCAATGGATGCCTGAGTACATCTAGTTTCATATGATCCCACAAGTGAACTAAGCCCGCTACAGCCATTTCATTCATATCACTATGAAATCCGGAGATTAACTGGAGAAATGACCAATCGGCACAGCGGGAGAAAGGGTTAAAAATAGGGAGACTCATGTGGAAATCAGTAGCGTTGGCAGGTATGGGAAGGGGGGTACATCTGAACTGCTCATGTAGAATGTGGATTTGTTTGTTTCTTCTTCAGTGAATTCAGTGGAATTATATAGAGTATTTATATTGCAGGCCTGTGTTCAAAGACGCGTCAGGAACTCTGGACAAAAGTGCAGGCTTCTCAGCTCTTTACAGACAGGACAGCAGCAAGCTGTCAGATGAGGACATGTTCAAACTGCTGACTGACTTCAGAAAGTACGTTTTTTCCCTCTCCTCTCTTCGTTCATCTTCGGGAGTCACTCTTTCCCTGTCACTGTTTTTTTATCATTGGCATTCCTCTCTCTCGTTTCCGAGCAGGCCAGAGAAAATGGCCAAACTTCCCGTGATCTTGGGGAACTTGGATATAACTATTGACAACGTGGCCCCTGATGTAACCAGTAAGCCCTCAAAATGTATTTTTTAAGATGACTTAAATATGACATACAGTATGACATGTGTTTGAACCCCGTAACGTCTCCTTGTGTCCTTTTCTCCAGATTGTGTCACCTCCTCCTACATCCCTGTGAGGAGCTTTGAAGGGAACGGATCGGGCAGCGCTCTCTTGGAGGTGGAGGAGTTTGTGCCGTGCATCGCTAAGTGTTCCCAACCCTTCACCATCTACAACAACCACCTCTACGTCTACCCAAAGCACCTCAAATATGACGGACAGAAATCCTTCGCTAAGGTACCCAAGGATTGATATCATTCTCACATATTTAATACAACTGTCTCTTAGGGATGGGATGATGTATCGGGAGGAAAAATGATCAAGTCTTTCAGATTTTTCTCCCATTTTCTCCCCAATTGTACTTGGCCGATTCCCCCCTGCTGTCCCGGTCGTTGTTCCACCCCCGGGCACCAATCTGGGCAGAGTTGTAGACTAACACATGCTTCCTCCGATACATGTGCAGTTGCCAGCTGCTTCTTTTCACCAGACAGCGAGGGGCTTCACCGGCAGGACGTAGCACGTGGGAGGATAATGCTATTCCCCCAGTTCCCCTCCCCCCGATCAGACGCCCCGACCAACAGAGGAGGCACTAGTGCAGCGACCTGGAATCATACACCACCGGCTTTCCACCCACAGACAGAGCCAATTGTGTCTGTAAGAACCTCTGACCTAGATGGAAGTACCTCTCTAAACTACCCAGATGCCCGAAATTCAATACATTGTCCCATCTCTACGATCCCTTGTCCTACAGCCTAACTGGGCTTTTTTGTTAATGCTTATCTGATCTCCACAGTCCATTGGCACATAAACTATCATTCCAATACATCTTGTAGTTTTTTTTGAGCGGCAATGCTTTTGTTTGGCTGTCATGCTCGTGATGATGTTATCTCCCTGTTAAGCTGATGAGAGCACTGGCACAGGTTTGAGGACTCTTCAGCCAAGCAGCCGAGCTTGATAGAATTATCTTGATCTATTATCTTTATCGATTATTTTCTTTCCCTGGGTCTATCCCTGGGTCTCTCTCTCTCCCTCTCTCTGTCCTCTCTAATTTGAAAGGAGAGCTGGCAGTCTGCTGCCTTGAACATGTTCCTGATATTATTGACTGAGTTGAAGAGCTGAATTGGACAATGACAGGCACCAGAGAGAAGGATCTGGCAGGAATTGGTCAATGGCGGTATAAATAAGTTGGTTCCTATAATAATCTGGTGTTTTTCTTTTTTCTTTTCTTTTTGTCCCTCCTATTCAGGCAAGGAATATTACCGTTTGCATTGAATTCAAGGATTCTGACGAGGACGATGCCCAGCCACTGAAGGTGCATTTACTGTACCACCAACTGCTGAACACACTCTAAAAAACCAGGGAACAGCAGTTTACACATTTAAACCCTATTGAGAGGATTAATTATTTGGTTGAAAAACATCTATCTCTCTCTGTCTGTGTGTGACGTGTGTGATTGATTGATTGATTGATTGATTGATTGATTTTCTTTATTTAAGTGTCATGCTTCGAATGAAGCCCAGCCCACATGGGCTTACAGGACACTTTTACTGTTCATCATTTAAACAAACAATGATCAAAACATAAAACCAACAGAAAACACCCAAAATACATACAGTAAAGTTGTACAGCATGAAAACCACCACCTGTGTGTGTGTGTGTGTGTGTGTGTGTGTGTGTGTGTGTGTGTGTGTGTGTGTGTGTGTGTGTGTGTGTGTGTGTGTGTGTGTGTGTGTGTCTCTCTGTCTCCCTCTCTCTCTCTCTCTCTCAGTGTATCTATGGTCGTCCAGGAGGTCCTCTGTTTACTAAGCAGGCCTATGCAGCCGTCCTGCATCACCAGCAGAACCCTGAATTCTACGATGAGGTGAGAGGAGACATCATCCATGCTTCATTATGCTGCTTGTATTGTTTCATCTTTAATACAAAATGACAAATGAGCTTTATTGGTTTAGTTGATATCCATACCTGCTTACTACAAGTCTAATTCATGTCTGAGAACCCTCAATGGGGAAAGGAAAAGGGATGATGCAGTCAGAATTAAAAGTAATAATGCATGTATTTGTAGGCTATTTAAGACAGCTCCTCTCATCTCTTCTCATGTTGTTTGAGCACGGTTCAACATAAATCCATATGCGTTCTTCACTTTAATTTTCCTCAACAAAAGCTTCCTCTGTATCAGGGAACCAAGCCCAGCGTGTGTGTGTTTTTTCCTGGCTTTTCAGATAAAGATAGAGCTGCCTACTCAGCTCCATGAGAAGCACCACCTTCTCTTCACTTTTCACCACATTAGCTGCGACAGCAACAGCAAGAAGAAAGACCAGGTGGAGGCTCCAGGTAGGATGCAGCTTTCAGATATCTATAGCCGTTTTCACACATGCGTACAGGAACCATCGGCCATTTCCCGGAATTTCCCTTCACACCTGAGCGCTCACATGTGTGAATATAGCCGTCAAATAGCCTGTATTTTGGGGGGCGGGGCGGCACTGCGGAGCGGGTGGGGAGTGACGTGTGCACTTGGATGGGGAATCGTCCTTATTTTGGGGGTCGGCAAAACTCCGATGGTGAAATAAGTTTGCTTGTCACACAATAAATCACACTCGTTTGACTTAAGAGGGCATGTATCCTTCACATTCGCGACCAGTCTTTGAACTGAAATCTTTGAAGACGTTGGGATCCCTGTCTGAGAGAAATCGCCTGGCTGGTTCGATGTTTATCCGTTCACCTGCGTCGCGTTGAAGCACTTTTTACAGACTGGCTTCGTTTGATGTGTCCAGGAGCTTGCCTTCGCTGTCAGCAACGTAAGCAAAATACTTCCACATTTCGCTTCGTGCATTTGCTTTCTCTACATATAAGCGTTGGGCGGCTTGCAATTTTTCGCTGTGTCTGTCCTGTGTCGGGCTGCTGCGAAGTGCGGAAGACTGAAGGACTGGCCTCTCTCGAGCAGAGAGGGGAGGGGGGAAATCGGCACGCCCACACATGAAGCAGACATACCGCTCTTATGACAACCTCCGAACTGGTGAAATGTCTGTGATGACGGGGTCGCGCTTATACCGGAAAACAACTTTCACACATGAAGGCATTACACCGCTTTCTGGTCATTTCCCGGTATAAAGCGCATGTGTGAAAACGGCTTATGTAAGTGGTCATTGTAGAAGTTGGTGAGGGAAGATCAATATACTGTGTACTGCGATCCCTAAATCCAATATATTATAATGATAAATATACTGAGAAGTGAGTATGGAGTATGGAAATGGAGGTGGGTATACAACATATACCTGTGTATGCCCTTGACCGCACAATACATGTTGATACAGTACATGTTAACTTAACACTGGATTAAGGTCCTGGGTTCGATTCCCGCCTGTGGGCACTGAGGGTGTGTCCCCATCCCCATGTCCTCAGTGCCTACTGACCAGGTGGGTTAATCAAAAGGGCCTTTCTGTGCAGAGTTTCTCCCCCTGCTCCCCTGGGGTTTCCTCCAGATAGGAACCCCCCGCTGAAAAAAAACATTCAGTATCATGACTTCCCTGACAACACATTCTCACTCCCAACTCGTATAACTATTTTTATTTGTATTTATCCAAATACTGACATTTGGTCATGCTCTCTCCTTTGTCGTCACTTTAATGCACGGGATAGCCTGCCCCTTTTTCATAATTTTTCAACACCACTGGACCCCACCTTTTTCGTCATTTTTTGATGCTGCAAGGCCGTAGCCAAGAACTTGTGTTAAGGTTATGTTTAGGTACCTTAAAGAACTTTGTTAAGGTCATTAAATGTGACTTAGGTTTGAAATGTAGAATTTTGAACACACTGGGGATCGGACCCCAGTCTCCGACATAAAAGACGCCCTCTGCCACCCCCGACCACAACGTCTTACTGGCCAATGCTTTATTTCATTGTCACTCCTGTGGCGTCGATTTCAGGCGTTGTGGGAGTTCTATGGCATTTCAATGAGACTATCCCTCATGTCAAAAAATAACGGAAAAGGGGTACCCTGTACGTTAAGAAGTGATGCCAAGGAGTCCTGACCAAATGTCATTTGACGAGTTGGGACTTGGGAGTCAGAACGGGTTGTCCCTGAAGCGTTCCTCTCTCTTCTCTCTGTTCTCCACGTCTTCTCTGTCCCTGCTCTGTGCTCTGGCTCCACAGTGGGCTCAGCCTGGCTGCCTCTGCTGAGGGATGGCAGGGTTATCATGAACGAACAGCAGATGCCCGTTGCCGCCACTCTGCCCGCGGGGTACCTCGGCTCCCAGGACAGCGTCAGCAAGGTGGGTAGTGATAGTGTGGGGTATGATCCTATGACTCCAGGAGGAAGAGAGGAGAGAGGGGAGTTAGGTTCTGGATGGATTTGATTGTGCACGTTCACAGTAAGCCACGGCTGTTAATGCTCTTTAAGTGAAACTTCAGTGGATTTCTATATCTCACACTCAAGGCTCAAGAGCCAAACTGGTTTCCAAACTGGTTTTCAGGGGATTTAGTGTCCAAGACTGTTTTCTCTCACTACTATAGGATCAGATGCAAAACCAATGGTTATTGGATGAGAGATTATCTTTGGATGTTTATCTTATTAACTATGATTGGATTGGGACCTTTTAGAGGTCCAATAGGCTTTCACATCAAATGCCTCTGAAATGTGATTAATATTCAAATGTAATCCATTAAAATGTACATTCACCCATGGCAACTCACCAATGTGGCACTTCACAGCATTGTTTATTTGAGGTTGGACTACTGGGTATATACAGTACTGGAAATTTACATTAGTATATAAATTAATAAAATGACTAATAGAATAAGCATTTTGTACGTAACTGCCTGTACAAGCAGGATCTGAAGCAAGATTACCCAATTTTTTTTTTCTTTTTTTTTCCTGTCATGAAAATGCACAATAGCACAATATACATTTGGTCACACAATACATCACAATACATGTTTGAAATCAATGCTTTTCATGACTGAAAAGGAGCAGAAAGAAGAATATAATTCCAATAGTCAGTTTACAATATGTTTTTTTTTGTAGTGGTATGGTAGGACTACTGCAGGGGGGGGAAACAATCATGTTTTTCTGTTGAGCTGCACTATTCCAGGGATTGATTTATTTAATGTTGTATTTATTCTGTTATGGATCTCTGCAACAGCAAGTGTGTCATGTCCATTGAAGTGTCTTTGAATAAGATGCTGAATCTCTACCTGCATGCATGTATGTTTGTTTATTTTTGCATAGACATAGATGTTTATTTTATTATTATTGTTGTTGTTGTTGTTGTTGTTGTTATTATTAGACTTTAGTCCTAAAACAGTACATTTTTAGCACAGAAGATGTTAAAGAACATGGTCCATCAATGGGGCCTGCTGCATAGTCTAATTCCAGTTTTAAATGTACTGGCATTTTACATTGCAGACATAAGATTTTTAGGTTTTCCATGAGAGCACAAAGCACACTTGCCAAGCATTTTGGAGGTGATCAAAACTTTTTGTGGTGATACCGAATGATACCGTCTACAAAATAGACTGAATAAGTTGGCAATTCAATCCAATCTAAAGCTGTATGGCCATTTTGAATCCTCTTTCTCCCATCACCATGTTGTAGTTCAGAATTGTTACACATACTGTATTAGAAATGCACATTTCCTGACATTTCTACGCAGTGTGGATTTCATTGAGTATGCAGTGCAGTAATGTTTTTTGTCTTTGCCCATCTGTCATTGCAGCACTCTGGCCCAGAGATCAAGTGGGTAGACGGAGGGAAAACCCTGTTCAAAGTCTCTACTCACCTGGTTTCCACAGTTTACACTCAGGTAGTTATACATTTCCATCTATCTATCCATCCATCCATCCATCCATCCATTTAAAATGCCTTTAAAATGTTGACATTAGATGGAATCAGTATTAAGATAATGATGCGTTCCTTTCAGGATCAACACCTGCACAACTTCTTCCACCACTGTCAGAGCATGGAGACATCAGAACAGGCTTCAGAGGGGGAGCTCATCAAATACCTGAAGGTGTTCACAGCTGTCACAACCACATTCCCTCATGTCTCTGCTCCAAGGAAAACACAACACACCCGCTTCTACTTGTTCTATCAAACACAGCCTCTCTTAAGCAATGCATCTTTGTTTATTTGTCTTACTTCTCTCTCTCCCTCTCTCACCACCCTCTCCCTCTCCCCGTCTCTCTCACCATCTCTCTCGCTCTCTCGTTCTCTCTTCTCTCTCTCTCTCTCTCTCTCTGTCTCCTTCTCTCTCCCTCTTTCTCTCGCCCTCTCTCTCTCTCTCCAGAGTCTCCATGCCATGGAAAGTCATGTGATGGTCAACTTCCTGCCAACCATCCTCAACCAGCTGTTCCGCGTCCTGACCAGAGCCACACATGAGGACGTGGCTGTCAACGTGACCAGGCAAGACGCACGCACATGCGTGTGCACACACACACACACACACACACAGAAGCATAGACCGCATAATAAATATGGATGTAGCTACCGTGATGGTTTGTGGACTCCCATTTTGAAGGCTTGAGTTTGGCATTTTGACTGTCGCCATCTTGGTTCTTTGGAGCCAGAAGCAGCTGGCACGAGACCAGGGGTTTTCCACAGAGCCACCTGCTATTGGTCCATGATCGGCAAGCATGTGATCACTGGACAGGCGACTTCTTATTAAAGGAGAATTCTGTTTTTTTACACCCTGGACCTTATTTTCAGCTTTAAATATGATGTTTAAGTCACCCTGACAACTTTGGTTTGATTAGCATCAGCAGAAAAGATCATCAGTTTTGAACTGCAAGGAAAACGGGGTATGTGAAATTATTGTATTTATGATTGTCTTGTAAATAGCTTATTATTTGGACACACAGCGGCTCATTATGCTTATTATATCATAGAGAGAACGAGAAAAACAAAAAACAATCATGCCCCAAAACATAGTGTACTTTATCATCTACAGTATTTTAACATCATGCTGTATTGAAGAAGACTTGAAACTAGCCATTGAAACCATAAACTCATTAGGAAAGTGTTTACTAAGGTCATAAATCAAGTGAGGAGTAGGGTCATTTCCCCATTGACTTACATGCAATCAGACTTCTTTTTGCAGCCAGTGGAGTCACCCCCTGCTGGCCATTAGTAAGAATGCAGGTTTAAGGCATTTCCACTTTGGCTTCATTTTTCACGAATGGAGCTACCCTCTTGGTCACACAGAAGCATGAAATAGCTGTTTCCAAGTAGCAGAAAGCTATGTGATACAGGAATATCTTCTCTTGCATCAGGATTGAGAATTCTATATTTGCTCTGTTTTAACAAGCGGAAACTGAAGAGAATTATAATAATGATGCTTTCATCCTGTTCAGACACTCCCACCTATGGCTTCCACACTGCTTCTATATCTCAGCTGTGGCCAGTCTTTGAAGCTCTGTACTGTAGGTAGTGTTCAAATGAGCTGTCGGTGCCTTAGAATAACTGCCTAACTCTTATCACAGGATTGTTCTTTCTAGATGGTTTCAATTCCCCCTTTCTCTTTCTCTTATAATTAGTTTGGGTTATTATCTATCCATCTTTCTCTCTCTGTCTCTCTCTCTCTCTCTCTCGTTCTCTCTCTCCATCTCCTTTCATTTCTTTCTATCCAGGGTGATGGTTCATGTTGTAGCACAGTGCCATGAAGAGGGGCTGGAGCATTACCTGAGGTCTTATGTTAAGGTACAATATTATTCCACAAGAATCATACTGTAGATGATAGAATCTTTCTATATTACATTATATATATAATATTTCACTATAACCATACTCAGTATCTTACCAATTTAGCACACTTACTGTACATGCATGAACAATTTTGTATTAATAATAAGAATGATCCTAATAAGAATCATAATATTATTTAGTGGACTTTTCAAAACACCATTACAAAGGAGTAAATAAAAACAAAAATCAAGAAATATAAAAGCAATTCTTAAGCGAGGACAATTTTTTTAACTAATTCTTTAAAAATAAGTTTTACGATAAATATGTAGTAGTACATCAGTAGCACACCATGTATTTACTGCTTATGTACTACTTTACGCTTGCAATATGTGATTTCTGCTCTCCCCCCTCAGTTTGTGTTTAAGCCCGAGCCGTACACCTCCACCAATATAAAAACAGTTCACGAAGAGCTGGCTAAAGCCATGACAGCCATACTCAAGCCATCCACCGACTTCCTGACTAGCAACAAGCTGCTGAAGGTAGTACAACTGCTGCTATAGTTCCTGATCTGTATTTGATTTTGTATATGAAGATTTTCATTCTTAAAAGAAGGACTTGCGTTTTGGAAATTAATTTACACTACAACATTATCTTTCGTGTGCATTGACTCAGTGTTTGTGTTGCAGCACTCATGGTACTTCTTCGAAGCTCTGGTGAAATCAATGGCTCAACATCTGATAGAGAGTGGAAAGGTCAAGGTAGGACTTATTTTGATTTGAAGTTTCCCTCTCCTCTCCTCTGCTCTCCTCTCCCTTTCCTCTCTTCTCTTCTCTCCTCTGCTCTCCTCTCTCCTCGCTTCTCCTCTACTCTCTTCTCCTCTCCTCCTGCTCCCCTCTCCTCTCCTCTGCTCTCCTCCCGTCCCCTCTGCTCTCCTCTGCTCTCCTCCCCTCCATCTCCCCTGCTATCCTCTCCTCTGCTCTCCTCTCCTCTGCTCTCCTCCCGTCCCCTCTGCTCTCCTCTGCTCTCCGCCCCTCCATCTCCTCTGCTATCCTCTCCTCTGCTCTCCTCTCCTCTGCTCTCCTCCCGTCCCCTCTGCTCTCCTCTGCTCTCCTCCCCTCCATCTCCTCTGCTATCCTCTCCTCTGCTCTCCTCTCCTCTGCTCTCCTCCCGTCCCCTCTGCTCTCCTCTGCTCTCCTCCCCTCCATCTCCTCTGCTATCCTCTCCTCTGCTCTCCTCTCCTCTGCTCTCCTCCCGTCCCCTCTGCTCTCCTCTGCTCTCCTCTCCTCCATCTCCTCTGCTCTCCTCTCCTCTGCTCTCCTCCCCTCCATCTCCTCTGCTCTGCTCTCCTCCATCTCCTCTGCTCTCCTCTCCTCTGCTCTCCTCCCCTCTCCTCTCCTCCTCCTCTCCTCTCCTCTCCTCTCCTCTGCTCTCCTCTCCTTCAAGCTTTAATCCTTTTGCTCATTTCTCATCCAGCTCTCGAGGAACCAGCGTTTTTCAGCATCTTTCTACCATGCGGTGGAGACCTTGGTCAATATGCTGATGCCACACATCACTCAGAAATACAAGGACAACCTGGATGCGGCTCGCAATGCCAACCACAGCCTGGCTGTTTTCATCAAGGTTGGCTCTCCTCCCAGTACCTGCAATGCAGTATTGTGCTTTAATATTTGGATGAGCTTGAAAAATTGCTCTGTGGTTTGGCAAACATGAAAATGTGAAACATTGTTTTAGGACTAAACCATCTCTAGAACTGATTGAATATGATTAATAAAACAAACCAGTTCAATTCTTTAATTTCCCACAAGGATCATTTGGTTTTGCAGACTGGATTTAAAAATAAAACACCACATTTGTTATGTTAGATTTGTAATGCTGTTAGGGCATCCGGGTAGTGCAGCGGTAGATTCTCTGCCTACCAACACGAGGTAGGCAGGTTCGAACCCCCGTGTTGCCTCCAACTTGGTCGAGCGTCCATACAGGCACAATTGGCTGTGTCTGCGGGTGGGAAGCCAGATTAAGGGTATGTGTCCTTGTCGCTGCACTAGTGCCTCCTCTGGTTGGTCGGGGCACCTGTTCGGGGGGAAGGGAACTGGGAACTGTGTTCCTCCCATGAGCTACGTCCTGCCGGTGAAACTCCTCACTCTCACTCACACTCTGAAAAGAAGCAGCTGGCGACTGCACATGTATCAGAGGAAGCATGTGCTAAAAAAAATCATCACATCTGTTATGTTAGATTTGTAATGTTCTGTATCTGTCCACTCAACTACATTTATTCACTTTCACCCAGCGCTGTTTCACCTTCATGGACAGAGGCTTCATCTTCAAACAGATCAACAACTATATGAACTGCTTTGTACCCGGAGATCCCAAGGTGACCAGCTATAAAGCCATATACTGTACTTTAAACCTCTTACGTGTTACACAGCACTTCATTTGTCAGTGGCGATAGGTGGAGAAAAGGTATTCATGTTGGTCTTAATAGTTTTTTGTGTTTTCTTTTCTTCCAGACTCTGTATGAGTTTAAGTTTGAGTTCCTGCGGGTCCTATGCAACCATGAACACTATGTCCCGCTCAATCTGCCCATGCCCTTCGGAAAAGGCAGAATCCAGAGGTTCCAAGGTAAAAACTGCAGAACGTCACTTTCCATCTAAGCGGAGCACATCTCAAATTCTCTGCATCCCATTCTCTTATATCCTCTGCTTTGATGGCATCCTATCTTTAATACAATGTTAATCCTATCAATTGATTGACTGGTGCCGCTACAGATCTTCAGCTGGACTATTCTCTGACTGATGACTTCTGTCGAAACCACTTCTTGGTGGGGCTGCTGCTGAGGGAAGTGGGCGGGGCTCTCCAGGAGTTCCGAGAGATCCGCCAGATCGCCATTCAGGTGCTCAAGAGCCTGATGATCAAACATACGTTTGACGACCGGTACGCTGCTAAAGTGAGTTCCTTCAGCTCCCAGGCACCCTACTGCTCTGTTAAAGTCCTTTCTTTTTTTATCAGAGCATTATGTCAGATATGGTATACTGTACTTGGGAAGAGAAAGCTATTTGGCACATCGCAGCTCATTCCTTGGCAGCCTTGTATATGCCACAGCCCGTCAGGTATTTTCATATGGCACTGGTTTTGGATCAGCCCTCTTGAGTTTAAAAGGAATTAGGCCTGTTATATTCTTTATTGGTTGGATTTAAGTTTGACGTCTATCTGAATTTCATAGTTTTATGACTGTATGACTCATGAACACCTATGCAATTTCAGAGCCAGCAGGCCAGACTTGCCACCCTCTACCTCCCGCTGTTCGGCCTGCTCCAGGAGAATGTCTACAGGCTCAACGTCAAGGAGTCGGCCGCCCTCGGCAACCACAATGTAAGCCTGACACCTAGTGGTTGAATACTTGAATCTCTCTGAATCTCTAATAACTGTGTCATGTACTGGATTAATTTGCCAGTTTGACATGCTACATGCCAAGCACTATTAGCATCTTCACTTGAACTGGAAACCTGAATACTTTCTCACTCATAGCGTGTTGCTGCTGCTTGCTTTCTGTCAGCAGAGTACCAGGGAAGACTCTCTGATGCCAAATTCCATGGTGACTCCTCAGAAACCCGGAAGCTGCCTAGAAAACGCTCTCCACAAAGATGTGTTTGGAGCCATCTCCGGAACAGGTAAAAGCCATCTCCTCTACCTTATCACAGAGACGTTTACGTTACTTTAACCTCACTGGAGACCTTGCATGCACTTTTTGATTCAATAATTAATAATTAAGATGCCACCACTACTACTACTTCTACTACTACTACTGTTAGGTCACAAATGATGAATAAATCATTTCAAATGTAGAGCAGGTGCACCCTCCTCTTGTAGCCCTTTTGGCTATGTGCTCTGCTATCACTAAAACTAATAAATAAATAATTGTTGGGATCACATAGGAACTTTTGACTAAACCCACACACATCAAACGTGTTAATATTGCATGTACCAAATCTGCTTTGTTCCATGTATGCTTGTACTCTGCTCTCCCTTCAGAGTGGTGAGTGATTCAGTTGCTGATGATCCCCTGCGCTGACCTACAACAATGTGTGTGTTTGGTTATGCATCCCTCTGTCCCTGCAGCCTCCCCCCACACTTCCACTCCCAACATCAGCTCGGTTCACCACGCCGACTCCAGAGGCTCCCTGGTCTCCACTGACTCCGGCAACAGCCTGCTGGACAAGAGCAGCGACAAGACCAACTCCCTGGAGAAGGTAGAGGGATGGATGGATGACTGGCTGAGTGACTGCTTCATTTGTAAGGGTTAATGCATGACCAGGTGTCCAAAGGAAAACAAAAAAGACCATTAATTTATATTTTCATGTGTTTTGCTATCAAAATTAAAGTTTTTCATAAGCCATAACTCTGCTTCCCTGGTAACACCTGGGCAACTGACTAATCCCTGGAATAATAATTACCATCCCATCAGCTTCTCATGCAATGGAAACGTTGTTCACTGCTCCAGTAAATAGGGTGAACCTTGGATACGGGTTGACAACCTTTGGCTCTGCTATGAACCAGAAAGCTAACAATTTTCAAAGTCAATAACATTGCGTAGGTTGACAAACAGTATATAATTTGACAGTATGTTTAACAACAACACTAGCTAGCTATCCAGCCCTGTCCCCAAATCAAAATCAAGAATTTCACAAACAATGACATACAGTAAGTAGGCTCTGTTGGCCGCAGCCTGAAGTAACCTTAGCAAGTTGACTAGTGAATTGGATGTGTGATGCTATCAGTAAGTTGAGAGGGGCAATGTGTCCTACTTCTTGCAGCTTATCGCCATCCTGTGGTGTTCATGGGCAACTTAAGTAGCTTACTACACTCAGACGGTGTTGTAAATTGCTCATTTTAGATCCAGGCTGATACTAGTAGTCAGCACATTCATTTAGAACAGGGAACAGACAGTTCGATTGGAAGTATTTAGTAGGTGTGGTGTACATGACCAGAATTGAGTATTCACCCAGACCTTGGTACAAACAACATTAATGAATCACTCCATTAGTTAATAAAGGATGGCTTAAGATGGTTGCACTCAGAGAAAATATTGAGCGTGTGGAATATTAAAATGTATGACTGGACTTTATGCAGTTTTCTCTTATAAGGTGTTGCATCATTTCTGAGATACTGGAGGAAATGTGTATTTTTGTGTTCATTCTGTATGCATACATGTATGTGTTGTTGAGTTATGCGTACATGTATGAGTTGTTGAGTTACTCATGGTTTGTGACTGTTTGATTTCATATCTGAGTTTTTCTACACTGAAGGTTGTCAGTGTGTGAAAGAGGTGTGACCAAGTCATTGCATTGCTCGAGTCGCAAGTCAGTCTCAAACCTTTTCAAGTCATCAAAGTACAAGTCAAAGTCAAGTCCCAAGTAACCAGAATCCAAGACAAGTCTAAATATTCTCTTCATGAATCAAGTCAAGTCTCAAGCAATTAAAACTCTCTGCTGTATGAGTGATTCAAGCTTGCTCTCCAGTCTAAAAGTCATTGAGGTAGATAGTGTGATTGCACAGCACACCCAGACTTTCATCCTCAGTCTTTCCATTACCCTTGGCCACGCCTCCTCTCCTCCCTGCTCTATAGCCGAGGGAGAGGTTCACCAGGAGGCACTCGGTCAACGTGCCTCCCCTTCCCCTGGACCCCGGGGACCGAGGCGCACCTCTGAACCGCGCCGCCAAGCGGGTCACCATGGACTTCTCGCTCCTCACCGTGCCGCTGTCTGACCTGCCGCAGGACACTGGCAGTGATACCGACAAGCCAGCTGCCAGCCGGGCTGCTCCAGCTGGAGGGGGGGATGGAAATAATGAGGAAAACATCCCTCTCCAAGTATTCTGTTTGACCCCCGACCCCTCCATCCCACTCTGAACTGTACAGAGTTCAGCAAACTACCCTCTAGTATTCAGGAGAACAGTCTGCAAATATTGGCTGCTGTTTGCCTCCTACTGTAAGACAATGCAGTAAGTGCCAGAAAGTTTAGACAATCACAGGACATTTTTTTAAAGTTAATGTAGTGTCATTGCCTGTGATTGAAAGCCTCCTTGGCTCTAGAGAAGAATGATCAAGTCAGTAAACTCCACCCGTATTGTGCTCCAAGCAGTTTACAAAAATATATGCAAAGATGTTTTTTTTTTTGTTTTTTTGTACCCAGGTTGGATTCATTGGCTATGGTCACTTTGTTTGTTTGAATGGAAGCTGAGGGCGGTTTTGTTGGGTTTAAATGTGCGGTCGGGACATAAAGTACACTGTGGTTTGCAGATATCTGTACAGTACATCCAAAATCCAATTCCTCCTCTCCAGAGTGTCCCACATGAGGGAGTGTGTGCTGTGTTCTCCTGTTTTTTCTTTTCTTTTTTCTTTTTTTATACCAATGGGGAGGTTGAGCTGACCTCATCATCTATCTATCCCATTTACTGCATCAAATCCTGCAATGTAACTGTAAATGTGTTTCTTCAAAGCTGCTATAGATATAGATGTTGCAGTCTCAAAGCACAGAGCTGCTGCAACAACTGTACTTGTTTTTGTCTCTTGTGCACATTCCCCAAAGAAAGCACTCTCTCTGAAGTTTCTCTGAAGTTTTCTATTTTGCAGTGATGTTTTTGGATGTTTGGATTCTGGGGTTTTCTACTCTTCTATGCCAGCCACTTTCATCCTATTACTCTTTCATTTGTTCTCTGTCTCTCTCTCTCTCTGTCTCTCTACCTCCCATCACCAGAACCAGTGTGCATCGGCTCTGGGCAGCACTCTACTGCGCTGTGACAAACTGGACCGCGATGAGATCAAGAACCTGCTCATGTGCTTCCTCCATATCCTCAAGAGCATGTCAGAGGGTAAGACAGACTCTGCATTTAGGAGTCTATCCCCGTTTAGGAAAATACGTAAATATACAAAACAGGGGTGGCAGCTGTGGCTCAGGAGGTCCACTAATCTCTTTGGATAAAAGAGGTAGCTTGCCGCCCTCGGTGTATGAATGTATGCGTGAATGGGTGAATGTTAGCATATTGTAAAGCACTTTGGATTGAAGTGCTATATAAATGCAGTCCATTTACCAGCCCATTACCAAACTGAATTATAGTTTTAGAGCCTTGCTGAGCAATGCTAATGAAAGTCAATGGAGAACTGAAACATTACTCTCAAAATTTCAGACATGCTCTAGTAGAATCTAGTCAAACAATACAGTTAAAATAATACAGTTACATATGTGGTCTAGCCCTAGGGCAGAGCTATTCAATTTCGTGGCCCGCGAGCGCCCCCTGTGTAGCCCGCGCTGGAATTGCATTTTTTCTTTTTCTTTTACAGTGCACCTGAACGCAACATGCAAGATACCCGCTGAATAAGTGTCCAAATGTTCATGTCATTCTGGCCAATACTCCACTTCTGTTATAACATTTCATTCTGGAATATGGAATATCTTTTAATAATCTTTATGACTAAAAGGCTAAAAGTAATCTCATGTGTAAGAAATTACTGTTCTACATTGAAGTAAAAATTGACCCTCAACATGCTTTGAGAATCCCCGGCCACTTACTGATACTGAATAATGACATCACAACTGTTAATTTAAAATGAGTTATTCCTCTAAACCTGCCTTCAAATGCCCCAAATCTTTGGCGCCGGCGCTATTCGGCCCCCAGCTCTCGGCCCTCAGCTAAATGTGGCCCTTGGTGAAAAGTAATTGGGGACCCCTGCCCTAGGGGTTAGAATCTTAGAATGTGCATAGGCATAAAATAGGGCTATCCCCATTTGCTCAAGCTTACATTCATATAATACATTTTTGAAAGTGGTACTGGACTATACTAACTATAGGAGAACAGAAAAGGAGGAGAGACTAACTAGGAGGTGGAGTCCTCTCCCCTCTGATATGCTAAAGCTGTTATGTATCTGAACTGTACATTTTTTATTTTTTTTGTGTATACCCAACACGAGAGCATATGAATGTTCTCTCCTCTCTGAAGCTTGATTCTCTGATTGACAATGTGATGTATGACATGATGGTAGGCGACGTGTATTTTAATTTTTTTCTCTTCTTCTTTTTCCCCTGTGTGTTGTTTTACTTTCTTTCATGCGTTTGTTGCTGGACTTGTTTTTCTGTTGAACAAATAAAGCACAAGTGTAAAAACAACAACAATACAGTTACCGTACTTTTTCTTAATATTGCAGTCTTTTTTCTATTTTTTTTTCTCTCCTTCAGAGGCCCTGTTCACATACTGGAACAAAGCACCTCCTACAGAACTAATGGACTTTTTCACATTAATCGAGTAAGTACATAGCTGTACAGCATTTTATGAGTAGATATGTGTATGTTTGAGACCTCGGTCAAATCATAACTCAAAATAATTAGCATTTGTTTTAACCCACTTAGAGTACCAGATGGGTAGAGTTTGCCACATAAAAATAATGAATGCCAAAAGTTGATCACATTCTAAAATCCACGTAGAATATGTCTGTCTATATCTGTGTATAAAACTACTTGTTGTGTTTGTCCCACAGAGTTTGCCTTCATCAGTTCAAATACATGGGGAAGAGATTCATCGCCAGGTACACTGCATGTAGCTTTAAGTGAGATGTCATCCCATATCTCCAATTTCCAATCTCTGTAAATTAATTCTTGAACTGAAACTAACCGTGTTGATAATCTACATTGAGAAGCTGACTCACACCCACACACAGACTCACAAACAGCGGATCCGTACTGACTCTTTTAACCCTTGCTTTTGATGTTGTTCTCTTGGCTGTAACGCTGCTGGCAAGTTGTTTTGTGGTTAATGCCGTGGGCCCCGCCCCTCCTGCATGGGTAAGAGCTCTCTGTCTCCCTCACTCCCTCATTACCACGGCCCACACTTTCTCAGTGTGCCCTCAGCCATTCATTTGCCTGCTGTGTGTTTTGTCTGACTTCTTTCCGTTTTCGTTTGATCCATGCATTCCCAGTGAGGCATCATTATCTCGCCCTAAACCCTTTGCCGTGTCACCTTCAACAGTATTTGAAAAGTGCTTTAAGTTCATCACGGATGGGCGTCTGGGTACTGCTGCAGTAGATTCCCTGCCTACCAAAACGAGGGCCACAGGTTCGAGCCCCTGTGATATCTCCGGCTTGGTCGGGCGTCCATACAGGCACAATTGGCCGTGTCTGCGGGTGGGAAGCCGGATTTAAGGGTATGTGTCCTGGTCGCTGCACTAATGCCTCCTCTGGTCAGGCAGGGTGCCTGTTCAGGCGGGAGGGAACCTGGGGGAATAGTGTTATCCTCCCACGCGCTACGTCCTGCTGGTGAAACTCCTCGCTGTCAGGTGAAAAGAAGCGGCTGGCTCATATATCGGAGGAAGCATGTGCTAGCAGCTAGTCTACAACTCCCCACATCGGCAGAGGGGGTGGAGCAATGACCAGGACAGCAGAGGGAATTGGCCAAGTACAATTGGGAAGAAAACGGGAGGGAAATCTGGGGGGGGGGGGTTAAAAAACAAACACCAGGGTGTGATTTTTTTCATCAACACCCTCTCCTGTGACGATAGTTTAATTGACATAGCAGTAATTGTGTGTTTCTGTTTCTCCTTGCCCAACAGGAGCCAAGAGGGGCCGGGGCCTGTGGCTCCAGACAGGAAGTCTCTGACTCTGCCTGTGTCTCGTAACAGGGCGGGGATCCTGCATGCCCGCCTGCAGCAGCTGGGCACGCTGGAAAACGCTCACACCTTCAACAACAGTAAGCCCCTCCGTGGTTACTGATGACTTTCACATGACAAATAGCAGAATCATTTGTGCCTGTACCTGGAATGTGAGATGAACTGGATCTGGTCTTTTCAGTTATTCCAGGCATCAGAGAGGCAAATAGGGAGGATTTTAAATGCTCTTATCTTTTTCTTTTTTTTACATAATAAACAGCAGGAGATTTTTGGAGCCTGAACAGCATTTCTTAAGCCAAAGATTTTATGTGAGAGGAAAAAGAGGGGAGGAGGGGACTCCTCTTGCTGGCATGGCAAGTAAAAATCATTATGAAAAAAAAACGTTTACATTTTAAAGCCTTTGCGTCCTACATTTCTAATATTTATATATTTTTGAATGAGTGAGTTCCCTCATTTGCCAACTTTCCATTGAGTGCCAGCCACTTTTGGAGAACGGACGCTCCCAGTGCCAGAGTTTCAGAGCGTTTTCAGTGATTTCTCGAGGCCCACAGAATATTGTGTGATATTACTATGTAAACACTGAACACGCACAAAGAACGATGAGACTCTATTCTATCATCTGCAAAAAAAAGTTTATTGATCCCATTTTCCGTTCTTTAGTTATGAGCCGGAGAAGATAGCTTGATTCATCCAAAAACAGCAATTTTTTTCTAGAAGCTGAGATAATTGGCCTTTTGTGAAATTAAACATTTCAAGCACATCACTGACTCTGAAGCTAATCTTTTCTAATGTAGTCACACCTCAAAAATAATTTCCTTCAATAAAACAGTTTAGGCCAGGGAATTTTGTTTGGCAGAATAATATTTTTAGCTACAACCAGCAGCGCTGGCCCCTGCGTGCGCTGCTGGTTGCAGCTTCTTGCTGGTCTTGATTTGCTGCTGGTGGGCATCGGATATTCTGGCTTGCGTTTGTCAATCCTGTCCTGCTGCCTGGGTCTGTCTGGGTGTTGCGTGCTGCTCTGCATGCCCCCCGCCCCGCCCCGCCTCGCCTCGCCTCAACTGCACACTCCTCCTCCTGTCTGTGGTGGCTCTCTGCTGAGTTTGCTGTGCGCACAGTGAAGGGTGCGCAACATCCAGTTATTTTACAGCGTTCCGCGTGTGTTTGTCACCGGCAACGATGCTTCCAGTTGAGAATAATAACAACTCCACGGTGTGGATGTGCGGATGTGCTGTCGCAACCGACACGGAGCGGCTCAATTGTGGGAGCAGATTGGCTGCTGCAGGCACAGCTGCAGTAACGTGCTTCAGCATATCGATGCATACGGATGCGATGCGATTTCCGTTTCCATAACGACTTCTTCTTTGTTTTTTCCTTGCCTTTCTGTTATGTGGAGAGCACTGTCGCCACCTAAGGGTTCTGTAAAATAGGTTATAGACCTCCAATAGCTACAATAGTTGTACCAGAGATGTATCAGGGATTGATCCACGTCCCACCGTCAAAAAACGCAATTGACGACAATCGTCGTCTTTGGCACTCTACGTCAGTATTTGAATTGACGACAGCTGTCGTCATTGGCATTCAATGAGTTAATTGCTTACATACGGTAGTTGTTTTTCTAATGAATCCCTTAAAAGGGGAATTAGGTAATCTGGGACTTAATCACCCTCTACTGGCAGCCAGTAGGTACTGCAACAACATGGAAAGAGTATAGACCCCTTATACGACTACGTCACACTGACATCACGCAGCGTCGATGCGCATGACGGATGCAGAAAGACAGACTCTGCGCAGCCCTGGCAAGTCGTTTTCCAGTGGCTGGAAAACTAGACGAGCTAGACATGTCTTCATGTTGTGCAGTGGGATGCCAGAATCGGAAAGCTATTGTAGCAGAGTATTCGGGTCCGCCTATTCACACTTGGTTAATAAAATAATAAACGATAGAGCCAGGCTGTAACGTTATAACAAGCTTCACCTAATTCTCCCCACATATCCTGTTCTACGGCAACTCGAGGGAACATACACAGCCTCGCACACACGCAATAGAACACAACACAACACTGAACAGTCTGTTACACTATCAACAAAGCAAGGACTAAAGTTTTACCGAATCCCGTCAACTCATACTGCTTTTAATGCTAACCGTAGGCGTCTTTGGTTGCAAGCCGAAAGAGGAAATCATTAAAAATGCCCGACTTTGCAGTGCTCGCTCATTTCATATCAGGTAAGCTGTAGCTGTAGGCTGCTAGTAACAGCCACATCGCTCGGTTAGTTAACAACCAAGTAACGTTAAATAATGTCATTATTGAATTGAACTGATTGGAACGAGGACATCATTAAAAATGCCCGACTTTGTAGTGCTCATTTCATAATCAGGTAAGCTGCCTGTAGCTGTAGGCTGCTCAGCCACATCGCTCGGTTAGTTAACAACCAAGTAACGTTACATAATGTCATTATTGAGTTGTGTGCATTATCAACATAACAATATATCTTTGCAAGTTACATAATAATTATCTACGCTATGTATTGCTGGCCACTCTAGGCTTGGCCAATTCTTCTTGTCTTTTATCCATTGACAGCGCCAGTGGTATGGGTCTGTAAGACGTATCCCATTAACCAATGTTAATTGCGATGCATAACATTGCTTATCACTAGGCGATAAGCTGTGGTAATAAGCCGAGAACAGCATTTTAAAACTAAAATCTAACTGTGTGTCGCAGATGGGCACAGAGCAGTCCTGACAGCGGGGATTTTACACAGCTCTCTGTCTGTCAATGCTGGGCTCATGGCTTTTTGCCTACACGATGCGCGCGCAGCTCCAATGTTGACAGCTGTATAAGGGGTCTATTGAAACCCCAAAATTTCAGCAAAGAACACTTTTCGCATTTCTAACTTTGGAGCTTGTGTGTGTGTGTGTTTTGCAGTGTACTTAGAGCTTGTGTGTGTGTTTTGCAGTGTACTCTCATACGGACGCAGACGTGAGCAGCCAGTGTCTGCTGGAGGCCAACGTGGCGACAGAGGTCTGTCTGACTGTGCTGGACACACTCAGCATCTTCATCATGGGATTCAAGGTACAGTACAGTATCGCTCTAACAGCCCGCAATTTATTCAGTGTGGATTTGTCATGTTGTAGTCCATCTGTCTCTTTCTGTTAACTGTTGTCCATGCTCAGTAGTTTTCCTCCACAGTGACGTGTGCTTGTTGACGTCCTCAGACCCAGTTGAGTTCAGACCTAGGCCACAACCCCCTGATGAAGAAGGTTTTCCAGGTGCACCTGTGCTTCCTGCAGATCCCCCAGTCTGAGGCTGCCCTCAAACAGGTCTTCACCTCGCTCAGGACCTTCATCTACAAGGTGAAAGGATCATGAAGATGTATTCATATAGAGAGGCAAAGTGACCGCCTACTTCCTGCTTCAGCACTGTACCAGAGATTTTCATCCGCCATTTATTTTCCCATATACATTTCGTAAAATGCTTATAAAAAGAGTTTTACTGGTTCAAACCAAACGTTCAGCTAACGCTATAATCAGACCAAAACAAAAAAAAACAACATCGAAAAAATATGTTCTTCAAACTCGCATTTCTTTAACATTTTGGCCCGAGTGAAATGTTATGCGATTGCTCCTGTTTCTAAATATATCTGTACCGTTTGGTTTGAACCAATACAACTCTTTTTATAAGCATTTTACGAAATGTATATGGGAAAATAAATGACGGATGAAAATCTCTGGTACAGTGTTGAAGCAGGAAGTGACGTTCCACTTTGGCTCTCTATAATGTTCATACCATAGACTATAAAATATGGACATCATGGCGGCTCCTCAAATGTGAAGCTAAAACATCTCCATCACCCCCTTATGGCTGGCTACAGTAAAAAGTTAATGTACAGGCCACATACATTTTTCCAAAAGATGGTTTCTGTCATCTTAGGTAGTTCGTATCACGCTGATGTATGTTCAAGTGCTAATTTTTCCTGATAAGTTTGTTTTTATTAAATAGTTATTTGATGATATAAAAAGGGGTAATTGACAGCTGTGACAGCCACTCTCAAACTTCCACGGCTGAGGGGGCTCAACCCGACTCTACTGCGTAGACTTCGGTTGCAAATGATGCCACACAAGTAAGATGGCAGTTCACGGAAATTAGATATTTTGGCTTCATTTCTCATAGTTGTAGGAAGCGGGAATGGTCATTCATACATTATACTGTACAGTCAATGGTTCATACTGTACATACCTTGTCTTCTTAGCTTTTACGTGATTACCTCTTCTCTTCTGTCTTGTTTTGCCCCATGCACTCTCTATTTCCCATGTCCTGATCATGGTTCCCTGACACTTCATTTCCCTCTGTCATCCACCTCCTCACCCTGTCTCTGTCCATGTTTCCTCCAGTTCCCGTGTACGTTCTTTGATGGCCGTGCAGACATGTGTGCCTCCCTGTGCTATGAAATCCTCAAGTGCTGTAACTCCAAGCTGAGCTCCATCCGCAGTGACGCAGCCCACCTTCTCTACTTCCTTATGAAGAGCAACTTCGACTACACAGGCCGCAAGTCTTTCGTACGAACACACCTGCAGGTATGTGCGTTGTGTGTGTGTGTGTGTGTGTGTGTGTGTGTGTGTGTCTGTCAGTCTAAAGATGTGTACACATTTTTTTCCTCTGTTTGCATGTATTGTGTGTCGATGTAGACTCATTTCTCAGTCTCCACGTCACTAGAGACTGAGAACTTTCTCCCAGCTCTTGTTGTTAAAACTGGGTGGAGACAATTTGAGAGTAAAAAAATGCATTGCAGAACCAATCCAGACTCTTTAGCGTAGCCCTTTATGCAGAAGGGGCGGTGACATGGAGAAGTCGTGTGCTTGTAAATGGGGGAAAAAAAACTCTTCTTGTTACAAAGTGATTCGTTGTACCTCCAGTTTGTTTTTCTACGGAGGACAATGGGGGGGGAGAGCATTGTTTCCGGTAACTTGACAAAGGGGTGTAGGTTTGTTGGCGGTCGTTCTCACCGCCACTCCAACTACTACTTTCGACAAGAAGTTCCCAGACGAATGGTAGGCGGAGATCTCCAAAATTGTCTGGGAGCCGTGACTAGTGCTCATGTGTCTGTGGTTGTGTTTGTCTGTGTATGTAACCATGCCCTTGTGTATTGTAAGTTGTAGATTAGTGCAGCGTTGATTGTATGTGTCCCTCTTCTCCACCCGTCCAGGTGGTAATTGCCGTCAGTCAGCTGATCGCTGATGTCATCGGCATCGGAGGAACCCGTTTCCAGCAGTCCCTCTCCATCATCAACAACTGTGCCAACAGCGACAAGAACATCAAGGTGAGAGGAGGGCGCCACCTTGCAGTGAGAGCAAATACCAGGGGTCCCACAGGTCCTGGACATTCTTGAAAGATTTTGAAACTTAAATTAATAGAATAGAATTGCCCTTGGATTTGAGGTGATGGGGGCTTTTAAATGCCCCCATAAAATAAAGAGTTTAATACTTAATGTATTTTAACATTATTCTTGCAAAGCGTGACTCGAAAGTGGCCAGTACAACCCCCGCCCCTCCTACTAGTGTTATTTACCTCAGTGACAGGCAGCACAAGCTAGCTGGCCAGCTAGTTCACTCATGTTTTTGCCAAGTACATTAATAACATGCCAGGCAATCAACAGTGTTGTTGAAATATATTTCACAGGGGCAAAAATAGCCCTTGTTTAAAACAGTGAAATTCCTACCCTGATACACACACACACACACACACACACACACACACACACACACACACACACACACACACACACACACACACACACACACACACTTGAGAAGTGTTCACACATTCAAGCCTCTCTCTTTATAATTGTTGTCTGTGCTGCTTCTGTAAACCCTGCTAGTTCCCATTATGGAAATTCTCAATGTTGTAAACCTTGATCCATGTCTCAAACTTATGCCATGTTGACTCCTTGAATTTGAGGGAATTGGGCCTGGAAAGTCCTTGAAAAGTCCTTGAAATTGATATTTAAGAAGGTGTGGGAATCCTGAAATACACTTGATCAAGTCGTTGACTTTCCCAGTTTTGCTACTTTCTATCACTGATAGTGATTCAACTTAGACCCTGTTCCTCAGTAACTAAAAACCTAGATGAATCCTACATCCTACATCCTACGAGTTTTCTGATTTCATGACCTCAATTATTAAATACAATAGATTACTGGTACTCGGTGATTTCAACCTGCACATAAATGATATCTCAAATAATGTAGCATGTGAATTCAATTGTATAATGGAATCCCTCAACCTGAAGCAACACGTTTCTGGTGCCACGCACACTGGCGGTCACACATTAGACCTGGTTTTCTCACTTGGCCTGGACATCACAAATATTCACTGTGAAGACTTTTTGATCAGTGACCATCTTAGCATCCTCTTTAACCTCTCTATCCCCTCTGACCCCCCCCTGCCCCAAAAGTCTGGTCCGTTCCCGTATAATTGCTCAGGCTTCGGCAGACCAGTTCTCTGTTCTTTTTAATTTTGCTCTTCCCAGTGACCCTAGCGTGGACACTCTATTGCTGTCTTTTAATGATTACTGCCTCTTCATCTTAGACCAAGTGGCCCCTGTTAAAGCCAGAGTAAAACCCATCTGCAACGCCACCCCGTGGATGACGGAAGACATCCGCTGTCTAAAACGCAGGTGTCGCCTAGCTGAGCGGCTGTGGAAAACCACTTTGCTAGAAGTACATCGTCTCGATCTTAAAGAACTCTTAGTATCTTTTAATGCTTTGGTAAAGGACTCCCGGTCTGCATATTTTGCAAACCTGATTTCCTCCTCTAACAATAACCCCAAATTTATCTTTGACACTATTAATAACCTGGTTGCTCCCCCTCCCTCTGCCCCCCATGTTCCTCGGTTGCCGAATGCAACAAGTTCCTGGCCTTCTTCGTTGATAAGGTTAAGGACATAAGGTCTAGCATTCTCCCTAGCCCCTGCAGTCCGTCTACCAGCACTTTTAGTCGTCCCTCAATTTTAAACTCCTTTAATCCCATTAGTTTGGCTGATCTGTTCAAACTGATCAGCAAACTAAAACCGTCATCAAGTCCTCTGGATGTCATTCCTTCATCATTATTGTTTTAAATTCTACCAATTATTGGTCCTGTTTTACAAACCTATGTAAACTCGTCACTGTCGTCAGGTTACGCCCCGTCCTACGGCAAGCACGCGTCCATCCAGCCGATCTTAAAAAAGCCAAACCTTGACCCCTCTGTGCCTAAAAACTATAGACCCATTTCAAAACTCCCTTTTTTATGTAAGATTTTAGAAAAAGTAGTCGCCCAGCAACTCACTGAGGTGCTGGTGATGCACAACATCTACAACAAATTTCAATCTGGATTTCGGCCGGGGCACTCCACTGAGACCGCCCTGCTGAGGGTAACAAATGAGCTGCTTATGTCCACCGATGCTGGAGAGTACCAGATTTTAGTTCTCCTAGATCTCAGTGCCGCCTTCGACACTGTGGACCACCTTATCCTGATCGATAGGCTTCGTGACTGGGTGGGCATTTCAGGCACTGCCTTAGACTGGTTTAGGTCTTTTTTATCAGGTCGCAGCTTTAGTGTACATATCAATAATTTTGTTTCCTCTTCTGCTCCGCTGTTCTGTGGGGTCCCACAGGGATCGATCCTGGGGCCTCTCCTATTTGGAACGTATATGCTTCCACTGGGAAGACTAATCCACAGTTTTGATATCTCATATCATTTCTATGCCGATGATATCCAGCTCCGCTTCTCTTTCAAACCAAACGAGTTAGATCAGATTTCCAGACTTCTAGACTGTATTAGTGCGATGAATGCATGGATGGCTGAAAATTTCCTGCAGCTAAATAAGGACAAGACCGAGGTGCTCATTATCGCTCCGGATAGTGTCACATCCACGATAAAAAATAGGATTGGCCCTCTCTCCTCTGCCGTCCGCCCTAGCCTACGTAACTTAGGGGTCTTTTTTGACCACTCTCTTTCACTAGACGTCCATATAAAACAGCTCTCTAAAAAATGCTTTTTCCACCTACGGAATATTGGTAAACTTAGATCCACACGCTCTTTTCCTGAGATGGAAATGTTGATTCACGCCTTTATATCGTCACGATTAGATTACTGCAATGCTCTTTTCCCACTGCTCAGTAAATCCGCTCTACGGCGCGTGCAGGCCATTCAAAATGCTGCCGCGCGCTTGCTCACCAGGTCAAACAGGACCACTTCACTTCACTTCACTGGTTACCTGTTGCCTATAGATTCCAGTTCAAAATCATCACCCTCACCTACAAAGCACTACACTCTCAGGCACCTGATTACATCTCGGACCTACTTCACCCCCTTACTTCTGCTCGTTCCCTCAGATCCAATGATCTAAACCTGCTTCAGGTTCCTCGGACACGCCTCAAGACCCGTGGCGACCGAGCCTTTGAGGCCATGGCCCCTAAACTGTGGAACAGCCTGCCTCCGCCCCTTAGATCAGCTGTTTCTGTGGAGTCCTTCAAACGTCTCCTAAAGACTCACCTTTTTAGAGAAGCTTTCAGTGACTGATGCCGGTCTTGCCCTGTATCCCTGTTTTGTTGATGTTTTATTGAATGATGTATCTTTAACAACGTGGTCCGTTTGTATTGTGTAGTTTTGCTCTACCCATTGTTTACTGTCCTGAACACTATGTTCAGTGACCTCTATCTTTATTCTCGATTTTAATATTGTATTCTATTCTCTGTATTTTCTTTTGCTTTGTAAAGCACTTTGTGATTTCGGTCTGTGAAAGGTGCTCTATAAATAAAGTTATTATTATTATTATTATTATTACATTAATACAATTATGACTGTCACCATTTCCTCCTGTGTCTTCGCAGCACACAGCATTTCCCTCGGATGTGAAAGACCTGATGAAGCGCATCAGGACGGTGCTGATGGCCACGGAGCAGATGAAGGAGCACGAGAACGACCCGGAGATGCTGGTGGACCTGCAGTACAGCCTGGCCAAGTCCTACACCAGCACCCCCGAGCTCCGCAAGACCTGGCTGGACAGCATGGCGCGCATCCACCACAAGAACGGAGATCTGTCAGAGGTGAGCAGCAAGAATGAGGTCAACAGTTTAACTTTCAGAATACAGTGTGAAAACTGCTACTGAACAGTCAACTATAAAGAATCCAGTCCAGGGCATTCGGGTAGTGCAGCACTAGATTCCCTGCCTACCAACAGGGGGGTGCAGGTTTGGCTTGGTCGGGCATCCATACAGGGACAATGGTCGTGTCTGTGCTGTGGGTGGGAAGCTGGATTAAGTGTCCTGGTCGCTGCACTAGTGCCTCCTCTGGTCCGTTGGGGTACCTGTTTGTGGGGGAGGGGAACTGGGGGGTATAGCGTGATCTTCCCATGCACTACGTCCTGCCGGTGAAACCCCTCGCTGTCAGGTGAAGAGAAGCAGCTAGCAAAGCATGTGCCAGTTTACAACTCTCCCCAGATCATCAGAGGGGGGGTGGAGCAACGACCATGGCACCAGGGGGAATTGGCCAAGTACAATTGGGGAGAAAAAGAGGGCGGGGGTTATTGTTTCAAAGGCAGCGGCGCAGGCATTTGAGCTCGGCAGATTCGACACGTACAGCAGCAGAGGCATACACATTCAACACGGGGGGCCTGGAAAGGAAATCCAAATATGGTCGCAGACTCGCAGCCGCAGTCAGAGCGAGTCGGAGACTCGGAGCCAATTGCAGAGCTTGCAGAGAGCAGAATGGGATTTCCATCCGGCACCGACTGAAATGGTCGGCACCAATGGGAGAGCTAAGTCCACCATGCTGCTTCAACCGTGTGCCGCAGTTTGATTGACAAACACAGCCCCGTGATGATGCGTTATTAGGGAACCCACCACGGTTTCGGCAAAACCACGCCCTGTGCCCGCCTACTCAGCAGTCAAGCACTGGGATTGGCCAGGAACGGGTCTTTTGTTCCTCTTTGACAGCTCTTGCCTCTTGACAGCTCGACATTGAAATAAATTATGGTCACGTACGTTCCTATGTAATATATTAACGCTAATGAAAACGTAACACACACGCTTTTAACACTAATAGCTTTTTAAACACATCTTTATTTTAAAACATGATTGTAGAATTCAGGGGCTTTAGCCAAAACTTCAACAATAGAGCAGTCGAGCAGACCTATTTTAACTTGCTCTAAAATGAAAAATATAAAATGAAAAATACAATACAGTACATAGTTTTAATTTTGGCACAGCTATTAATTTCCCCCCAGTCCAGTTAGTCAGAGGCAGCTGTTTGTTCCAGTCCAGTCCCAACAAAAACACTGCAATCTACAAACCCCCCCCCCCCCCCCCCCCCCCGTAAAAACCTTCAGAATATAGGCTAGTTAGGAATCAAACTGAAAAGTTTGGTGTATAAATATAAACATGCAACTGTTGGGATCAGGTGAATATAAAATATCAATATTAAAATAATAGACTACTACAGTATTTATTAGGCTATACAGGCTACTATTCAGAGCAGACCTTCAAAACGGGAAACCCAGAAATATTACTCTTGGGGTTGATGCATGCAAACGGCACATTTTTCTCACGGGGCATGGAGTCAGAATTAATGAGGAGAAAGATCATATTGCCTCAAATATCAGATTAAGAAGAGATGAAAAAGTTGTGCTATAAGAACAATCTAAATGTGTTAGTTTTGCTAAGAAGTCTTGATGGAGCAAACATTTGTTAAAACATTGTTAATTTACCGTTTTTCTTTTTCATTTGAAACCATGTTGGCAGTGCACAGCGGAGCTTTTCATGCAGGCTGAGGCCGTCAGTGTCAACTTGTCAAGGAGGCGCAGCTGGAGCCTCGTCCCATTGGCTCACATGAGCATGGTCGCCTGGCCGATCCCAGCGCTTGACTGCTGCGTAGGCGGGCACAGGGCGTGGTTTTGCCGGAACTGCGGTGGGTTCCATAATAACGCCGTGATGACAGCCTTCATGCTTTCTTCACAGCCATTGGATAAAAACCAGATTTGAGAAAAGTATCTGTCTTGCAGTGGTTTGACTTTGGAAAACTAGAGCCAATCAAAATGCGGGACATCATCTCAATATGTGGGATGTGGGACAAAGGATAAAACAAACCTCTGCAGTCCCATCCAAAGCAGGGCACCTGGTCACCCTAACCTAAACAGTGAGGCAATGTCTTTCAGATAGCCCGTTTTTAAAGGTGCATTTCACTTTAGTAAGCATTGTCATGCTAACCATCTGAATTGTCTACTTTATCTGCAGGCAGCCATGTGCTATGTGCATGTCGCTGCTCTGGTGGCTGAGTACCTGTGGAGAAAAGGTGAGTTTGAGGATATAGGGGTGTCTGTGTGTGTGTGTGTGTGTGTGTGTGTGTGTGTGTGTGTGTGTGTGTGTGTGTGTGTGTGTGTGTGTGTGTGTGTGTGTGTGTGTGTGTGTGTGTGTGTGCGCGTGGTGTGCGTGTGTGCGTGCATGTTCTATGCTGCCTCTACAAAAATAGCTACACTGGACATTTGACCTCTGTTCCAACACATTTTATGATCCTCATTAACAGACATCATATAATGAGTTACTGGGAAAGGTTTACACAGTTGACATAAAATGAGCTCAGAATGATGGTTTAATGAACTAAAGGAAGACTGATTTGACTGATTTGTGGTGCATGGATGCAATAAAATAAGATATGTGAGCATTATTGATCCTAGATCTTATGAAAGTATAGATTTTTTCCTTACAATTTGATGATTTATTTTATTCTCTTGTAACGCACAATCTGAAATAATATTTCAGATTGTGCCAAAAGCCAGGACATATTATGTCGTGGCTTTTGTGCTCAGTTCATTGAGGATAATTAAGTGAGAACATCCAACATTTTGCTGTGGCAAAGGCCCTATCTCTTCTCTCTCTCTCTCTCTCTCTCTCTCTCTCTCTCTCTCTCTCTCTCTCTCTCTCTCTCTCTCACACACACACACACACACAAACACACACACACACACACACACACACACACACACGCACGCACGCACACACACACACACACACACATAATTCCACCTAAGCTCTTGTCCCAGGGTCATTTGTTCATTTCAATGTTGAAAACACACTGCATTCTGTAGATAAGATGCCGTGTTATTTCTTCACATATTAATAACGCAGGGCAGAATGTGGAGGATATGTGACAGACAGGCTTTTATGATGTTAGTCTCAGTCAATAGTTCAGCACTTCATTGTCAGGATAGAGTGTTACGAGTGGGTAGAGCTCCCTCTGTAAAGCCTATGAGATAACACAGGGCATAGGCATCTTACCTGACTGTGTAGCCCTTACTGTTCTAAGTGTTGGTGGGTGTGCTATTGGTAGGCATCACATGTTGAAGTTGAGGTGTTTAATATACAATATAATCAATTATGTTCCTCCCAATCTCTAAGAGCAATGGGAATTAAAACAGATCCCAACAGCCTCAAACACAGTGTTGTTCTCCAAGCACAGCATCATCCTTCTTGTTACTGTAGAAGAACTCTTACTATTTATTCTAATAAGAGTGGTGCTAGCTGTTTTTAATGCATCATCAAGTACTAAATATTCAATGTAGGGGTGATCTGCAAAAAGCAGCAGATAAAACCTGTACTGAGGGTTTTTACCCAAAGACCCTCAACCTGATCATGCCGGGTCTGTGTCCCTCTGCTTGCGTATCTTAGGTATGTTCAGGCAGGGCTGCTCGGCTTTCCGTGTCATCACTCCAAACATCGACGAGGAGGCGGCCATGATGGAGGATGTAGGAATGCAGGACGTTCACTTCAGTGAGGTATGGCCTTCTATTCTATTCTATAGGACAAATCAGTGTGACATCATGACAACAAAGAACTTACTTTCAGGTGGATAACGCGTCGGTGGTGCTGCAGCAGAAACTACCTGTAGTGTGAAATAATGCTGAAAAGCTGTGTCAAACAATGTTAATATCTCAAAAACTATACATCGCATCACTTATATTTTGACATTGTGAGTGAGAGCAGAAGTAGCTGAAGGGTTTGATGTATGATATATGTTTGTAATGTTAAAGTTGTGTGGACTTTCACAGTTGTAAAATGTGTGAATTTAGTAAAAGGTGCAGCCTGGAAAGTCAGCATCAGAGGGAATTGTGACATCACGCACCCAAGGCTGGCTCCATAGGATCACATTATAAAGGTTGAAAAAAGTATAAAACTTAAACTGCGATTTCTCAAAAAGTACAAAAGATATCAAATGGCTGAATTAAAGTAATACAAAATACTAAAAGTTTGAATGAAATTTCTATGATGGAGTAGTTAGAGGTCAAAGAGGGCGTGGTTTGACCATGAACCGCTGCTTAAAACAAATGACAGGTGTGAGTTATCCACCGGGAGTACTGTATAGCTAGTCTCGCTGGCCAGCCTCCTCTCCCTTCTGTCTGAGGAGTCTGGCACCGCAGGTCTCCATAGTGGGATTGCGGTGGGTGGCGCTTAGTGGCAGTGCCCTTGGAAAATAGTTTCCAACAATCCAATTTGCCATTTTCAGCATGTAGCAACGAGCTAGCGTGTAGGTTTCTGCCGTTAGCTTGCTAGCTATTTAGCGTTGTTGTTTTCACTGAGGCGGCAGGGCACTATTTACAGTGACACACAGGGAGGAGGGAGCGGAAGCCGCTCTGATTGAAATGGTCGGAGCCAATGACAGAGTTTGTAATAAGCCGGGAGCGGACATCCGGCTGCCACTGAAACAGTCGCTCCAGTGGGAGAACAGAGTAGAGCAGGGGAGGGTTTATCCCAGTTATGGAGACCTGCAGCACCAGACTCCTTGAACGGAAGGGAGAGGAGGCTGGCCAGCGAGACTACTGTATAGGCAATCTGTTTGTTTACAAACATTCTCATTCGTTCTATTCTATTCTATCTGTTAACCCATCTGCATTGAACAAGGATGGCGTTTTGATTTCCTCATTGCGCAACACATAATGACTGTCAAGGACATCTCTTACTGTATCTCTGTAATGAGTATCAATTGCTCTTTACAGTAAAACATATTGCATATAGGCTGCTGTAGACTTTGGCATGGGGCACATCTGTTGTTTCTTTAGAAAAATGACTGAGCCGGCAGCAGGGACAGGATTCATGACACTTCAGCGGGTGCAGGTGTTGGCCAACACAGAGGCTTGATCTCAGGTACTCTTTCAAGATTTCAGCCATCAAAGATAAATAACCCCGTGAAAGTGAAAGTGATCAACACACAGCTTTTATCAGTTGGTCAACAGATCTGTATGGAGTGAGATATGCTTTTACCCTCCATCTGTTCTGAACACTTCTCATTTTTATGAGGGTCATTCCCCTGTAAAAGGGAGGAACATGACCAGGTCCATTTCCTCCCCCATCTGCTGTCTCTGCTGGAAGCCATGTTTACAGCTCAACGTTACTAAAGCAAGTGAAATGTCCCTCTGCTGTCTCTGCTGGAAGCCATATTTACAGCTCAACGTTACTAAAGCAAGTGAAATGTCCCTCTGCTGTCTATGCTGAAAGCCATATTTCCAGCTCAATGTTACTAAAGCAAGTGAAATGTCCCTCTGCTGTCTCTGCTGGAAGCCATATTTACAGCTCAATGTTACTAAAGCAAGTGAAATGTCCCTCTCTGCTGTCTCTGCTGGAAGCCATATTTACAGCTCAACGTTACTAAAGCAAGTGAAATGTCCCTCTGCTGTCTCTGCTGGAAGCCATGTTTACAGCTCAACGTTACTAAAGCAAGTGAAATGTCCCTCTGCTGTCTCTGCTGGAAGCCATATTTACAGCTCAACGTTACTAAAGCAAGTGAAATGTCCCTCTCTGCTGTCTCTGCTGGAAGCCATATTTACAGCTCAACGTTACTAAAGCAAGTGAAATGTCCCTCTCTGCTGTCTCTGCTGGAAGCCATATTTACAGCTCAATGTTACTAAAGCAAGTGAAACATCTGCTGTCTCTGCCGGAAGCCATATTTACAGCTCAATGTTACTAAAGCAAGTGAAATGAAATGTCCCTCTTTTGGTCCGTTCAGTTCTCTAAAAAAGCCAGACGCAACAAGCCTATAGTTGGCCATCTGCAATGTCTGGGCCGTCGGTGAGCGTCTGTCACACGGTCTTTGCGCTGTGTTTTACACTGTTGGCTCTAGTCAGCCTTGTTGGCTCACTCTGATTGGCTGGTCAGTTGGTTAAGTGAATCACTGCACAGGAAGAGAGGGCACACACAAAACATTCTTCTCAATTTTCAACTTCATCTCATCTGATCATTCCAATACACCAATATTTACACAATGACGTGGCCTTCTGGAAAGCCCCTTGAGCCTGTCGCTGTATGATGTCATTCATTCAGTGCGGTTTCTCCTTATTTTTCACCTCCGCCTCTTTCTATATTCTTCCACAAGCAAAAGACCAGGCAAAGGCTGACAACATCAGCGCCATTTGCAGCTTTTTATCAGACATATTCTTGATTAAAAGTACCGGTAGCTGCAGTATATTATGAAACTGTTTCAGTGGTGAGAGAGAGTGGTGTGAAAATGATAGGCAAACGCTGCTTTGTTTCATGTATCTGGTTTGTATATCTGCAGTCCCTATGGTCTCACGCAGGTGCAGAACGTACGTGCTAGTTGACCATCGGCTGTAGTCTTTGTGGTGTGTTCCCCAACACACGACGTGAGGCAACAACAGTCGGCCTTCATTGCCGCTAGCCCTTTAAAGTTGAGTTGGTGTGTTCAAGCCTTAAGTTGAGGCTGCAAAGGAGAGAGGAGGGGAAAGTTTAATGAGCTTTGTGTGTGTGTGTGTGTGTGTGTGTGTGTGTGTGTATGTACATGCGTGTGTGTTCAGGAGGTGCTGATGGAGCTGCTGGAGGAGTGTGCCGATGGCCTGTGGAAGGCGGAGCGCTATGAGCTCATCGCTGATGTCTACCGCCTCATCATTCCCATCTACGAGCAGCGCAGGGACTTTGAGGTAAAAACTGTGGACTGGAAATGGGTCATGGGATGATTTATGAGGTCCAAAGGTAGAAGGGAGACACGCACATCCCAGCCTAGTAGGGCAGCTGCAGAACTTACAGTGATGAATGCAAATAAAATGGTAAACAGTTCACACACTGCAAAGGGCTCCAGTTAGGTTGTTTATTGCAACACCGTGTAGTAATGTTTCAGGCAGCACCCTGTCTGAAGAAGGGCAGGGTGCTGCCCGAAACGTTACTACACGGTGCTGCAATAAAAAACCTAACTGGAGCCCTTTGCAGTGTGTGAACTTTTTACCATTTTATATGATTTATGAGGTGCCTCTACATGACAAGAGCAGTGTTATCATTATAGCAGCCTGCCAGGAAAAATTGGCGTGTTTCCCGGATTGACAAAGTTATAAGAATCACTCCAAAAGATTATTCAGTACATGATATCTGTCTAACATATCGCTTTTGTTGGATGAAATCCAAAATGTCAGGTGTCCGGGTAGGGCTGTAGTAGATTCCCTGTCTACCAACATGAGGGTTGCAGGTTCGAGCCCCCATGTTACCTCCAGCTTGGTCGGGCGTCCATAGTCCATACAGGCACAATTGGCCATGTCTGCGGGTGGGAAGCTGGATTAAGGGTGTGTTGAGGAGAGAAAACATGGGGAGAAATCAGAAAAAACCTAAACGAAAGAAAACCAAGATGTCAACTTTTCAGGACCTAAGAAAAGCAGCTTTTAGCTCCTCCACCATGCATTTATGAGTTTTTGAGATTTTGAAAAGGTTTCATGAACCAAAGGGTTAGAGACATTTCTCAACCCATAGAGCAGCTTGTAATCCTTCATCTGTTAGTTCAGTCACTAACAGTACTGTATTTTTCATAGAAAATATGAAGGCATCTGATCAACTAGGGAGCCAGAAAAGTGTGATCGCATTCAAATAAACTGACCATTAATTTGATCTATCCATCATCGCCACAAATACACCATAAAACTGTACAGAATCTGTACTCGTTCTTGTCCTATAACTTTGTTATATGAGTTTAATGGTGCTTACTATGATGAATTTACATTATATTATGGTTCATGCCAGTCTAAAAAGTGGGTAACGTGGGTATAGGTGAGTTTTCCCTATCTCGGTGTGATTCAAAACACTTCTTAGCTCTTCTAATCTGTTGTATTTTTGTTTTGTTGTGTACCAGAAACTGACCCATCTGTATGATACGCTGCACCGTGCCTACACTAAAGTGATGGAGGTCATGCATTCTGGAAAGAGACTGCTGGGCACATACTTCAGAGTGGCCTTCTTTGGGCAGGTAAGGTGACAAGTGATGTCCACTCCTCCCACTGTGACACCAGTGCAACACAAGACCTTATGATTATGTCCTCATTAATGCAGTAGATGTAACTAACTGTTTTTGCACAACATGAATGCTAATTCAATCCATAACTTTGATAAACGCATGATTATCATCTTAATTCAACTTACCTCTCTCACATACATACATGCATACATTAAAACTCTATTATTTTTAATATTCATTTCTCTGCTTCTCTCTTCCCCCTCCAAGGCTGCGGTAAGTCTGTGCAGGTTCTAGCTGTGTGTGTGTGTGTGTGTGTGTGTGTGTGTGTGTGTGTGTGTGTGTGTGTGTGTGCGCGCACGTGCGTGCGTGCGTGCGTTGCTCTGATATGCTCTTCCATTTTGCACTACATTTTGCACTACTTTGATATAAAGCTAGAATTGACCTTTCCTAAGTCCCATCCCTTTTTGCTCTGTGCTCCAATAACAGTTGAGCAAGCTTATAGCAGCCTATGGAGCCAGCCTAGAGTGCGTGATGTCACAATTCACTCTAGCAGACTTTCCAGGCTGCACTTTTTACTAAATTCATTCATTCATATTTTAAAACTGGGACAGTTCACACAACTTTATCACTACATACAAACCCAGTCAAACCCTACAGCTACTTGTGCTCTCACTCACAATGTCAAAATATATTGAGTGATATGATGTATAGTTTTTGAGATATTAACGTTTGTTTGACACTCTTGTTTGACTGTCAGCTGTAGGCTAAAAGTTTGACCTACCTAGCAACAGTAACTATGGAGGGGGCGGGACTTAGGATCTGTACATTTTCTGGTGTCTTTAATTTTGCTTCAAAAGCTGCTCCCATAATTCCAGTCTTGGGGTAGCATGTTTAAAACATCCTGATCACGTGACCTCACATTCTGTTGCACTGCATGGATCAGTCTGGACTTCCAACCGCCCACATCCATTTCAGTGGGCGGGAGTACTTGCCTTGACAAATTCCTTTAGCCAATCAGCATCGCCAAATCCAATCCAAGTCCACTCGGAAAAACGACGAAAACGTATTTTCTGTCGATAAACTTGGCTAGTGCATACTCTTGTTCTTGTTTAATTAAGTTATTGAGTCTATTTCTGCAACAACTGCACTTGTGGCTGTTTACTCAACGTTACTCTCATTGCTAAGTTCGGTAGATGCCAGCCCTGATTGGTCGATACGTGAAGCGAAAACAGAGTGTGAGGTCCCAACCAATCAATGGCTTGATGATTAGTTGAACTATGTACAGCAGGTGGGGAGAATTTGGCCCCAAAGATAGCAGAATAAAAGTAGTTTTCCTCTGCATACTTTTGAGTGAAACACAACAATCTGCAGTCTGGGCCAGTTGTATTTTATTTATGCATCTTTTCTTTTTTTTTCCTTCTTTAAAAAAAATATATATAACCAATTAAGCGATGCTGACCTGGCCAAGAAGGCAGCAAAATAAATGTTTTTTAAGTATACTTGATACTTTTCACCCTCTTTGCTGCATTGTTTTTTTGTTTTGTTGTTGCTACATTTAGACTATGATTATAGTTTATTCAACGGCATATCCCTCAGTTATTCTTTTCCTTTTGATTGGTTTCCTTTTCAGGAGCTTTTGCTGTAAGTGCCTCACTCAAATCTCTCCCACAGTATGTGTTCTCTTTGACAAATGATGGATCATAATTACCAGATAATATGTCATTTGTCCACATGCTGAGGCTGCACATACTGTGTAAGAAATTTGCAATTGCATTTGTGTGTCTATAGAGATTATCTATAGGAATTATCGGTTAAACCTCGAAAAAGAATTCCCTTTGAACTCTATGGGGTTTGGCTTTTAAATACATTGTGACAAAATGAACGATGTAGCAGGTGTAGAGCGTCTTTTTCAAGGTCTGCCTTCTGTGTCTACTCTGAGTTTTAAAATGGCTACAGACTAAAACGCAGTTTAGAATGAAAGAGTGAATAGTTATTTATCTGCTCTCCTCTGCAGGGCTTCTTTGAGGATGAAGATGGGAAGGAGTACATCTACAAAGAGCCAAAGTTCACTCCGCTGTCTGAGATCTCCCAGAGGCTCCTGAAGCTCTACTCCGACAAGTTTGGTCAGGAGAACGTCAAGATGATTCAGGACTCTGGCAGGGTGGGGGTCCTGTGTGTGTGTGTGTGTGTGTGTGTGTGTGTGTGTGTGTGTGTGTGTGTGTGTGTGTGTGTGTGTGTGTGTGTGTGTGTGTGTGTGTGTGTGTGTGTGTGTGTGTGTGTGTGTGTGTGTGTGTGTGTGTGTGTGTGTGTGTGTGTGTGTGTGTGTGTGTGTGTGTGTGTCTAAAGTTAAGTTGCGAGGTATTCACATGGTTTTCAACGATATCTTGATACTGTCAATGTTCTGGTCAAAGCAAATGCATCTTCGTCTCCTCTGCACCCACAGGTGAACCCAAAGGACCTGGACTCGAAGTATGCCTACATCCAGGTGACCCACGTCACGCCCTACCTGGAGGACAAGGAGCTGGAGGACCGGAAGACCGACTTTGAGAAGAGCCACAACATTCGGCGCTTCGTGTTTGAGATGCCCTTCACCGTGTCGGGCAAGAAGCAGGGGGGTGTCGAGGAGCAGTGCAAAAGGAGAACTGTTCTCACCAGTAGGTCTCACAGCACCGGCAGTGATTTGATATGAGAGCAGTTTAGACTCCTTCTCAACGAGAGGTTTTATAGTTGATACCCCCTGCATAAAGGAGCTGGTACCCTGCCTGAAGCAATTTCACTCATAGAGGGAGGAGAGGGGAAAAGTAATGCAGACATACAGTAGACTTGAACACAGCCACAGGAGATGAATAACAGCCATTTTCAAGCCAAGTGTGGACACATGGTCAACCCCATGTGACGCAGGTGTTTATCAGTGAACCCACTCAAGTCTAATCAGTCTTCTGATTGCAATATCAGGAAACACAGAACCAAAATATGTTCTTGTCAGGAAAATCCTCCTGGCAGCGGTGTGTTTTTGTTGATGCCTTCCGTAGGAGCCTCTCATAATGTTAGGCAGCTGAAGGGTTAATCAGCTGAGCCTTAACAAGGCGGGTTTATTACCGTCTCGTCCACCTCATCCCAAAGTTCAGCCGTTATCTGGCCTTAATAATCACGCTGACTGATAATGACTTGGCTATTTGATAAATATGCCTGTAACCATGAAAAACAATATTCTCAACATTACCATGGGAATATTCACAACATTACCATGGAACTAGAACTCACATAGACCACAAAACCAGCAGTGAACAGGAAAAGATGTTTACATGCCTCAGTATGCAAGCTAAGACCACCATATTCCTGCTATCATATTAGCATTATTAGATGTGCGTTTATCTGACTTATCGTGGACAAGCTATAGTGTTTGTAAGCACTAGTTCTTCAATGATTGACTATCCGGAATAAGAGAATACAGTTTCCTTCATAGCATACTGAATACTAATGTGCATCACTAATTATTCCATTGCGCGATTGTCTGTTTTTCCACATCTGTATAATGTTTTCCCCCAAAGCTAATGAATTCCTCTCCTCCATTCAGCCACCCACTGTTTCCCATATGTGAAGAAGCGCATAGCGGTGATGTACCAGCACCATATGGACCTGAGCCCCATAGAGGTGGCCATAGACGAGATGAGCGCCAAGGTGGGCGAGCTGCGGCTGCTGTGTTCGGCCTCGGAGGTGGACATGATCCGTCTGCAGCTCAAACTGCAAGGGAGCATCAGTGTTCAGGTACAGTCAGAATACAGTCATGACTCTAAAACAGGGGTGTCAAACATGTGGCCCGGGGGCCAGATCCGGCCCCCCAAAGGGTCCAATGCGGCCCAAAGGATGACTTTGCAAAGTGTGAAAATTGCACTGAGAAGTCCTTCAATCCAATGTGATGCACTTGTTAAGGCTAAGAGGTACCAGGTTTCAGGAGCAAGTTACATATTAAGTCGCCTATTCATGTTATCTATATCACTAAATAGTCAGCTATTTTCATTATCTTTGCTTGACTATAGAAAATTGCACAGGTGGGTAAACTCTGCCTCATTTCAAAGGGGTGGGTAAATTGTTTACCTGCGTTGACCCTCCACTACACCCCTGATTGTAATGCACAGTACAGACAGTCAATAATATGCTTGATGGTATCTGAGTGTTGTAGGGTTGTACCTGTAAGTCTTTACACTAAGATAAACGGGGACATTTTGAGGTTTTGTCATTTATAAGTTATTGATTATTGATTATTGATTTTCATTGTCTGGCCCACTTGACACCAAATTGGGTCGCATGTGGCCCGTGGACTAAAATGAGTTTGACACCCCTGCTCTAAAATATCACATTGTTATTTAAAGGGTTGCAAATCTTAGATACATTAAGGACTCGTTACATTCATTTTTGGCAATAATATCATTCTCGGCAATAATATCATTCTCAACAAGTACAACAAACACACCTCCAAACTATCTATTCTATTGTAGTTTAATCATTTTGATGCTTATAAACTCATGTATGTGTTGCATGATCTTTTACCGTCATTGTTTTCCAGGTGAATGCGGGTCCACTAGCCTACGCCAGAGCCTTCCTAGACGACAGCAGTGCCAAGAAATACCCCGACAACAAGGTCAAACAGCTCAAAGAGGTCTTCAGGTACTGATCATAGACAGAAGCATCCGCACATTAAAAAAAGCACACAGGTGTTGAAGTAAGCTTTCTGTCTGCACTGTCGCTTTCTTTGTAGAGCCGAGGGGGAGGGGCCTAGGCTAAATCTCATGCGCACAACTTCCTTCCACTCTACATCAGCGTTGCCTCTTCCTTTGTCTAACAGAGTGTAGTCTCTCAAGCCAGTCTATCTCTTCCACAATCTTCGAATACTCCAGAAACAGTCTGTACTTTAGCCCATTAAAATATGGCGAGAGGAAGTTGTCATCTTCCAACGGAAAACCTCCCCACTTCAGACCGGAGGAAGTTCGATGGTTTGACCAATTACGACACATGTAAACAAAACCGATGCAGGTGATTGGAGAAATTAGCGGATGTGCCCGCCTTCCGCGGATGTCCCGACTTATTTCCGTTTTGACCAACTTTCTCCTCTATGAAGTACAGACGGGTAGACAGAAGCATTTGCAAATTGTGGGAGCCAACGCAAAATCAATGTTGAGTCCAATGTAATTGTCATAGCCTTCCATTCTAAACTATGATGCTGATGCTTGTTTTTTGTTTTTGTTTATACCTTGCTGGACTTAGACTTGCTGTTTTTAATTCACAAGTTGTTTTATTGCCTGTCATTGTAGTGCCTATGAGATCTGCACTTGCAATATCTACTTCAGTTACATTGCACATGGTTACAGTATGAGCTTTTGTACCAGTTTACCTCCCTATTGACAGTATATTGCTCCAGATACAGTAGTCTACGTTAGAAACTGAAGTTCCCAGAAACTGTTGCCCTAACAACACTAAGGCCAGACACAGTGCTGATCTCGGAAGCCTCCAAGCAGATCATTATCTTGGAAATCACAGTGCCTTGGGAGGACTGCATCGAGGAGGCCAATGAGAGGAAGAGGGCGAAGTACACCGAGCTGGTGGAAAAATGCAGAAGCAACAGGTGGCGATCAAGGTACGAGCCCGTTGGATGGTGATGAGGTGGGATGCAGAGGGTTCACAGGCCAGTCCCTCTACAGGGCCTACAACATGTTGAACATCACAGGCCAGTCCCTCTGCAGGGCCTACAACATGTTGAACATCACAGGCCAGTCCCTCTGCAGGGCCTACAACATGTTGAACATCACAGGCCAGTCCCTCTGCAGGGCCTACAACATGTTGACCATCACAGGCCAGGTCCGCGGGAAGTAGGGGTGCTGCAGGTGCTGCAGCACCCCCTAGATTTTTTCCCCCCCAAAAAAAAAAAAAATTTTTTTTTTTTTTTTTTTTTTTTTTTTTACAAATGTAATTAAAAATATTTTGCAGTGCACTATGTTCCTTTCTTGTTTAAGAATGTTTCGGGAAATGAAAATGTAGCCTATTTAAATAGAATTATCAACAATAACAATCAAGGAAGTTACATGCTTGTAGGCTATAGAGAAGAAGAAGAAGCGCGCATGCACGCACATGTTGTGTTGAACCAACCAACAACCAATACGAATTGTTTAATCTGGCAATAAAGAAATGTGAACTTGACATGCTATTTTAATAGCCTACTCAAAAATGCACCTCCCACTATACAGCAAAGAGAGGAGTCAATGTTTCTTGATATATGCCATTCAGATCAGAATAGTTAGTCTAGTCATTAAGTTTGCTGATAATATTTCTGTCATGTTAAGTCTGTGTCATGTTAACACATTGAGTGCCAAGGACGTCTGTGGACGTCCTAAAAAAAAGTAACGAGGAGTGCCAAGGACGTCTGTGGACGTCCTAAAATCATAATTCATATTATTCCATAATTCTGCTGTTTAAGGTCGTACCTAGCCAGTGAGCATGAATCCCTTCAAGGGATCACACGGCGCCACCTTAAACATCGTCACAGGAGCTGCTCCACCCACCTCAGATCCTTTACTTTGTACAGGAGACAGCGGAGAAAGCCGTGATGAAAGTGGAAACCGATGCATGCTTTCTGCCAGAGCCATATATATTGCTCTGTCTACAGCGAGAGTGGGCTCGGCTGCATCCGCGCTCACAACTGAGCTCTTATGCTTCTATCTATCTCCACACGATTTCCTAGAAAGCCAGCATCCGAAGCCGAACGGGCCAAGCCTTTTCGTTCAGTCGCGTTTGCCAGCGCGCATCATTTCCTTGATGGGCGCTGGGATCTGTCCGGGGCAAAAACGGAGTCGAGAAAGCAAACTCTGTGCGTGTGGGAGGAGCCCGCAGCTCAGAGGTGGAGAGGGGGGGGGGGGGGGGGGGGGGGGGGGAGAGGGGTGTGTGGCTGCACAGAAACCACACCACACGCCACCACATCAGAAAACACCAGCCAGAGTCAGTGAATGTGCTCGAAATTAGAGTGCAAAAGGTATTCATAAAAGGGACTATATCTTGGAAAGTAAAAAAAAACGACAGAAAACCCTTGAAAGTGCACTTTTTTGAGAGGCTGTAATTTCATAATGGAACTGTCTAGAAACAAAATTTCTTCTTTGGAAGAAGCAGGAGTGTTCAATGTTTCATTAAAGTCCAGCCCCGTTAATATAGCCATAATAGAAAAAATTCTATAGCTGTTTTCAACTGAATGGAAGTGAATCTGGCACAGGCTCCAGACAATTTTACTGAAGCGCTGTGGCACTCAATGTGTTAACGGTGTATTCAGAGCAAATAGGGAGATATAGAGCATTATCATCATGCTATATATCTCCCTCTTTGCTCTGAATGAGTGAGAAAAGGAGAAAATACTGAATAATTACATCACAATAGTATCCTAATGTTAATTTAAAATGAGATATTCCTCTAAATATGGCAAAAAAATGTAAAAAAAAAAACGTCAAATTTTTTTTCGGCGGGGCCCTAGCGGGCCCCACCGAGAGTCCCTTCCTCCCAGCACCCCCTGCTTAAAATGACTTCCAGCGGCCCTGTCACAGGCCAGTCCCTCTGCAGGGCCTACAACATGTTGAACATCACAGGCCAGTCCCTCTGCAGGGCCTACAACATGTTGACCATCACAGGCCAGTCCCTCTGCAGGGCCTACAACATGTTGAACATCACAGGCCAGTCACTCTGCAGGGCCTACAACATGTTGACCATCACAGGCCAGTCCCTCTGCAGGGCCTACAACATACTGAACATCACAGGCCAGTCCCTCTGCAGGGCCTACAACATGTTGAACATCACAGGCCAGTCCCTCTGCAGGGCCTACAACATACTGAACATCACAGGGGCCAGTTCCTCTGCAGGGCCTACAACATGTTGAACATCACAGGCCAGTCCCTTGGGCAGGGCCTACTACAACATGCTGAACATCACAGGCCAGTCCCTCTGCAGGGCCTAGAACATGTTGAACATTACAGGCCAGTCCCTCTGCAGGACCTACAACATGCTGAACATCACAGGCCAGTCCCTCTGCAGGGCCTCCAACATGTTGAACATCACAGGCCAGTCCCTCTGCAGGACCTACAACATGCTGAACATCACAGGCCAGTCCCTCTGCAGGGCCTCCAACATGTTGAACATCACAGGCCAGTCCCTCTGCAGGGCCTACAGCATGCTGAACATCACAGGCCAGTCCCTCTGCAGGGCCTACAACATGTTGAACATCACAGGCCAGTCCCTCTGCATGGCCTACTACAACATGCTGAACATCACAGGCCAGTCCCTCTGCAGGACCTACAACATGCTGAACATCACAGGCCAGTCCCTCTGCAGGACCTACAACATGCTGAACATCACAGGCCAGTCAGTCTGCAGGGCCTACAACATGTTGAACATCACAGGCCAGTCCCTCTGCAGGACCTACAACATGCTGAACATCACAGGCCAGTCCCTCTGCAGGACCTACAACATGCTGAACATCACAGGCCAGTCACTCTGCAGGGCCTACAACAGGGATACTCAACTTGCTTTGTCCGGGGGCCACTTTAGTGAAATGATAGAAGGCCAGGGGCCAGTTAATAAACAAACAATATACATTTTTCTGTAGCGGATTGTAGGTTTTTGGGGTGTCAGCCGGAGTTTAGTCTGACAATGTTGTGCACACCGGATAGTTAGTTAGGTTAAGTTAGTTAGGTTAAGTACATACATAAGTGCCTGGGTAGCAAGCAGATGGCGGTATTTGACAATTTAGCAGCTAAATCATAGATTATTGAAAGATATTCCATATTCCAGACTGAAATGCTATAACAGAAGTGGAGTATTGGCCAGAATGACATGAACATTTGGACACTTTGACACTTATTCAGCGGGTATCTTGCATGTTGCGTTCAGGTGCACTGTCTTTTTTTTTTTTTTTTTTTTGCAATTCAATCGCGGGCCACACTGAACATCACAGGCCAGTCCCTCTGCAGGACCTACAACATGCTGAACATCACAGGCCAGTCCCTCTGCAGGGCCTACAACATACTGAACATCACAGGCCAGTCCCTCTGCAGGGCCTACAACATACTGAACATCACAGGCCAGTCCCTCTGCAGGGCCTACTACAACATGCTGAACATCACAGGCCAGTCCCTCTGCAGGGCCTACAACATGCTGAACATCACAGGCCAGTCCCTCTGCAGGGCCTACAACATACTGAACATCACAGGCCAGTCCCTCTGCAGGGCCTACAACATGCTGAACATCACAGGCCAGTCCCTCTGCAGGGCCTACAACATGCTGAACATCACAGGCCAGTCCCTCTGCAGGACCTACAACATACTGAACATCACAGGCCAGTCCCTCTGCAGGGCCTACAACATGTTGAACATCACAGGCCAGTCACTCTGCAGGGCCTACAACATACTGAACATCACAGGCCACTCCATCTGCAGGACCTACTACAACATACTGAACATCACAGCACGTGATCAGCACGTTATCTTGATTTTTTGGGGAAATCAACATCAAATATTCCCTGACTGAATTGAAATCATTACACTGGATGCTAAATAATGTTCTATTATTAAAATGTTTGTGTATCTCTCTTTAGACAGTTTGTGGACGCCTGCGGCCAGGCGCTGGGGGTGAATGAGCGGCTGATCAAGGAGGACCAGCAGGAGTATCATGATGAGATGAAGGCCAACTACAGGGACTTGGCTCGGGAGCTGTCCAACATCATGCATGAACAGGTGGGCCAACAAGCATAGGACCATCACCTGCTCTGAATACCTTGTGAATGGGGTTTAACACATCTGGGCTATTCAGATAATGTCAGGTAAGTTTTCAAGCACAGCAAAGTATGCTAAGTTACCTGGTTTCTGACACATTGTATAAGCCCCACCCACCTAGGTAGGCTAAAACAAGCTATAAAAAGTATTTGAACCAGGTCTGATGTGAATATATGCTGCATCTGGTCCTCAAAAGCAGTGATTCCCAAACTGTGGTCTGGGGACCACTGGTGGTGCGCGAGGCTCCACCTCGTGGTACTCAATAGCCTTGCTGCCATCAGCAAATAAGATGTTTACATGTTTCTGTTTGTGTTGGTTATTTGCGGTCTGACTCACAACAGTAGCCTACTACTATTTAGCCTTTCTGATGCTATTGCATGGTTAAATCTGTGATTTATTTTTAATGGGGGAAAAAAAGTTTGGTAGCCACAATGGGGAGTGGTCCTTAGGAAGTTTGGTTTGTACATAGTAGTGGTACTTGGTCTGAAAAGTTTGGAAACCTCTGCTCAAAAGTGTTTGTGTAGCTTTGTTTTAACACACTTCTGCTTGTGATACTCAGACTAACCAATTCAACTAATAATTTGAATCACCGAGACCTTGCATTGATGTAAATGTGAATGCCTACAAGAAGTAAAAAATCACCTTGCCTAACCAGTAACCACACCAGTAAATCATCTTGTCTATGTGAGACTCGTATGCTACAAAATAAACCAAAAATGCAGGACAGGTATACATTTAGGAGCATCATATTTTGAGCTCATAACACTGCTAGGAAGAGGGGTTTGGTTGCTTCTGGGACCATCCAGGCTGGACATGCATGCTCTCATATTCCTGTCAGATGCTTTGGATATGCCACATGTTGCATAACTCTTCTTTTAGGAAAAGTAGGAAACTGCCCTACATGTTGTCACTACTGCCCTCTACTGTAATCCTCTACATGTTGTCACTAACCACCTTGTCGTCTCCTGCTCTCTTTGTGCTGGCCTGAGCAGATCGGATGGTAATGCTGCTTTTCTCCACTTTTGGTTATACTTTATATAGAAACAGAAATCTTACATAGAAACAGAAATCTTAAACAGCATTTCACTTTTAGAGAGGATGCATACAGTAAATATATATACATATATATATATATATATATATATATATATATATATATATATATATATATATATATATATATATATATATATATATATGTGTGTATATAAATATCTTTCCTAATCTAATCTTTCTAACTTTGCTTTCTCGTGATCTTTTTTGTATAGATTAACCCAGTGGAAGACGGCACAAGGAGCTCTCTGTCCGACTCTATGGGCATCTTTAATGCCATCAGTGGCACGCCGACCAATGCCAACGCACATGGCTCCACCACCATACTCTGATCCAGACCCTTCACCCCCAACTTTTGCCCCCAATTGGCTACATTACCTGCCAGTCAAGGGCTTTGCATCAGTTTGGACATATTTCATGTACCTTAACATAAACTGAAGCAGTCAACCACTAGCATCTTTTTCTCCTGCTGCTTACATACATCCTATGCTCATTGAGACAGTTGGAAAATGTGATATTCACCTCTGTATCAGTTGGCCCATTGGCTCTTGTTTCCTATGGAGACTCCAGTGAATACTATTGACTTTAACAGTACAGGCATGACACCATAGGGTTATTGTCAGACTTGGGTCATGTTATGGTTTTTTGTTTTATCCTATCAGATGGTTTAACACACAAGATGAGTCAATGAGTGGCAGAAAAACAAGACAATCACAGGAAAATAACTGAAAGTGAACTTAGTATACTAGTATCCTATACTGTGATTGACAACTTACCTGATATTATCTGAATTGTCCTGGTGTGTTAACCCCACCCATCTGATGCTCCCTGTAGGTTAAAATAAAGATGAGAAGTTCCAGTATTTGCAAATCTGATTTGACCCAAGTCTGCTCCTTACAGGGATCCTCCCCCTCCCCTTTTTATCTTTAGGGCTCCCATCCATGTACAGTGTTTCATGAAGGCAGAAGTTTTTATTGGAAATAAACGCCACCACTGTAACTACAGATGTATTCTTCTGCTGAGGCGCAGTATTTTTTCATCTCATTTTTCTATTGCTATCCACTGATGCATTTTTCATGTGCAGTATAAGCAACAGATAGTCTTTTCTGTTCCCTTGGATGTGGACATTTTAAAGAAATATTCACTCTATTTTAGACAGATGGACTTAAGGCGACGTGTTTAGGAAATGACTAAGGCCAAGTGAACCACAATGTTCTAACCTATTTTCTCTAAAGAAAAGTGTGTGCAATATTTTCTATTGTTACCAAGGCTACCTACTGCACAGGAAACCACTCTTGCCAAAGACATAAAAGAGAGACTGTGCAATGCAAGAAAGGGCATGACAATGTGTGTTTTCTACCCCTTTGTTTCTTTGTCTGTCCAGTAGATGCCTTTTTATTACAGTATCTCCGAGGTCAAAACAAAACAAAACACATTTTTATCTAATAACTGCTCTTGTAAATATGTTCGAAACTTTTAAATAAATAAAATCTGTGATAATGTCTTGTTCCTAATACCTCATTTTAGTTTTTTCATATACTATATACCCAGACACAAATGAGGGGGGGGGGGGGGGGGGAAACTTGAGTAAATAATTTCCTAGAAATGTTTATAGTATTCCCAGTCACATGCATTTCCTACCAATATGTGCTTTACAATACACACAGCTCATTCTCATTTGATTGTAATTACCTGCTAAATGATTACAATCACCTGTTATTGTCCCACCAAGATGGCCGTGTGATGACTATGAATATCTGATTTTTAAAATGCACTTGAATTATGTTGCTGGAATGTAGTTAGTCAAAAACAATTGATGCTGTAGTACTGTTGCTATATTTCACTCTTGATATTTTTCACTTTACTGTATTTTTTCTTTTGATATTTTAGATGTAATAATTATATTGACTAATAATTGATCATCTTGGGTGATTACATTACATTATTCTGTAGTCTATTATGAGGCATTATCAGTTAAAAATTAATATAGGCTAGATCAAATAGTTTTGAACAGCCGCCACAGAAGCTTTATGAGTAAACACATCCGCCTACTGTTTATATACAATGGTCAAGCATTAAGGTTTTATTGCTGTCCTCTGCTGTTCTGATCTGAATTATGATTAATAACCTCTTGATGCCATAGATTATTTGTGCACGTGTGTATGCGTGCAAGTGTCTCTTTGTGTCTGTGTGTTTGATTTGTGTGAATGACAGCACTGAGCTTGGTACTGTAGATCACTTTGGGCTGCACTTGTTAAAGGGACAGTTCACCTCAAAATCAAAAATACATATTTTTCCTCTTACCTGTAGTGCTATTTTTGAAGCAGAGTTTTGGAGATATCAGCCGTAGAGATGTCTTCCTTCTCTCAAATACAATGTAACTGGATGTCACTTGGCTTAAGTGGCGCTCAAAAATACATTTTAAAAACTCAACAGCAATGTCTCTTTCCAGAAATAATGAACAGGTACATAGGCGGAGTTAGACTTTTAGCTCTGGGGGGCCACTTCTGTAGGAGACACACACAAAAATGTGTCTGTTTGAAATTTTGCCCGTTTGAAGCCAGATTTAGAGGAATATCTCATTCTAAGGCTGGCATCATCATCGTCTCTCTCTAATTATTGTTTAATATAAGAAATATTAGAATATGAGTAGAATTACAGAACATTAATACTCATTATTGTATGTTTAGTAATGTACTGTATATTATATAGTAGGGCTGTGGCGATTCACTTATCTCCCGATTCGATACTATCACGATTCTTGGGTGCCGATTCGATTTATATTGCGATTCTTAAGTATTGCGATTCTACGATTATTGCAATTCGATATTACGATTTATTGCGATTTTTGTTTATTTTTTTCTTTTGTTTTTTCAGTTTGTTTGCTTTTTTACACTAGATTAGAACATGGGAAAAGTTGAATCATACACTAGAGACTGTATATTATATATCATGAGTAGGGCTGGGTGATATAGTTAAAAACAGGGGCGGACTGGGATCATAATTCAGGCCGGGCATTAGATACCAAGCAGGCCAGGCCGATATGGGCCAACGCGCGTGAAATTTGGGCCATTTGAAGCCAGATTTGGGCCGTTTGAAGTCCAATTTTACAATGAGATGCACCCACTTTAACCCTGAAGTGTAATTATTACTTCAGACTAACTAATAAAGTAATAAAACCACTAGTAAACCAGTAGGCGGCGCCTGGTCTGCTGTTCAGTGAGTGGCCTGACTGCAAGCACCCAAAAAAAAAAAAAAAATTTTTTTTTTTTAATTTGCGATTATCGATTCTGGAATAAAAGATCGATCCAAAAAATCGTGACATTAAAAATCGCGATACTTAGGTGAATCGATTTTTTCCCCCACCCCTATTATATAGTGCTTCACTGTTCACTGTTGCTTTTGACCTTCCTCAAAGACACTTTACAAATACAGGATAAAACAACTTTAATGAAGAGAGAAAATATAGATGAGAGAGGGGGAGAGAGAGAGAAATATTATAGGTCAAAAGCAACAGTGAAAAGGGCCTTTTTGGAAAGATGACATAATGAGTATGAAAGACAATGGGCTCTATCTTCCCGACGGCGGTAATTTTGCATTAGCGCCCGTTTTGCACTGGAATAGCGCCGCGCAAAGCCCTAATTGTGGGCGTGTCGCCCCGCTTCGCTTCACGTCATCTCGGCGCACATCTCCGTATAGGCGTGTTTATGCCCAAAAGCATAGTGGAGGTGTGGTCATGCCCATAAAACCACAGCGTCACGTCAGCAGCTTCCTCCTTCACTGAGAGGGAGTGAGAGAGAGAAAGAGGGAGAGAGAAAACGTCTGTATGCTTATCCCTTTTCTCTCTTCTACTGTATCTCCGCTGCAGTAATATACTGCATGCGTAATTACGTAGCGTACCGAGAGCCGTGATGAGTGATGCTGCTCTATTTGAAGAAGTTGAATTTCATTCCACCAGCACACATTTTATTAATCAGCTATTTTCTATTCGTTTCTATTAATATATATATACATCGAATCCCACCAATTTAGTCTGTCATTTTCCCTTGGCGCACATAAAGACACATGCTTCCGTCACTGTCTGCTTGATGGTGAGAGGGACTTCAGCTGCCATCCGCGCAGGGAAAGAGGTTACTGTACACAGTGGCCGGACACAGGTGTTGTGCGAAAAAATTATGCATTTTGAATTGGATTAGGGGATCGAGGGTCTGGCGGGGCGGGAGTCTGTGTGCGCCGGGTGCTGGAGGGGGGTCTTCCCCGAGAAGGTGGGAGCTGGACGGGTATGCAGGCTTGGTGGTGGCGTTTTTGTTGCCTTTAAGGCAAGTTTTGATGTTTTTGTCAAAGCATTCACTTTCAGTGTGTAAGCAATATCATTCTTCCATTCTCTCTGCAACACTGTCACACACTGTCTTGTGAATACACATTAACAAAATAATTAATTGAAAAGCAATAGGAAATCACTGTCATGGCAGCTTGTTGCCAAGGGTCCTTTATCAACTAGACCTTAACAATCATCTCTTTATCTGTAAGACAAGACTCTTTAATTTCCCTTGACTTCCCTGAGTCATAAAGTAATCACTGACTGACTGACTGACTGACACACACACGTGCACACAAACACGTGCAACAGGCCCATTCACCTCTGTTTATGATGCAGAAAATGTGCTGGGAGGTAGGGATGGTGAGTTGCAGGCTGGGGGGTGTGTGCAGTTTTGTTGTCAGTTATGCATGTTTGTCCTTGAGTGTGTGTGTGTGTGTGCGTGTGCGTGTGTGTGTGTGTGTGTGTGTGTGAGTGCGTGCGTGCGTGCACATAATGCAGAAGCGTCATGCCCATTAAAATCTGAGGGGGCAGCTGCCCCATCAGATCTTTGGAAAATAAATAAATACCGTATATATATATATATATATATATATATTTTTTTTTTTTTTATATATATATATTTATTTATATATATGTATATAAAATCATGGTGGTCATTAGTAGTAGAGCATAAATCCCCTTTCAAAACATGTGAAAATGAAATGCTGTTAGTTATTATGGCCATAGTTTGCATAGCAAGTTAGTTGGCTACTTGTACCTACCATGCAGCTAAAGTTAGCATTGTAATGTTAGCCAGAGCTGTTATGGCAGTGAGCTGTTCTCTAAATAAATATATAGGCCCCTATCTTCCCACTGGCCTTAGGCGCTAAAACTGGCGTTAAACGCAAAAAAACACGCCTTGTGCCTGCCTCGGGAAGATAGCATCATGGTTTTAGGCCCCGAAATGCGCTTCACGCCGAAGAGGCGTGGCACAGTGCCAGAATAGGCCAGAATGGGCGTTTCGGCCTTAAATACCGGCCTAATGCTATCTTCCCCCCTGGCGTTAATTTAGCGTTTAGCGCTTTTCAAAACCAGGCCTTATTCAGTGCGCCGGAGATATGACTGTGCGTAATTGCGCACAGCTCTCCTCTGCCATCTCACTCTCTCTCCCCCTCTCTCTCTCTCTCACTCCCTCTCTCTCTCGCGCATCAAACAGGCACGATGACAGATGAAAGTAGTTTTGAGCCCCTGTCATTCAGAGGCTGTTGCATCATCCTACCTGTGCAGTGGGGGATAGGAAAAGGTAGTGAGAGAAAACAATATCATTCTGCCCAAACTTTCACCAATCTAATCTCATCATGACATCCAGCCAAGGATAGGTTATATTTTTTCTAGAACATTCTTTTCACTTTGATCTTGCTATAGTGTAGCGTATTTACATGCTTGCGATATTTAAACTGCAGTTAGATTGGTTTGAGAAGCATAATAATGTGGAATAATATATATGGAGACAGATGGGGATGAAAGAGGGAGGGGGGGAGCTCAGAGCGCTTTGATCGGGCTTTTCTGAGCGGATTGGATCGCTCCGTGGAATAGAACATGAAAGGGACATTGTGATTTGTTTACTGCACTTATCCAATGAGCACGGTGTGAATAATTCTACGCTTAAAAGGCGTGGTTATAATGCTTAAAGGTCCCATTCCGTGCAAAAGCTGTTTTTACTTGTAAATGCATATATACTGCTGTCAGCCCTCCCTGTAATGAGTGGTCACACGCTCAGAACTGCCACAGTTGGATTTGTCCCTATCCAGCGTCCCCCTGCAGTCTCCTCCAAGCCACACCCCCAAACGCTTCGTTTGCCCAGAGGGGAATTGGGACGTCACTAGCTTCCTCCTGCATACTGCGCGGGTCTCTCTCACACAAGCTACCTGCACCATTTAGTCTATAGCCACAAAATTAACACTTCTAGCTGGAGCGACGCCAACTGTACGTGATCCAGCAACTGCAGAGGTGCATTCGGTAAGTCTAGGCATTTTGAGATGTCCTCTTTAGCGTAGTACCGTTAAGTTAACGATAACTCGCAACCTAGCGTGCTGGTCCACAGACGCTAATCTGATTGGCCGCTGGGAGCCTGGGGCGGGCTCTCCCTCAGCGGCCAATGGGAACTGTTAGTTCTGAATATATTATAGAAACAGGCCATTCTTGGGAAGCGACGAGATGAGGAAGTGAGAAATCCGTCACAACAAACGGGGTTGCTATATTTTCGACAGATTAATCCAGAATCATGTTTTATGGACCAGAGACACACGTTTTTAAGAGGTTACAGCTGCACGAATTGGGACCTTTAAGGCCGCGTGTAGCGCCGACAGGAGAATAGGCACTGCGCCGGTCCACCCCCACTAATATGCGCTGCGCCTGGCGCTAAGCGCTTATTTAAGGCCGGTGGGACGATAGAGGCCATAGTATTTACCCTAATGAGAAAAGGAGCAAAAATATTGATGGTCAAAACTGAATAATGACATCCTAACAGTCTGACCCTAATGTTAATTTAAAATGAGATATTCCTCTAAATCTGGCTTCAAATGGCCAACATTTTAGAAATAGCTAAATGGACTGATTGATAGATAAATCAATCAATCATGAGTGGATTCAGCACACTTTATCTGGTGAGACTGTCAGACTGATTGAATCATTGCAGATCTATTCAGACCTTAGGTCGCCCCCTCAGAATTTTGGCTTGCATGACGCCCCTGCACGTGTGTGTGTGTGTGTGTGTGTGTGTGTGTGTGTGTGTGTGTGTGTGTGTGTGTGTGTGTGTGTGTGTGTGTGTGTGTGTGTGTGTGTGTGTGTGTGTGTTAGTGTGTGTGTGTGTGTGTGTGTGTGTGTGTGTGTGTGTGTGTGTGTGTGCGTGTGCGTGCGTGTGTAAGATACATGGCCTAGCATCCACAGGCACCTGAGGCCTGGTGGCAGGTTATATAAGGAGCTTGCCATGGTTGAGCTCGGTCTCAGTGTTTAGTCTCTTTGCTGAAGGATTCAGGTAAAGAAAGGATCGGGGGACTACACACACAGCAGCCATGGCAGGTGGGTCCCGCTCTGGATACGGGTCCTGGGAACGGGAGGCTCCTGGCCGGCTGCACACATGGAGGAACCCCTCTTCACATTTTTGGAATCTGACATAACTTTGCCAAGAAAAGCTATTCCAGGCATTACAGTTTCTTGATTTGTTTTAACTGTTCACACAGTGTAAAGGTTGAGGGAGACTAAAGTGACTTGCTCAATTCTATAAATAATAATAATAATAATAACAATGCAAAGTACTTCTTATTTATTTATTTGTAATATTTGACAAGAAAACATTTGTAGGCTACTAAAACAGCATAATTTCTTTATGTATTTATTTATTATCCTTTGCACAGTGATTATTGCTTTTTTCTGCAACATTCCGGGCATTTTATGTGGCTATCATAAGTTTTATAAGGCAAACTGCCATGTTAATGTGACTCATGGATATTTACTGTATGTCTGCAGACAAAGAGGAGTTGAAGAAGCCCAAGAAATCGGTGAGTCTAAACACATTCAAAATAAATTACCAGACAGAGTAGTGTTACTGTTATTTCATATTGATTTGACTGTTTGACAGTTATTGTAATGTCTGTAGTGTTTGCTTTGCTTCCCAGTGTAGGTTTAAGAGTTGCTGTACTTATGTGAACAAACATAGCAGCAGTCATCATCACCGTACCCTGAGGAGTTAGCAGCGTAAATGCCTTATTGTCCTTTTCCTCTCACAGACAGCAACTGTCTTTGGCTACCCAATAAGTATCTTTTTCATTGTGGTGAATGAGTTCTGCGAGCGTTTCTCCTACTATGGCATGCGAGGTGAGTTGGTCTGAATCCACCATAAAATAATTCCTGCTAACCCTTTCTATAAAGGTCATGTCTTATAAGTGGTGGACATAATGTATTATAATAAGCATCAATAATTATGGTATAGTATGATTTTGTGAGCGTTAAGTGAAGTGACAGCACTATAAGATTATTAGCAATTGTATGATGCTATAACACAGTTATGAGGACTTATGAGCAGTATTTGCTGGCTGCAAGTACTGTTTTCTGTCATCAGATTGCAATCAGATAGTGCTTGACCACATTAGCCTGATTTCATTTACACCTGGCATTAACATGCATTTTGGGTGATCATATTGCAATCTGATTGCAATCTGATCACCCAAAATGAGTATCCTTTCAATCTGCATACAGTTGCTGTATCCAGATTGAGAGGACACATTGCATTTACACTTGTGTTCAATGTGTACACTCCATCCCTGACCACCTCCGGAGGTGGTTTGACCGATGAGATTGCAATCCGTCTTCAATGTGTCTTGGGGCGTTTACACCTGTACTTTCTTATATGATGTATTCTTGATACATTGGTCAAGCACAATCTGATTGCAATCTGATGACAGAAAACGCATGTTAATCGCAGGTGTAAATGGCCTCACTGTTCTCACTTTGGCATGGAGCTATAAAGCAGTATGAATGCTGAACGTTAAAAGCCTTAGAAATGCATTATAATGTCTTATGAAATGTGCTCATAATGCATTACAGACATGACCTTCATAGAAAGTGTTACCGAATTCCTTCTTTAGTAATGAATATTGTTTCCTTTTTTGGCCATTTTATTAGATGTCATACTGTTTTGTTCAGTCATTTTACTTCACCTCCCCATCTAATTTCTCTCTGCATCCCTCTCCATCCTCTCCCCTGTCTTTCTCCCTTCTCCCCCTATCTGCTCCCCTCTTGCCTCCCTCTCTCCAGCTGTACTGGTGTTGTACTTCAGGTACTTCCTCAGGTGGGACGATGACATGGCCACCAACATCTACCATACCTTTGTGGCTCTCTGCTACCTGACGCCCATCCTGGGAGCCATAGTGGCTGACTCATGGCTTGGCAAGTACAAGTGAGTTGCCAAATCCATCGATCTACTTAAATGGAAAGGAATTGCATAAAAATGTCTTCATTCTTTAGGGTCGAGTTGTACGATCTCTACAACCCTGGTTGATCTCTACAACCCTGCTGCACAGGTTATATTGAAAAAGCTCATTTAATGAAAATCCATGTGAAAAACAGGGAATTCAAGTCCTTTTTACCAATGACAGAATAAAGATCTATTTTGTCTTGTGACTTGTTTATTTAGGAAACCCTTTAACTGTAACTGCAGTAATTTACTGTACTTATTATAGTCCTGATTGATTTATGTTGTGGTTTATTCAAAACAGCAATCGGACCACAACTAAATTAACACAAGTAGATGAAGTAGAGAATCAGCTGTTATATTTCTGTTCTCTGGCTAGATACAAAAGGATCTTTGAACCATGTCTATCTTATCTCTATTTGTACCTGAGGTAAACTTGTCCACCACCACCCCACACCCCTCCACCTCCTCCTCCCTCTCTACAGGACCATCGTCTACCTGTCCATCGTTTACACGTTGGGGCAGGTCGTCATGGCGATAAGCGCTATCAATGACATCACGGACCATAACAGGGATGGGACCCCCGACAACATGACCTTCCATGTGTGAGTTGAACACACTCTAGCAACACAAGCGATACATACCCAACTAGGACTGCACTCAGAGAGTGCAGACCTCCGCCAAGGCCAAAACTCCAGTCTGCTATGCTATGCAAATTTTGGCAGTCGGATCAAACCCTAACCCTGACCCACCCACAGACCCCCAGGCACTCCCCCTACCCACCCCTCCAATCCCGACTCTCTACAACCTTCCTATCCCTAGCTACTGTATGGCCCCTTTTCTTTAGCCCCGCTCCCTTCCTTGACCCGAATCGGGTCAGATCCACGCCAAAATGTTATCAGTTCTTCCTTGGCCCATGCTGCTATACC